>NC_136889.1:29208770-29583926 GCF_949152265.1 Phoxinus phoxinus
AATCTTCCGAACTCTATGGAGTTCCTTCACGTACTTGCTGGTTTACATTAAAGATCGAAAAATCCTTGGAAGGCAAACCATCCAATGCATTTTGCAGCATCAAAAGATTTAGGGGCATGCAAACCAAAAATTGCACTGTTCATATGAAAAACAATATGAAAGTGAATGATATTAAATAACCTAAAAATAATCAGGAAAACTAAATAATTTTATTAAGTGAGTAAAACATTTATAATTTTCTGTAACACTTTATTACAGTGTCCTTGTTACATGTGTTACATGTACTTACCATACAATTACATGCAACTAACCAAATCCTAATCCTACCCTAACCCTATAGTAAGTACATGTAATTCATTATTATTACTCAGTACTTCAAAATATAATTACACTGTAACAATGACAGCTTAAAATAAAGTGTAACCCAATTTTCTTAAAAACATTTTTGAACAGTTTTGTATTTCTGTAGGTCATGCGTCGTCCATGCCGCCGATCAATCCGTTGGGGCGCTGTGAGGTCAACGCCGTGTAAACACAGCACACGGCACGATTTATGGCGTTTGCTGCGGCTACAACCAGAGGTCTGTATATTTTCACATCATAATTGCTTTTTGCAGCTTTTCAATCACTGAGACCTCTTTTTGTTTTGTCTCTCACCCTATTTCCTAGGACTGAAGCATACACAACGGCCCAGGGGTATTTTCACCTCATTCTTAATTCTTAATTTCACCTCAAGTCTTAATATATGCCATGTCTTTCTTCTCTCTTTTTTTCAGAGTCAAATGAATTGTGCAGCCCTGTTAAAAGGACCACATCACACTTGAGACTTTGTACCGCGGGGTTTCTCACTTGTTGACAGTAGTTACCTGTGCCCTGGCAGACCCTTGGCCCTGGGATAAAATGGCTTCTATCATGGGCCAGACACATAAATATTTCCCTTTCTATTTTCCAAAATAGCTTTTAATTTAACAAGTTTTATGGCTCTAATATTAAGTGCATGTGTTTTACAAGACACTGTGTCCTCTGAGTCACCCCTTGGTTTTTTTGGCTGCTTTTTTACCTTATGGAGAAGGGGGAAAGACGGGGGGGGGGATGTTTGACTGGGCCTCTAGCAGACACTCCCCCATGCTCCCCTTGGCCTGGGCCTCTCCTTCTATGGGACGGCCATGTAGAGCGTCTAGGATTAAGGGACGGGCAACTCCCTCTGTCCGCACTAGTGTGTTCTGGCCCGCTGACCTCTCCCTTGGGGATCCGAAAGTCCAAAAAACCTCTCAATCACTGAAGTTCCCGCACGATGGGGATTCCATGTGTAGACAGCACTAGGGAAAGAATGGGCTCTCAACGTTACAATACATATAGATGTCCCTTGATTTTAACCACGGTTAGCATTACGGTTATAACAGCACCCTGGTTATGGATTTATCGTGTGTGTGTGTGTGTGTGTGGGGGGGGGGGGGTCAAGTTGTTCTCTCTGTCAGGATTAAGTGTCTGTTTGCTTTTTTGCTCACATGATGCAGTTTGATGAATAAAAAAGCGCTTCTGAGCAAATCAAAAACTTGATCCCTGTTTAAAAAGAGGGATGCAAAACAATTACTTTACCCAATAATGAAAACCTGTCACCATTCACTCATCCTCATATTGTTCCAAACCAGTACAATCGACTTTCTTCCAGGGAAAACAAAAGCAGAAATTTTGAAGAATTTTGCTGTCACTCTTTTCCAAGTAATTGCAATAAATGGTCACTAGATATTTTGAGCACAATGGAGTGGAACGTTTAATTGACCAATCAAATGACCAAACATCAAATTACTTCAGAAGACTTGGAAAATAATGTACTCATCATATGGACCATGTTTACTTTTATTACGGTCTTTTTTTAAAGCTTGAAAGACATGAAGGTGAGTAAATGGTTCATTTCAAAATGTTCATCATCTAATGTCCTAAAACTGCATCTTTTGTCATTGTGAACAGGTAAATGTGAAATATTAAAATATTTCATTTATTATGTGTTTGTTTGTAAAAGGTCGGTTTCTTTTTTTTTTTCTTTTTTTTTTTTCTTTTGCATGTATGTTTCAATAAAGTGACATACTGTCAATTCAAAAGTATTTTACTTACATTGTGTTATTTTTATTCCTTATAGGTTAATACATAAGCAAAATGGTACATATAGACAAGATGGTTGTCAAAAAATTAATAAATAACAAATTATGTAGCAATCCATAAAATCCAAAGGTTAACAAAGACAATTATCAAAGGACTGCACTCAAGTGCCGTAAATAATTATAAAAATTAAATATATTTACTAATATATTAAAAGTGGCCATACATAACTTGAAATGGGAGTGATCAGTTTTAAACGGTTCTGAATCGTATTCACTTGTTTATGGGCAGTATTCTGATTGCTAAAGGAATAATGATCTTTTGATGTAGAAATCAGTGACCGTATTTTCTCATGCTGTGACCATAGTTTCAGCTCTATAGCAAGAGATAGCAGAAACTATTAGAAACTATTCACACATATGTTTTTTATCTGTCAACATCAGGGAGCAATTCAAATAAGTGATTTTTAAGAACATATGCAAACGATTTACTGTATATCTTGCATTTATCAAGCATATTCTCCCTGGTTGTTAATGATTTCTTTCGTTTTCATCTTTCATTGAATCTCTCTCTTGGTCTGTGCTCCTGATGTATTAATTCTTTTGATTATTTCACAAAACAATCTTTTAATAATTCCATTATTCATATAGTATATTGCAAATGCATCGTGAGCTTGCAATCAGATTTTCAACATGCCTCAATTTCACTAGAGCGTTTAATCATAAACATTGATTTTATTTTAAATCAAAGAATAAGACTTTTGACGTGAGTGAGCGACGGACAGATGCATTCATGAGAATATATAAGCCTAAAACCTATACAAGATAAGAATCTCCATCATCTGTAGGCACATGTAGAATAAACAATAGAGGTTTTCTTCACAGAAAAAACAAACACGCTCTCACACATACATCTCCAGCGAGCTCCTGAAATTCAGCATGTCATAAATCTACCCCTCTGAATACGCCTGGCATGTTTTAAGGTTGCTGTGTCCATAATACCATATAACATAAGCACACTGCAGTTGATTGGTAGACATAAACATTGACTGCGGCCCGGACGCAGTTTAGCACCCAGCTACAATTCATCGGTAAACTGAACTGCTGCTGTAAGTGAAAAATCAAGGTCTGTTGTCCCGAGAGTGGGAATGGACTATCCCATCACAACGAGAGAACGGGAGAGAGAAGGCAATTTTGCATCAGCATTTTCTTTTCGAAATATTCGAAATACTTTTGCCTAAGGCTAAAATGTGGCATTCGTCTAGTCACATTTCTTAAAATGGTACTTAAAGGGATAGTTCACCCAAAAATGTTAATTAGCCCATGATTTACTCAAGTCATCCTCGGTGTATATGACATTATTTTTTCAGACGAATACAGACTGTTTTGAAGTCCATAAAAGTGCATCTATCCATCATAAAAGTAATCCACACTGCTCCGGGGGGGGTTAAAGAAGGGCTATGCGCAGCTTCGGGAATTTCTTCGCTGTATTCTCGCTTTTTGCTTGCAGGTTTCTCTATAGAGCTCCCCCTATAGAGCTCCCCCTACAGCTTCGGAATAGATATTTGACAACACTGTCGAAAAACTCATTGGCGACTCTCAGATACCAGAGGCTAGTAGATCAACGACATCAAAGCAGACGGGACATTCTTTACAACATCTTCTTCATACGTTCCAACAGCGTGAGGGAGCGCAAAAATGACATAATTTTAGCTGATTTGTTTTTGCCGTAAAGCAATTTGTTACATCGCGAGACCTGATATCACGCAATGCTTCCTGACGCGCCGGCCAGCGGCCCGTCGCCCCAAAGTTGCAAGGGTGGTTTTTCCGCTGACAGGAGTTAGGGGGGTGCGAGACAACCACCATTCAACCCGAAAAAAGTAATATAACCATTCAATGACTCCGAAGCTGTTCAGTTAAGGTAAAAAGCCTGCATAGTTCACCTTTAATAAAGGCCTTCTGAAGCAAAGTGATGCGTTTGTGTAAGAAAAATCGTCATATTTAACGTGTTAAAGTAAAATTCTAGCTTCCGGCCAAACGGCCATATGCAGTCTACTTACGCCTAAAGTGCAACTTACACAACTCATGACGTCAGAAGTAGCGTAGTACGTAAATATCAGCAGTACGTTGCATTACTTGCATAAGTTGCACTTAGACTTAAGTCGAATCTGTATGTTCGTTTGGCCGGAAGCTATCGTTTTACTTTATAAAGTTTTAAATATGAATATTTTTCTCACACAAACGCATCCCTTTGCTTCAGAAGGCCTTTATTAACCCATCAGAGCAGTGTGGAGCACTTTTATCATGGATAGATGCACTTTTATGGACTTCAAAATAAAAACGCCCATTCACTGCCATTATAAAGCTTGGAAGAGCCAGGACATTTTTTTATATAACTCCGATTGTATTCGTCTGAAAGAAGAATGTCACATACACATGATTTGAGGGTGAGTGCTTATTTTCATTTTTGGGTGAACTATCCCTTTAATAGGCTTCTGAACCTGTATTTTTTTCCATAATGAAAAAGTAAACCTACACCACAAAGACTTTAGAGCACTGGCCTGAAATGCTCATGACATCATACTAAAACTGTAGAAATATTGGTTTCCTTTTATCATGGAAAGGAAATTAGCATAACTCACTGAAACACAGGTGAAACCGATGAAGATGAACGATAACGTGTAGTAAGGGAAGAGAAAGTAAGTTTAATACAACATCAGAGCGCCACATAAGTCTAGAACAAAGATGTACCGGATTGAACTAAAATAAAACACGACTCTGATGGATGTGAAATGGAGTCAGAAACACCTGGCGGCATTAGAGCGCTTTGCCTGTCCTCTTAACCCTTTAGCCAACACCCTTCAGTTCAAATAATGCTTTTATCCCGGATCTGCGGAGGTGCAGCTCAGGTTACTCATTTAAAACGCTTATTATTTATCTTCGCGTTGTGTTTTACCCATTGACATCCCATTTAGTGCCGATGACCCTGCTTATACAAACCCTAATAATTCAAAAATGTTATAGCGTGTAACACTAACATTCTCAGGCTAATCCATCACAAAGCCTAACAATAGCCTGCCTCAACTGTGGCACGGTGCACTAAAAGCTTTTATGCTAAATGTGTATCCTCGTCCAAAGCAAAGTGTGAGGGGTCGGGGCAAAGGGGTCCCTTATCAGATGGATTTGTTTCCTCTACATCTAAGTGGAGAGGGATTTATCTCATACATAAACAGTTGCAGGAATGGAGGTGGCACATCTTGGAGTCAGCTCAAATATTTGGGCGTTCTGTTTCTCACGCGTCAATGACTTTGTCTCTTACTCACACTTCAGTTAATCCTTCATTGGTCTTTCAACATATTGCCACAGGTATAGACGTTAAATTACCGTGGAGTGGGAAATAATATTACGTCAAGCTGAGAATTACAGGGGATTTGAGATCCGGGAAAACCATAGCTTTGTAAAAACTAGAAAAAAATACAACTTTCGGTAACACTTTATTTTAGTGTCCTTGTTACATATATGTTACATGTACATACCATAGTAATAACAATAAATGATGCATATCATGCAACTAACCCTCAACCAAATCCTAATCCCACCCTAACCCTATAGTAAGTACATGTAGAAGCTTAATATTACTCAGTACTTAAATATATAACTACACTGTAACAATGACACCTTAAAATAAAGTGTAACTTTATTTTACACTGTACTTACAGTGTACTTATAAGTAGTACTTTTATTAGTACTACTGGGTATTACCCAGTTATTATACACTGTAAAAAAAGTTGCTGGCTTAAATTTTTAGTACAAAAAACTTCACTGTAAAAAAAATATTTGTATGATTTGTTGTCACAACTTTTTATCTTTTGTCAAATCAACTTCAAAACTAATGTGTGAAGATAACATACTATTTTGAGTTTCTGATTATTAAACCATTCTTCTTCATTGTATTAACTAAAATTTTTAATTACAACGAACTCAAATTTTTAAGGCAACAAGGTAACTTGCTTTTTTAAGTTAAACCAACATTTTTTTACAGTGTTGGATGTTTAAGTCATTTCAACTTAAAATGCATCAAACTGACTTAAAAATTAGTTGAATATTGTACAACTTATAAAAACAGCTGCTTAACATTTTGATGAGTTAAAGCAATGTAAAAACATATGTTGTCATAATTGATTTATTACTATATTATTATGTACACGTGGAACATGACTGTGAAATAAAGTGGTACCGCGCCGGGGAAAAAAAATTGCCATAAATACATTATATGAATTAATTACTTAATTCTAGAAATGAGTACCATTAATTCTAACAATGGTACGATTTAATTCTGTCGAATACAAATACAACAGCACAGGAGCAGAACAACAATACAGCATGTCTCGTCGTCCATTTATCATGTTCTCCTCTGCTTTTCAGTTTAAAGAGGTAGAAGAGGCTCTTCCACTTGCTTTAATGTTTGGTTTAGGGTAAGTAGCCGATGGGCTCCCCACTGTTACCTGAAAACCTCCACAGCACTCTTTCTGACTGAATCTCTTGTGCAGAGGCAGTCAGCCAGTCTGATAGACTACATTGCTCTTTATAAACTGTCTATGGTCCATAAACTACACAGCAGAAAGCGTGGCTTTGGGTTCAGGATTAAGACCTCTGAAAGCTTCCATTACTGTAACCGGGTCCCTTTTCTCTACATGTAATACAAAGACATGCAAGCAGGTTACTTCAAGAGCCCCAAAAGTGTGCATATTTTTGATTTGGGTAAATACTTTCCCAGTTGTTGTAGTATTTTGGCATCGTGACACCATGGCAGCTAAGATGGTAATCCAGCCAAGTGCCCATCCCTGCGTTGCCTGAATGGGTGCGCCTTAAAATGCTTGTGTAAAATAAACAGTCCTACTGGTATAAACTTGCGGCCTGTCACATGCTCTAACGCCCGATTCACAAGCAGACATTGCAAAGCGTTAATAAAGCAAAATATTCGTACTGAAGCAGTAAGCTTACAGTGAGAGATGACTGAAAAGAAAACAAAACAGACGAATAATTGGATAACTATAAAGATTTTCAAAAGGATGCATGAATGAGCCAGCAGGATAATCTATTTTATGTGATGCCTCTGCAAAAATCTGTTATAATGAGCTGTCAATCACGCTAAAAAGTCTGCTCTACTAACGATAATAACTTATAACGCGATTATGCAGCCTATTGCATGTTAATGATAGGAAGCTGCACAAAGAAATATAACCGTCCATGATTGTTTTATGCGTGTCTTGAATATATCACTGTCTATTTCACCCTTGAGGAATTTGCATTCTATCTAAATAATAGTTTATCCGCGCTTGCACGGTGTTTACAAGTGTGATAAAGTGTGAAAATGACTCCCGTTGATTAAAAGTAAAAAAAAACAGCAGCATACCAAAAACTTATAATTAGATTTACTTAATGAACAGTGCGAATACATTTTCTGAGACCATCCTGTGGGTTTGCGCGCGCTTCTTCACTGCAACAACAATAACAAAGTATATTGGCGTCTGATTCACGCACTACTTCAGGGTGGGAACGTGAAAACACGCAACTTCGGGAAAACTGACAAGGTGAGAGAGCTTCTTGCTGACATTTTTAACCCGCCACGGATGTGTGGCTGATAATTATGCGCGCTGTAAGGCACAGATACACTCTGGGTGTTACTTTGAAATCGCTACCGGATTTAATTCATCATTAGGAAATGGTTGTCTTAAAACGGAGCTTGATGTGTGAATAAACAACTGTTTCATTTACAGCATTAGAGAATCAGCCCAGAGCACAAAGAAAAGCAGACCAACGCGTCAAGACAAAAACTCAATGCCTGCTGGGACAATTTTAGGGTATGCCTATATAATCTTATGCTTCACTGCTTGCATTATTATTATTATTTCTTGACCAACATGCAAGAAGCCATTATATTTTCAAGTGACAAATTTGTTTATAAAACAGGTAATGATATCTGCAAGGATAGACCCTCATAACTGTGTATGATCATAATTTTTATTTTATGTATTATGTAATTTTTTTATATCAGATATTTTGACTTTTGAATAAAAAGTCGGTTATATAAAAATCAACGAGACTAATAAGTATACACTTCTAATTTCTCAAAAAGTCTCTATGCATTTTTTTTTCCTTGAACATTTTTTAAAGTGTTTATAAAAATGAAGGGTCTTCAATAGGTTATTTTTTTAAATAGTTATAATTAATGGAAGTGTAGCAGTGTAGTAATATTGTTATTATTAATCTTTCATTCACCGATATGTCAATCCACTGATTAATTATCGAGTGTTACCATTATGTAGCCTATAGGGTAGCCTATTCAAACTGAAAACTGGCTATTATAATAGACTACTGTAATTCAGTAATGTAATATTGAATGGTTCTTTTTGATGTATCGGTTTTTGGTCATTCTTGGCTCGTTGTCCATCAGATTCTTGCAGCAAAACTGGCACATCAAAAAGACACGTTCCCATAGACCGAATTACAGCCTCCGAAAATAAATAAATGAGGAGGCCACTGGCCTCGGGTCAGAGGTTTATCACTCTTCTGCTATGCGAGTGGAATTTGTGACTCTCTGCCTTGTCTCAACTTGCAGCTCACATATTTACCTAAAGTAGTCGTGACCTTTTCACCTTCGGTTTCAGTCACGTGACACACAGGGATTTAATACTGTATCAAAGTTTCTCTCAAGAGATCTCTGCATTCAAACCGACTTAAAATGAAATTAATAATAGGAATTTTGTCTTCATTAGATGATTTATCTTCACAGATTTGTTGATTTGCATATAGCAATTGCATATTAAGACACTCTAAATAATTATTTCCAATGGAATATTGTGATTAATTGCTTCAAGGGTATTGCGACAAACACAACCTTACTAACAAAGCGGTGTAAGAGATAAAATAATAACATAATATTGTTTTTATTAAGAAAATAAAATATAATAATTGTTAATTGTTATTTTAAAAACGTGCTGCTTTCAACTCAATGCGAGTTTCTGTATTTGCTGGCTGAATCAGTAGCCTAACCTTTAATTATATATTGTGTTGAAATGTTATAGAAAAATATGTTTCTATTTATAAAATAATATTAGGCTACTTCACTTCCGCAATCGTGCAAAAGTTCTCATAACTTGATCTTTTAGTTTGCTGTTTGAATGTGTGTTGCGTTTATCTCTCGCCCCTCACAGCAGATGCATATACTTCACTGTCTCCCCGGGATCAAAGCGAAGAGAGAACATAAGTGGTTATTGTAAGCGAAACATAATACCTCATAACATAAAAGAGAGCGGAGAGATGATGCTGCTGAGTGCGTTTTGGCATTCATCGAGACTTTTGGGCAGGTGGGGGTCGGTGAGCTCTCATTAAAGCCTAACACACAACGGCTATTATTGGATCGGATCTCAGCAGGTGAAGATGGGAGCCGGGCTGGCGCACCTTTCCCTGACATCCGAGGCTGCTTCGCCGGCTCTTGTCCTTCGTAAGCTGCAGCCGTGGTGACCTTGATAGTGATCGAGAGAGAAAGTGAGAGAGCGGTTCAGAGATACTACGCGGTTCTGTTGCACGATGCCCCGATTGTAACATAGCAGCGCTCCTTAGCCTACTTTTGCCATTACCAACAGACAAATAAGTAGCATACCACATTTCCCACGAATTATTATTATTAATAATAATAATAATAATACACTGTAAAAAAAGAAAGAAAGATTGTTGGTTTAACTTTTTTTTAAAGTAAGAGGCTTGCTTTCAAATGTTGTGTTCTTTGAAATAATAAATGTCAGCTCTATGTCAAATGTTTAGAGCTTTGACAAAAGAAAAAAAGTTGTGATAAATAATGAAAATATGTTTTACAGTGTTGTAACAACATTCACATTTAGAGATGTGACACTTTACAAACGTAGGCTACGCGTCACACGCCGTCGCATTAATATCTATATTATTATCCGATGTCAGCAGCTCGTCTGTGCCATGAGCTTAAGTTATACATCAGTAAATAAATAAATATATGGATATTTTTCATGGCGTTGTCGCCATTCAAAACACTTAAAAAAAAGCTAATGTCTATAGCGTAAAATATAAAGATAAACACACACAATAAAATAAAAACACATCAAAATAATTATGTTTGTTTTTTTATTATTAATTGTGGTACATGCAGGCTTATTGATAATTCATCCTCATGTCTCTTCATGTGTTGCTATCAGTGGGAAAGCTACTATTGTTCGTCATGTGTTTGCTTCGTGGTTTACCAGCTCTCCCTGTGGAAGCTCAAACTCGACATTATTGCTTAATTTGCGTGCTTTATTTTTGGACTCAGTTTCTTTAAACCATCAAGTGCACTTTGAAGGGGGAAAACACAAGTCACTTGGTGTTTTTAAATATATTCTTCAAGTCCGTTCTGGCACAAACAATAAACAGGCTTTCCGTGCGTTCAGTCCTCATAAACTCTATTCCAAACATTAATTTTGCTTTTTTTTTTTGCATTCAAAATGTCTCTTTACGCACGTTACATTTTTTTCGTAATTGTGCCGAAATGTTGTTCATAATTTTTATACTGTTTGTTTTTACCAGGTTACACAAAACAGCTATTTTCTATTCTGTGTATCAAATATTTTCTTTCTTTAATTGTAGAGTACGAAGCTGTATAATAAGCGCTTATTGAATTGAACGGACAAGAAAGCAATCCTGCATCCTCTGACCCCCGAAAGCAGCCCGCTTTCATTGATCACCCCCTTATGAGATAATGCAATTACAAACATCAATAAGGAGCTGCGAGGGGAATCATTACGTGCTGACAGTGATAGATGATAGTGCAGAAAATAGCGCGTTTCTCTCCAACAATCCTGGAGCCCAGGGGCTTTCAGGGGTGGGCGAAGTCACCAAGGAAACAGATGACATCCAAAATGGCCCTGCAGTTTTGGACAGTCCATCTCTTTTCTCCAGACTTCTCTCTGTTATAGTCCACCAGCTGCCACATAACATTATTCTATGTGGTAACACGCTTGAGACGTCAGTGAAACAAAGTTGCAATTTCAAACGGACACATCAGACATCGCTTTCTCACAATTCTGTCTATTTATTGCTCTCGCAATTTTATATAAATCGACCTGACTGTTCATCTACTCAGGCTATTGTTTATTTGTTTGGGCTTTATGGTGTGATTGCCGAAATGTATATTTTAAATTGGTCGTCTGTGAGACCTTCAAAATAAACAATAAACTAAAAAGCATGATTTGATTCGGTTAGTTAAAAAGAAAGTGACATTATTTACTATATCGTAAAAATAATGTTAAAAAGCTACTTTACTTGAACAACGTGAAATGTTGCTTGGTCTTTACAACTCTTTCATTCTTGCATTGTATTGATTACAATTGCATTGCAAGTGCTTGTAATAAAATGATGATTTGTTTTAGGCTATAACCTCAGTGGTTTAAATAAATATATATTTATAAGTAGGCTATAAGTCGTAATTTTTATTATAGCTGTTATTATTATTTAAGCCTAATTTGCATTTGTATAATAATTAATACAGTGTGGGACAATGTTATTGTGCTTATGTTTTGTTTCTGAGGTATTTCTCACTAACATACAAAAAGTCGCACACACACACACACACACACACACACACACACACACACACACACACACACACACACACACACACACACACACACACACACACACACACACACACACACACACACACACACACACACGTTCATGTTTTCATGACTTATAATAGACATAATCATTTTTATACTGTACAAACTGTATATATTCTATCCCCTTACACTAAACCGACCCCTAAACTTACCCATCATTGAAAACTCTCTGCATTATTACATTTTCAAAAAAACATATAAGCTGTTTTCCTCATGTGGACCAACACATTTCCCCACAAGGACAAGGATTTCGTGGGGACAATTTGTCCCCATAATGTGGGGTTTACCAGTCCACCCCCACCACACACACACACACACACACACACACACACACACACACACACACACACACACACACACACACACACACACACACACACACACACACACACACACACACTTTCATGGAGCAGTGGACAAACATGACCAATGAATGGAGAGTGGACCACATTTGCATCTGCCACTGCCACTGGCCTGCGTGCTGCGAAGACACATGACCCTTTGTGAAAGTTTTGAAACTGAAGCAAAACTACTCGAGTACAGAGTACAGATGACAGAAACATGCAACAGCCCAGCCCATGCTGCTCTTTATGGGAGGCAGAAAGTCCTGTTTGGGCACCTCTGTGCTTATGGAACAAATTTCTTTCAGTCATTACTCACAGAGTTCAGTATGTGGTCAGAGCCAGATAAAAGCTTTCTTCTTTCTTCTTAAACAACAGATGGAAAAGGCGTCGTCTTTATATGTCTTTGACTGCGGGTAAATGAAGAAAATCAATAATCATGTTCATTTGCAAAGGTCACGAAACGCTCATTAGGAAACTTGCTTACCCAGTGAGTAAGTGAGAACAGAACAGAATTAACAGCAAACTGATCTTTATAAACTAATGTTCTGTATGTAGGCCATGATGTCTGATAGGTCTACTAAAAAATAATATATTTGATATAGCTACGGTTTAGCCTTAGCTGTGCGTTGGCAACTAGGCCTATAAAGTATAGCTATACGCTACGCTTATTATCCTACACGTATTAGCCTACTGTTAGCCTTCATATTTTAGACAACACATTAAAATAATTAATTCCAACAACAATAAAAAAAATGGATGCTCCAAAAAATATTAAATGACATAGACTACATAATGCTTATTAATATTCATGTTAAATATTGTACATTAATATTACTCAGTAGTAGCAATATGTTAACATAAACATATAGGCTAAAGTGTGACAAAAACTTAGCTCCTTTAATTTTACATAAAATTATCAAAAATGTTTTTATTTTATTTATTATTTAGTAATTTACTATTTCAGTCCATAATGAAATCCCTGGATAAACTTCAAGATATTAAATATGCCCCTGAAGGACAGTTTTCCAGATCCCCTAAAGATGGCAGTCAAACATGGGATTTATCTCCGCCCGCGTCTCCAGAGCACTGAATGGCGAATGGTTGAGGAATTCAAATCTGAGGAGCTGAAGCGGTGTCATTAAACCGTCGCCTGTGTTCCGCGTTGCTTGAGAGCAAAACATTCGGCAAAGAGAAGGTAATAAAAATACAATGGCGATAGAAAACTGAAAGACGGGTTTGAGAAAGGGAACTTATTGATTTATCATGGGAGTGTAGTTTAACCTGGCACCACCCAAGCTGTGTAAGTTTTTCAGAATTCCCACAAGAATAGGCTATAGCACATTTCCCTGACGTAGTCTCGTCGAATCCTTCGTAAACATACATTTCGATTAGTTGTGTCTGATTTAGAATTATTTAAGCGCTCGGTTTTAGCGGGTAGCTTGGAAACAGCCATCGCCTGGATAATGCCGTTTCAAGCGCTCTTGACGGAGCCATTGAGTGAGTGAAATAAGGCGTGAGGGGGAACTAATCTGCCCATTTAAGTGTTTGTGGCAATTTTATCTAAATGAATTTTAATGCTAAACGGGGTATAATTCTTCCTTTATCCGTCCCTCCACCTCATCTACCCCCGTTTGAGCCTAGGTTCTTCCAACGGGCCGCACATTTGTTGCACATTAGCAAACGTACGAAAGTTGATTATGCAGTATTTAAACAAACGTCGTCAATTTCATTCTGCTTGACGACGTGTGATATATGTTGCCTTTTCTTTAAAAAGTTGGACTCACCTTGTGCATTAGCGCCTCGGACCATGTTCACACTTTACATTAAAGTGTTCTTGTAACTTATGCGTTATTATAGCCTAATTAATTACAACAAAATGTGTAATTACATGCAACTCTTAAAATAATAACTTACTGTTAATTTGGGTTACTCAGAATATAATTACACTGTGGACACTGCAATGAAAGGTGTGACCCAAAGATTTTTAGGCCTAGCCTCATGTTCAGACCATGTTAATTTTTTTACATTACATCGTTCTTGTAACTCATGTGTTATTATAATTAATTACAACACAATTTGAAATGACATGCAACGCATAAAATAATATCTTGTTGTTCATTTGTGTTTCTCAGAACTTAATTACTCTGAAGTGTGACCCAAAGATTTTAGATGGGATAAGCCGGTAGGCCTAGCCTATAAAAGTCTCAAATTATGATCCCTGGCTGAACATTTAGGTGGCTTATAGAAACATAAAGTTTGATTCAAGCACCAACATAAGCTCTAGGTTTATGTCTCGCTCATAGCACAAATGTGAACATTTCAGTAATAGTTTGGGGAATTAGATCAAGAAGTTTAATTTGGGATTCCTTACTAAGGGTGGGAAAAGCAAAAGGTGGTTATCAAAATTAACAAGGAAAAAAAAACTGCCAATCAAATTAAAATGAACATTAATGAATAATAGAACCATTTTGAAAATCTTCAGTATTAAAGCTAATGGGGGTTATCTAGTGTTGAGGGAAACTACACTCTTATTTTGTAGCTGAAAGCAAAAAAAGGAAATTAAATTGCCCAACATTTTTAAAGGATTTGTAGTATTTGTGTGACAGCCAGACAAAACCTGAAGGTTATATACAGTGTCAAAAAATGAAACACTCCTAAAATCAAACCAGGCCAGGAATCCTCAAATATATGAAAATAGCTCATGTTCCCCTCTTTTTACACAAAATTTATTCATTTACAATGTATACATAAACTCTTCAAAATTCAAACAAGTGATAGCAACAAGTTAAACCAATATCCCAAAAAAACAGGTTTGCTTAATCAAAAGCATGAATCCCAAATCCCATTTATAACTTAAACTCTGAAAGTGTGATGGGTTGGCTTTAAACACACACACACACACACACACACACACACACACACACACACACACACACACACACACACACACACACACACACACACACACACACGCTTGTTCTTCACATTCAGCTTCTCACACATCCAGTAAAGGTAAGTGAAAATAATTTTCATTGGTTCCAAAGGTGACGGGGCCAGTTCCATTATTATGTATAAATTGGGAATGCAAAATGGAGGCCTCTTGAAAGGCAGGAGGATGTGGCTCAGACAGGTGGATTTCACTCAGTTTCTTCCTAAGGCCACGATGAGTCTTGGAAAATCCGCCCTCCCACAGGACAAAAAAAAAATTGGCCTGGCAAACATGTATTCAATGAATTATTGATTTATTCACATATATTTTTTTTTCTCGTTTAAACGCAAAGTGATTTATGGAGGAGGCCAAAAGTCTATGGAGATGGCACACACATAGTGTGGAAAGAAAAAAAGTTCACATCCTTTTAAAAAAAAAAAAAATCTATTAGAAACAGCATAATATGCAGAACAATACGATAGCATTTACAATACTTTTTTCCCAGTTCTTATGAAAGTCCAATGCAATTTTACAACAGTATACAGTATGTCCTCATCCCTCCCCGTTAGAGGCTGATATAGTAATAAATTCAATCTTTCTCTCTTGCTCTCTCTCTCTTTCTTTTTTGTGTCTAAGCAAAGGGCACCTCATTTTAAAGTGTCCCATAGTATACAGAAATCTGCTTCTTTCTTGGTCCGAATCTATAGCCAAGATGCAAGCTCCTCAGTCTCTGTAGCAAGTCAGTATGTAATCGGTGCTTTGCAAGCCCCAGAAAAACCAATCGCAGCTCCTCATCTGTCCATCACAGTCATTTAAAGAATCCGTTTTAGTAAATTACTGGGCATGGATGTCCATGAATTGTCCTCCCATGTTAGGGTCTCCTGGATTGAACATAGGGGGGCTAGAGGCTGACATGGGCATGGCAGGGTGTGGCGGTCCTCCGTGCATTAACATCGCTGGGTGGTGGGGGTGTCCAGGGATGTAGGAACGCATGGGGGGGCCGTGCCGCAACTGAGCAGGGTGGTGGGGCATCTGGGAGGCGCTGTAGCCTGGTTGCCCCATAGCCATACCCACTGGGCCACTGTGTGACAGGTAATCCCCTGGCATGCCTTGTAGTCCTAAGAGGGGGTTGGAGAGAGCAGAAGATCACAGTGATTATTGATGATGCATTTGTAATAGTCAGACATAACGGTATCTATATTATGTTTGGGAGGTCATCAAGCCGGCAGTTTTCTTTCACAAGAAATATCTGACTCATGTGGTTGTAAGAGAAGCCTTCGAGGGAGGACTGTCCTCTGTAATGAATGAGAAGAGACTAGAAGAGGAATCTGTGTATTGGGAGAGGGTGGCTCTCTAGGGACCAACTCACTGGCCTGAACACAGCACTTTGCTGCTGCATGCACCAGGGATCTGTACTCGGTGCCGTATCCATCAGGTCTGGAATCTGCCACGGTCATACCCGACTAGTCAACTGGAAGGTTGTCCTTCACTAAGGTCAACCAGAAATCTGTTGTTAGGCTTAATTTGCTGATTTTATATTAATCTCAGAGAACAACGCTATGATGAAATCTATATGAGTGGCTCTCCACTGAACAACAGTGACAATGATGTGCCTATATTACAGGCATTGACCTTGTTTTAATTTGAGGGCAATTACCAATAATTTTACTGTATCTTAAAATTTTCATTACATGTTGGTTGTATTATTGAAATAATACAAATGTAAAGTCTAACACTAAATGGCACATAGGTGGAAATGAACTGCCGTTTGTCCTAAGCACGGGCCAAGTCTTTATGCCAGAGGAAGCCACAACAATGACAAATGAGGTAAAATAAGCCATGCCTTTATTCTACGTTCTCCCCTCACTTATCTCACTTTAAACACAATGAGCAAAGGTCTGTGGCTCGCTCTGAGAGCCCCTCAGAGAAACGGCACCATTGTGCTTAAATTAGAGACGAAAGGTGAAAATTTACAAAGGCCGTCACTTGAGAGGCCTCACCTGGGTGCGTGCACGTGCCACGAGCAGAAAGGCCACTAACCCTGTGACAGCGGCAATACAAAGCAACAAATCAACCTCAACCCTTTTGTTATTATTCTGATTATAGGTATTTAGGTTTCAGCTTTAGAATGACATATATAATGGTTGGTGTTTTGCACTAGCATGTGGAGTGGTAATCTGTATGCCCCTGCAGTTATTTACTACTAAAGGCCTGACCCAAGCTTTTGAGGGGTCATCAGCTGTATTTGATTTCAATCCTTGTACACGTTGTTTAGTGAGGAAGGAAAACATCCACTCTATCAGAAAAGCAATACTCGGACGTGAAAAGGGCACACGTTGCAAATGTGGTTTTTCACTTAATAAGTCAATCAATACATTGAGTTCCTTGCCTGTCTATTTTCAGAGGTACCATGGGACCAAATCAACAGGGGATGTTTGACATAGACAATACAGGAGCTAAATCCCTGAAGACCCTTTCCCCCCTAAAAGTAAAAGTTCAGAGCAGAAAAATGGGTACCTTGACCCAGCAAAAGGTTAACAAACTTCTGCTTAATGAATGGGAGGAATGAAATTTCAGACAAAGGAGTCTCCAGCAGAGCTTCCAGCTCACCAAAGCATACCAGCTTTGGACGGGGAGGGCAACATTTTTGTCCATATGCCCATAATTAATGCTCTCTGCGTTCACTATTGTCTTGAAATTAAAATGAAATTTTTTGTGGCCACCCTTGGCTAATTTTGTTGAAGAAACACAAAGAATGGTACAGGGGGAAATGGTCATAAAACAGTCGTTCCCTCGTTTATCAAAGGCTCACCCTCTTCTGCTTGAGTAGCCAGGCTTTATCCACGCTGACAGGTGTATTGTTTCGGAGAGCTATAAGCTCTATAATCATCATGGGCAGAAAGCATAACGCTTTGCTAAGTAGGTTTAATTGGCTTTGGTTTTAAGTAATGTTGCAGTGTGACTGCTTGGAACACCTTAATTTCAGGTCTTTGGACTTCCCAGCAAATAACTGCTTAATCTCGCCTTGAGGAGAATTCCTCAACTAATGAAAATTGCTTATAAAATATAATGAAGCCTTGGTCTCTTAATCAAATAAGATAACGTTTTTTGTAATAACCTATTAATTTAATTGGTCGCGAAGTATAAACCACATCACTTACATTTAATTGACCTAGAAACTATAGTAACAATATTTAAATTAGACAAGCTAGGAATTTTCAGTGATGAAGCAATAAAGACCAGGCATTCTTCACCATGGCGACATATTTCTGTCACACTCTGCCTCCTTTCTTTCCTCATTTCCCCCTCTCGCTCGCTCTCTTTTTCCCCCTCAACCCATCTCATCTAAGATTCCACACGCGGCCCAATTACAGAATTCGGCAAGCAAATTGAGGCTGTTTAAAGCAGGTTTCTCACATGTCTTCTGGGAACTACGGCAGCTGCTGTAAGCAGCCATTTGGACACCGGGAAACACTCTCAGTGTTTAGATATGCACACAAAGCGTAGACGTGACGTTTAAAGCACAGAGCTTGTGTTATCAGCCCATGTCTCTCGGTTAAAGACAGTCAAGTAGAGAGTATCTTTGACAACAGAGGCATTCTGTGCTTGGCTGCATTAATTATCGCTATTTTTGTATACTGAATAAGTCAAATCCATTTGTCACACCGCTTGTGATGGCATATTTAATTTGGATATAGTCAATTAGGCTGGACTAAGCTGTGTACCCTGCTGTGCACACCTCCATTTTGCACTCCTTCATCTCCCCTGCCTTTGCCATTAGTAATCCTATTAGGAAAGACAGACAAGAAAATAGTGGACCAAGTCAGGGTCGATAGAAGCAGCTCCACCTAAAACATTCCAGGCAAGACTGACATAATTTCCAAATGTGTGGCTATGTATTTGTCTGTGGGGTGAGAGAGTGATTCTTTGTGCGTTGCCTCGCAGGTTGGTGTATAAATGTAACTCATGCATCAACTGTAGGGAGACAGATTTATGACACTTTGGGGACATGCACTTTTCTCTCCTTGCACTGCTGCAGACTGCTTACATTTTGCCAATCAGTCTGTTGCTATGGTAACACACCCCTCCCTTTCTCCGACCAAAACCCCAATCTCAATCCCCCCACCCTCCATTCGCCTCTTTCCCCACACAGCTATTCCTCCTCTCTCCTCTTTCTCTCGCCCACACTCATTTCCCCTTTCTATATGACTCTATGCACAGTTTAGTAACATGGCCAAAAAATGTCATAACTAAGAAAATATGACAAAGATCACACACAAGCACACAAACTCCTGATTGAAGCTAGTCACCCACAAGAACAAGAAATATTAGTATTGTAAGCAGGAAAAAGCAGCGTGTTGTCTCGAGGAAAAGAGACATTTCTCTCCCATTTCGTAAAAGCAAATCAAATGAATTGCTGAAAACATTGTGGATGCTTGGTGACCCTGATTTTGTACTTACTTCCCCCATTGCTTTGCGATTGGTTAACTAGAAGGTTACATGTAGTGCCACTGTCCCTCCATGCCCATATTCATGCCCATCCCACTCATAGGCCCTAGAAGGAGAGAAAACAATCGAAGAAGAAGATGCCGAAAGATGAGAAAATAAACAGACAACAGCTCAGAGACAGGAGGTCAAGAAACAAAAGCACAATCCCCGTTTATTAAAAGAAAAGAGAAGAACACCATATAGTACAAATAAATAAAAAATATATACAAGTAAATAATGCATTCAAAGGTTGGAAGGAAGCCTGGCTTTGGACAAATCCAGCAGTTTAACGGGTGAGGTGGCAGGGAATGAGTGGTTAGCAACAGTGACCAGTTGCACAGGGTGGAACAGACTTAGATTCAGAGAGGAGAGCAAATTATGTGAAGATGGTTATTAGAAAGCAAAATTCTAAGAAAGGAAACATGAAGGGACAAAGGGGTATAATGCATTGGACCACACCTGTGCTAGCCAAGGGTCTCAGAGTCAGTCTGAGAAGGAGGTAGTGATGGGGGGCTTGTGGGAAGGTGGGAGATGTCAGAGGAGAAGACGACACGCCAAGGTCTTACCAGGTGGTCTGATTCCCATGTGCTGCTGGCCGTCCATCACGAAGCCTCCCATGGGTTGACCATCTGGGTTGTAGGGAGCTCCTTGACTTACTGCAGGAGGGTATGGTGAGGGAATGTGGGGGAAATGAACAGTGGTCAATTAGTGCTTTTAATTAAGTTTCAGTCACAGGAGAAACATCATCTGTTAGCCCACATGCAGACTGAGGCATTTCGCACAGTTTCTTTGGGTTTTGTGAGAGATAAAACACTTGACAGAACATGCTCAATGAAGCTTAAGTACAAGGATCAAATAACTAAGCATATATCCAATAGATGCAGAACACATTTTTAGACAGCACTTTAGTGAAACTGCTCAATAATAAATATAAGGAAAACCAAAGTGACATATTTTTCCCTACACAACCTAATTGAGATGTACTTACCATGAGTTCACGCTATTGAAAGTGTGTGTGCTAGGGGGTTATTTGGTCAAAAACAACAGCTCAACCCCAATGAATGCCTTTGAACTTTACTGAGTCCCTAATGCAACCCTGCCCCCTGAACCCTATTACAGGTAATAAACTTTACAGCAGTCCACAACAAGCCATGCACCAGGGGCACTGTTCACTAACAGGAAGAACTGAACTAGGAGGCAAACACAGCCAATACAGAATAAAAAATACTGATGAATATCCTCTTTACATGGCCGAACTGCTCTCCACTTAACTTTTGGAGGATAATGAGTTGGATGAGGAGGAAACAGTTGTAGTTACTGTTTCAAGACTTTAATCCATCGTATGTGTTTGCTCGCTTCTCTTTGTCACTGGGTTATATAGCGCCCAAGTCAGCATGATTAGTGCTTTGGGTTAATTGGATGGATTTTAGTGGTCAATCATTGTTGACATCCAGGCTGGGCTAAGTATTTACCGGCAGGTGGGCCTCCGGGTGCATGGCTTGCAGGGGGCTTTCGCCTGCGGGACTTGAATACAGAAACTATGGGGGACTTGCCTGCTCGGTTGGACTGGTCGATCATGGGCTGCACTATTCTTCTTCTTGCGTTAATGAACCTGTAAAAAACAAGATAATGCAACATATGATGGAAAAGTGACTGGAGTTTTTGCTGTCTTTTTATGTAAACACAGTCATGTCCATGCCTGCTGCTGTCCAGATCAGCCCAGATAACTAATCAGAGGGGTAATTGGGGGATTTTTCTCTCTAATCCTCTAGTGCTCCAGTGGGAGTGTCAGAGAGTTGTTCCATAACACAGAAATGTTCACAAAGCTTATGACTTGTACAAACGTGCGCTGGCTTAATATATATTGCCTACTAAGCGAAGTGCACAAAAGCACTTTGAAGACAGTGGTGTTTTTATCCATCTATGCAGTTCAAGAGACTCCTTTTCCTTTTTTTCAATCAACTTTATTTTAAACCACTGAGCAATTCAAATCCTGATGCCAGATGTAACGCAGTTGATATTCACCACAGGAATTAACGTGTTTAGGAAATGTTTACTAACAGAAAAAGTGTTGCATTGTCAAAGAACCCTAGTACAAGCCATGTTTTCTTTTCCCTTGTGTCTCCCTAGAGGGAGAATAATGAAACTGTGGGTTCAATGAGGAGTTGTTGTTTTTTACTTTGCTGAAAAAAGCAGGCTGCTCTGCATTTCTGCATATTGTGCATAACATTTGTGACAAAAACATATCTGGCCCCTATAGCTTCTGACCCACAACCTCCTTGCACCATACATCAAGAGTGCTCTGGCCTTGTTGTGCCTAAATCCCCTCTAGTGACCCCGTGACCCTGGTCACCTCCAGGAGACTAAGCTCAGGGGTTCCAACTTGATTTATGTCCTCCTGCTGTTACCACAGTTGGACACTTCCATTTCATCCTTTGAGGGGGGAATTAGTAGACTTTTAAGGAAACAATAGCTCCACTCCTCTTTTCAGGCTGAGAAAAGCAAGGGAGGAGAGCTTGGGGTGGAGGGAGAGAGCGAGAGAAAGAGAGAAAGGGAGAAATAAAGAGACAGAGCAGAACTAACGGACAAAGAAATGTTCACGTAGGCATCTGCTAAGCTTCTTGCTTCTTAATTATAAAATGGATCATTCCAACTTATTTTAACCCAGAATCGCTTACAGTTTAAGTAATGAACTATATTATTCTGCTTTTCTTTTCTTTTTTTTATTTATGTTATTCAATTTTAATTTTTGGTTAAGGTGACTATTAGGTACCCTTCATGTTTACCCATGGTAATATTACTGTATGCAGGGAATGGCCTCTTGTGCTGTAACGCTTGTTTTTTATTCCTAAAAATTTATTTGATCAGAAAACACAACTTTCTCAAATATTTATCACCAATATCACTCTACGGCATCACCTTAAAGACTGAAAAAAAAAAAAAAAAAAGATTGGGGAGGAATGTACTGACATGGCAGTGCACCATCAAATGAGAGAATGTCTGGAGTTTTATCACCAGCAGTGGGCTGGAGAGCAGGGGGAGTCTCAGACTAGGCATTCCTTTTACTGCCTTCATCTCAGGCTGGGGTCAGGGAGGGGGGGGGGGGGGTACTGTTGTCTATCTGCTGACCTCTGCCGTTTGGATTTTCCTCACTCGCTCTCCCCTCTGCCTTTTTTCCACTCGCTTTCTTTCAAAATGTGGAAATGGCTGTTCTTTCTTTTTCTTTTTTTAAGGTATCTTAAGCTTCCTCTCTCGTTCCTCCTTATATCTAAGGCCAGATGCGCCAAAAGCTGGAACAAAGGACAAGTGCTACACAATACCAGGCAGGGGGATGGAGAGGTGGTGGGGGTGAGGGTGGGGGTGTAGGAGTGTGAGGAAAAAGAGAAAGAATGGTCATGCTCTGTTCTGTGAGCCAGGCGGACGCCCTGGCGCTGACGGTTAAGAAGGCAATCAAAAGGAGCAGAGAGCCATACGGGCCAGGCTAAAGCTGGAGCCTCCATTAGGAGTAAAAGTTCACCTTTGCGCGACCTCTCCGCGCTATAGGACTGCGTTTATGGCCTGTTCAGTTTCTACTTCCCATAGGCACACAATGAAGCCAACTATTCAGTCTAGCTCGGGACAATGGGGGGCTATTTTAAAGCAAAACGCCACTAGTGGCACCTCCAAAGAAGGATAAAAAGAGGAGGGTTAAAAATACAGAGCTTCACTAAAAGGACAAGAAAAAAAAAGATTGAAATGAGAGTGTTTATAAGCCAAATGAACCTTGATAGAGGGCAGTTTGGTTCTTCTCATTCTGTTTGTGTGTGTGTGTGTGTGTTTCGTAATGTGTTGGAGCACTATTGCTCATTCCAGACTTCACTGACAGTCGATCTGATCTCTGTCGGGTCTGCCAGGGCCTCCGCTAATATCCCACTCTCATTACAAACGCACAGGTGTAGCACGAACGGCACGTGAAATGGCCAATTAAAAGCAAGAAATTGTCTTTTTCATCAGCTGCCTTTGTTGCGTGACCAATTAGGGAATAATTTAATAAGTGTTGCTGGAAAGATCCGGATTGAAGATACAAAAGGTTATATTTCAGTATGTCTATCTAAATGCATATGAAGTGTGTCATTTTTCTCAGAAATGCCCCCTTCGTCTGCTCGTTCCTTTTCTCTCAGATGTAAACTGTTTGAGGGGGCGCATGCATGACTACGGAGGACCGAATTCACTCATGAAATCACATTTCAACACACTCAGCTACATTTACATGTATATTAAAAACCCACAAACAGGCATATCAGTAATACCGATGGAATAGAATGATCTGATGATTCGGATCTGCATCTGTGGCTCTACAGGAATCTTCAGGAAAAATATGCATTAAAAGAAAATACATAAAATATGTTATGGTTTTAGGATAATTATAAGTTAAAATGAAGTAAGAGTGCATCATCAATTTAGCTAGTGTGCTAACTCTGTTTTTGGGAGTAACTAGCTATAAATATAGCTACAAACTACATTGTCAGTAGTGTGACAGAAGCTCAGCTGTTTTTAAAACATTGTAGCTTTTCCAGTTACAAGTCATTTCGTGACATAACAATACATTGTTTTTTTGTCGCATTGTATTGCGCACACACATCAAACTAAGTAATATGTATACATAATGTTATATTCATTGATTTGTTCAAAAAAAAAAAAAAAAAAAGGATTTGAGACCCTGCTTGAAATTTTAGGTCTTCTTTTTTTTTAAAGTATTTAAAAGAAAAATAATTAAAGGGGAACAAATTTCAAATGAATGTGCTTTGTAGCTTTATAGCTATACATTTATCTGTTCAAGTTTAATGCTGTCACCCTAACGGAGATGTTTGTTCGTTCAAAAAATATACTAATTCAATTATAATTATACATTAAATAATCAAATAGCATTTATTATATTTCTCCTTTAACAATGTAGTTATAGTTGTTAGCTTCTAATGTAATGAGCTACTTTTTTCAAAATGATAGCTCAACTGCGTAACAATTTCAAATAATGTTTAACTTGTACATTGGCAAACTACATTTTTGAAGTAGCTGCTTTAATTCAACTAGCTAATCAAGCAATAAGGCCCCTCTGGTGAAACCAACTTTATTATCAGCGTCTGCTCCAGAGATCCATTTACTTAAGTAATTAGTCATTCACATGTTGGCATGCCTCAAGGCAATTTTTATAAATACGAGCATCACATCTCGACCTAAAAGTCATAAAAGTCCACCTCGGCTCCTCCTCTCTCCGAGTCAATCTGGGGTCAGTCGCTATGGCCTGCCAGTGTTTAAATAAACTAGTCCAGCTGTTTGCTGCACAAATTCCATTTACACTCTTCCTCCCCCCACCCCAATCCACCCGCCCTCGCTCACACACACACATACATACATTTACACACTCCTTTTAATCAGTGCACTGCAAGCCAGGCCTGGAGGAGTGGTGTTAACCTGTTCCATTCCTGGAGACAGGCTAGAGGCAATGGGGCATACATAAAGGACCAACTTCCAACACCCGTTTGCATCTCTCACCTCAGACAATTCCATTCAGCCACATCACACCCCTCTTCCTCCCCTCGCACTGCATGTTTCTGCCTTTCTCACTTCTCATCATGTTCTTAATAACACGGGTCTCCCCCTCGACCCCTCCTCTGCTTCTTAGACTGCCCTGGTTGGTGGAATCCCATAAGAAGAACCCACTCTGCTGGGTCTGTCGAAGTAGAGGCCATGTACACACTATTGCTAAAGATGGATGCCAGTCTTTCTTCAGAGTGCTTATGCAAACGACTTGTTAATGCAGTGACATCATTCTCTTTTAGACACTGACAGCTCATTTGAGGTGTGGTGCTAGAAAATCACAGAAACATAGGCATGTGTCTGGACTTATTTGCACATTTTGCTTTAGCTGCTTACACCAGCTAATACCAAACCTGTTGGCTTCCAGGTTTCTTGCATACAACTGTGAGATTCGCCATAGTTATCATCAAGTCGGCCACTGGAATTTCTAGAGTGACTCCGGTATTCCGTACACATACAGAACAATATTTTGGGGGATTTTAATGTATCGTCACTCCCAAAACGTTGTAGTGTGTGTACGTGGCTAGCAATTGCTTGCTACTAATTTCCACAGACATTACCGGGATTACCTGGCCCACTCTAGCAGAGAAAAACAGCCTGCTCAAAAAAAACAGAGAAGATGTAAAGGAGGCACTCAAGTAGGGGCTAGTCTAATCCCTGCTGCATCAGCCCCCCTCCAACAGAGGCTGGCTATTACTTCAGCAAACTCACCCCCACAAGCTCCTCTCACCAAACAAAGTCGAAACCTTTCCATTAACAGAGCTGTGAAGTCCCCTCTAAAGCCGCTTTTAAAGAGTGGGGCCGCCGCCTGGGGGCTGAGGAACACACTTTATAAACACATAGTCGGTCTGTGAGAAAGAGCGAGGGCTGCAGCAGTGACCGCTACGACTTGCTCGAGAGAACAATTCAGCCAGGAACATGCATGAAGACTTCAGGCCAGAAAACCTCCAGCTTGAGGCAAGAGGAGACCATTGCTGTGATCAACCTCTGTTGCGGCATTCAAACGACCGCTGAAAAACAAAGCGGAGCGCAACTGCTGCGAGGTGCTGGATATGCTTCAGAGACGGTTCCCCACTCCTCTGGAGTCGGGGACTATGAGGTCATTCTTGGCATGCCTGCTCTCCTCTGATTCTCCACCCAGTCCAGAGAGAGCAAGAGAAAGAGAGCAATAATACATCAGTGAGGGAGGGCACCATCACATGCCCACTTCACAAACACAACATTGGAACGCTCTCCATTCCATGTTGTCGTCTATCTCTGAAGGCTCTTCATGCAGCCTGATGCCTCAGGCAAGCGCTAGGGCCGGAGAGTACTCCCTCTCTGTCTGGGCAAACATGCAAACAAACAACCGCACAGTGTTGGGACGTCAACTGCAGCCCTGTGTGTGGCAGCACATGGCACATAAGAGAGGAAATGACATCACGGCGGCAGGTTTAATAGGTCCTCCGCCTAGCTGTCACTGTGGTGGTCTCTGCCGGGTGCTGTAGAGCTCATGCTGGCACCGCCAGTTCTATTGACACACGTACAAGACCTTACACATAAGATCTGACTGGCCTTACTAACCACGCACTAACCAACTCAGTAAAACACTATTTTTACTTTAATAACTGATGAATGTTAGGTATGATAATTTGAATAACCAGTAGAGGCCATATACATGAAAGAATTAAGATTTGTGATCTGACCAGTTTAGTCACTTTTTTGCTTCAACTTGCCTTACAAAAACATACAGTGCGTACAGCGCCATGTTAGTATCAGATCAAGTATTCTGATATATACAGTACCATGGAACTGTTTGATTTATGCATCATTATATTTTATATGAAATGTAAGGTGTTGCAAAGAATAGGTTAACAATGTAAGATGTTAAAAAATAGAAAGCACGTGACAAAATGACAAAATGCATATGTTTGTCGACCAATGACAGACAGGAGTTTTCACGGAACTCATATAAAAAAACATTATTTTAATTTCATTTGGTGAAGCTAATTGTGCAGAAATTTTAAAGACATTATGGTTTGGACAATATTTGTACTTTTTTTATACATTATACATTGCCTATAGAATAAATATATGAGGTGTTACTTGCTCTAGTGTGCTTATTTTTGTGGTTGTTGTTGGAAGGGTGAAGTTCAGCATGACCTTGCAATCACTGTAATGCTAAAAGCTCATTAGCTAATCAGTGGTCGGCTCGCTAATCAGCGGTCCAATCTGTTCCTAGATTTATAAACATAACCAATATGCTCTAGTGCCAATCCACCCTCCGTCTGTCATGTTCACATTCCCCCACAAAAGAGAGGATAAAAAAGTAGAGAAAAGAAAAAAAATTTAGGCATTGCCTGGGGCCTGTTGTGATGTAAGACAGAGGGAGAGAAAGAGGGGGGTGCACCCTTGTATGGTTCACAGACTCTGTACGAATGCATGCATACACACACGCACATATCCTACGACAACTTACTGCCAAAGAGGCATCCATGCACATATATCTCCACATATAGAGACACATTCTCTCCGAGACAAAGAAACTACTTTAACTCCGCTGGTCTCGTTTACACACACACACACACACACACACACACACACACACACACACACATTACTAAAGACTTCACATGACTAAACGCACACACATGCACGCACACAGAGAGAGAGAGAGAGAGAGAGAGAGAGAGACAGAGAGAGAGAGAGAGAGAGAGAGAGAGAGAGAGAGAGAGAGAGAGAGAGAGAGAGAGAGAGAGAGAGAACCACTCCAACTTGTCTGCTGTTGACACAACACAGAGATCAGGTCTGAGCAAGTGCTGAAATTCCAGTATGGCAGAATTGTTAGCAAACACTTGAGAACAGACTGAGCCCAACTGTGCAGCAAGGCAAACAATCCCTATATCCATCCAGCTTCATGGAGCTGAGCTCTTCACTATGTTTCCATCTTTGCCTGATGTAGCAGGGGGATTTTGAGGGTGTAGGTTGGGCCACATGCCTGCGTCTCGCTGGTGTAAATATGTCTTTTGTTTGGCGGTTTGACCCCAGGGTGTGTTGGTATTTTGTTGAAAGGCCACGGATATTCACGCTAAAGCACCTTGACAGGAAGACTGTGTGAAGGCCGCTCCGGGACATGGGCTATGGCTCATCTCACCCAGACCTACTCGCGTCCTATGGGCCGCTGTTGCATGTGCACACACACATACACGCATATACATATGCATATATGCACAGTGACACCACAGAAATACATGCACTTTCAGAATAAGCAAATAATTGTGCATGTACACTACATTCAGAATTACAGATCTAGCAAGCGCTTACACACATAAAGTCTAAAACTAGAACTCAGAGAAACATTTTATCGCTCAGATGGCTCAGCAGAATTAATTACGTCGATAGTTATGTAACGTATGTACTAGTTATGTTTTATAAGAATCAATTTGTCTTCAAAATTTCTTTGGAAGACATACAAATATAAACAAATGAGGAACAACTGAAAGGAAGGAACAGCCCAGACCCACAACCTCGAGAGGTTTAAGTTTTCCGTTTCATGCAAGTATGTACATATTCTCAGATGTTTCTCCAGAAATTCCTTTTGGAAAATGAAGTAAATCGTTGACATATAGAAGGAGGCTATAGAATTAATGTGCAAGTATAGCTTAGATGATTGGATGAGAAATGTTTAGGTGAAAATACTGATTTGAAGGCAAACTTTTACTTTGGAGAATCTTAGCATAGATGTGGAGATCTACTGTACTAAAATCTTTGTTCCCAAACAAGACTCTGTTTGCTTTCCTTTTAAATCGCATTGTCGTCTAGGAGATACCACATAGATTTTGCTTCTGTATTGGTAAAAACATTGTGTATCACCTCTCGAAGAAACCTACTGGGTCAGGGGTCACATTTTCCCCTAAGCTATAAGAACACTGCCAAATACTGCACACGAAATGCACATAGAGCAATCATCCAGAGCTTTTCTTGAACAAGTTTCAACTTCTCTTGACATGGGCGGGCTTGGCTGTCAAAGAAGTGAAGCATGCCAGTCATCCAGTTCTCTCTCTCACTCCTTTTTTCTCTCAGGCGCAGAAACCTGATCCAGGGTGTGTGGACGCTGTTTCTCTAAAGTAGCCCCGCCACACTTCACTCCATGCTTTTAAGACTTTCATAAAAGCCGCCTTATTGACAAAACAATCCATCCCTAAGGTTTAAACAGCATCTTTAAAGGGATTATTAAATTCCGTCAGGAAGGGAAGAACGGGCAACATGTGAAACCCGATGACCCGCCCATTGATTTCACATCACGGATCTTTATGGAGTGTTCTGAGAATGCTTCCTCTTATCGTCAAAGGCTAAAAGTTTTTTTTTTCTCTCTTCATCTTTGCTTATTCTTAATCTTCCATCGAAGTTTTACATTTGGATGTTGAACGACTGACTGTACCTCCACATCATTATGCGGTTGTACATAATCCCTATCAAAGCTCTGACATCAACCCTCCAAAAATAGATCCCACACCGTCTATCCACATCCCCTCTTTGATTCGCTCTCTGTGTCTTAGGCTGTCTCTGTGTGCTCATGCGTGTCCACTGGCACGCATGCGTCTCTGCTCATGTGTGCGTAAGAGTGTCCATAAGGGTGTGACTAAGTGTACATCTACTGCGTATTGTCCAGATTTGAGGAATAGTTTTCAAACACTCTCAATTCATGCCGAATAAACACACACGCACGTGGGTCGATTGTTAATAGGTGGACCCAGATTTGCAGCGGTCCCTCACGTTATGTTATCGCCAATAATTCATGAGTGATCAGCACCCCGCATGGCCTTTAGCATTTTTTATTTAATCTTGAGCCTGCGGATTCTCTAAGTCTTCATCAATAATGGACACATACATGTGTGTTAACAAGTCTATGAGAGCAGGGCTTAAGGAAGCTGTCATTTTCGGTTGATCTCTTGTTTAGCTCAATCTGTTTTGTTTATTTGGTGTCACGTTTCCTCATGTTCACCCTTGAGTCCAATAATCAAAAAAAAAAATGTTTTGCTCTGAGATATAGCTGAATGATATGGACTTCCATCGTAATTGAATAGAGAGGCATGCTACAATCTAATTATGCAAATATTGCACGAATACTGTATGTTGGGACTAAGCTATGTTGGCCCTGTGCTTTGACTAGTCTGATAAATAGAATCACAGCTAGGGAAATTGCCTGTAAAAATCAGCAGGTCAGGAGGTAACATCACCAGGGGTTGCCATGGAGACACCCAATGGTGAGCTTCCTACTAAGCACAACCACAGGCCTATGAAATGACAGATCCTACTCTCTAACCCCAAATGTGCTGAGCCTCTCTCTCTTTCTCTCTGTTTCCATACACACTTTCCATGTCATCTGCGCCCTTCTACACATACCCAAACACACATCAACATTGATGCACACAATCTGGGAGAGGGCAGCAAGATCTCAGCATGCAGGGTTTAGCGGCTAATGCTGCTTAAATCGACCACCTCTGGTTCATCGCTTAGACAAGTGCTCTTTCTCCCGCATCCACACCAACACAGGCAGTATGACAAATCTTCCAACAAACACCAAATCCTGCTACAAAATGAGTCAGCCCAGCAGCCGGAGTGCTGGTGCAGGACAGGACGGTGTGTGTGAAGTAATTGCCTGTGTTCTCTCTGCTAACTAATATGGCTGAAAGAATTGATCTCCCATGGGTTGTTGTGAGGTCACAGAAATTGATAACCCCAACACGATTCCCTGTGTCCGCCAGCCTGCGTCCCACTGATAGGCCACTTTTGTAAATTAATCCTCATTCTTAGTCTTGTCTCCAAGGTACCAAACTGAACAATGGTAAGGATTATGATTATGTCAGAAATTACATTTTGCGTAATGGGCTTTAATACATCTCCCATCTCTCTAGCTCTCATAACATCTGGTGTACATAGCAAGATATTGTGTGTTAATAAGCTTGAGAAGCCTGATGGAATAACATTACGTAATCAGGATACAAAAGTGTAATGTATTACAGTTGAATTGAATATGCTTAGCAATACATTTTATAAAAAAAACAAGTGCTAGCAGAATTTACATCTTTAAATAAAAATGTATAGTGCTACCAACAATTAATACAATACAAACTTTCAGATTTGCATTCCATAGCACCTAGCACAAGTTCATAAGAAGCCAGTTTCCACAATAAATGCAACTATCCCATGTAAATGACATGACAAGTGAAACATAAGTTCAAACCATGTTTACAGTTGCCAACTCTCAGCAATGACTTTTTAACCAAAAGTAGTTTGATGGTATGATATTGTATGATTATGCTACTGATTGTCTTTGTGAGGTAATTATTTTGTGATTAGTAATTTGTTTCAGAATGTATTTTTAAAGTAAAGAAACCCATCAAATGTTCTGAGCGCCTACATCAAGGCCGGTTTATTCAGCAAAATGGATTACGGCATGTAATCAGATCCTTAGCAATATCAATCTCTGACACTCAGAGAACAAGAGCGGAGAGAGTTTGCGAACAGAATTTCATGTGAGGGCCTGGCGAGGTTGTTAAGAAGAAATATGTGGCTAAGGTTGTTCTTTGTGTTCTTGCATCAAAACGTTCCCTCCTATGCTCAGTTTCACCTCTCCACTCCCTATCTCAGGCCCTTCATTAGACATGGCTAATAACAATAAGTACTGTATGCACTGATAGCCATCTCTGATAACAAACGCACCCGTGCAAAAGGTTCTGTCGACCTTTACAGGACTTTTGACTTGGGAACGGCGAAAATACTAGCATGTTCGGCAGAGACAACGAGTCCCATGTCACGGTGATTGCGGGGCAGACGGGTTTCGAGAGGGAGTTGAGAGAGGCGCAAGAGTAGCTGCTCTCACAGGGGTTCATATTTGAATGAGAGAACAAACAAGAAAAAAAGAAAAATGTTGGAAAAATCCTGGCGGCAATATCCCTTTGGGTGAATTGATTTGCAGGGAGATGAGGCGATAAGTGGAAGACTGATGGGAGGGGCGAGTAAAAGCGGGGGGAGGGGAGTGTATTAATTCAAATCATTAGGAGCTGCTTGCCAGGGGCGAAGCTATTGATTGCATGTAAACACAAAAGTACAATTGACTTACCAGTTGTTCACTTGTAGTATAGTGAGTCCGGTGTCTTGTGCCAGTTGCTTTTTCTGTTCTTCTGAAGGGTAGGGGTGCTAAAAAAAAACACACACAGGAAATGATATGAGAAACGTTGTAAATAAATCAATTAATGAGCACATTTGTTAGTGAGAGAAAGGTCTGAGGTACAGAAGGGAAACGTTGCTCACACGTTTGTGCGGAAAAGTGGCAAAGCAGCTGTTAATTAGTGTGAAAAAGTGAGGTGTGTCTCTTTCTTAGAGTCATTAATGGAATATGAAATCGTGTAATTAATGGCAGCGAAAAAGGCAAGCCAATTATAAAGTTAAGTGAAGTGTGGGAACAGAAACAGTAATTAGAGTGCTATGCCGTGCAACCCTACTGAAATTTATTCTAGTCATCTTTCTGCCATGAATGCATGATGGAGAATGGATATCTGAAGCCTTGCGTAGAATACAGACCACATATATTTACAGACATCTTCCCTTTTTAAAAGCTGTAAGATAACCCTCACTTTTGACGATTAGCCAGTTAACATCTAAATGTCAACATGGACAAAACCAAAGTACTGAAAATAAGCTTCCTCGAAACAGCGGAGTTCTTAAAGTTATGAACTTGATTTGAGCTGATCCAGCTGTTTAAATAACGGTGAGCTGAGATTTGCTTGATTTATATTAGCGTTAGTGTGAAGTATGGAGCTAGCTAGCTTTGAGTCTAAACAATGTGCTGTTCACGAAAAAGACAAGACAGAGCCTGCGTTGAGGCCCCTGCCGAGCATGTAAAATGGGAGGTACAGTGTGCAAAGATATTCACACCATATTTATACCTACAGAGAGAAAAAGAGTGAGAGAGAACCCTGTGCATGGCCTCAAAGCACAGCAATAACGGCTTTCCCATTTCTGTGGAACAATATTTTCATATTATGCTTTGTCAACACAATACACAAACCTGGACACATCCAGTCTTTGTGAATGGCTCAGTGTGCCCTTTGTCTCACTATGCTAACAGATTCAAACCTTCTAAGCCCAGTACCAAACCTGGCACAACCTGTTGGAGATTAACAGAGACCGGGGCTTTAACTTGGCTTTGGGTTGCAAATCAAGCAACGTGACAATGGATCGCTGTTAAACAGCGACTTCAATCCATAATGAGTCAACATTATTGACACTGCAGCACAGTAACTGGTTGAGCCATGTATGAGGCAAGGAAAGGGCGCTTGTGAATATACAGTAATTTGCTTTTACTTATGTGATCTAACATATAGCAATGCAAAGGAAGACATCATCAATTGTGGTTCTGATTCACCCTTTGAGAAGTATAATAAGAACAAGGCTTCCAAATGAACAAACAGAAATGTAAAAATGGTTGGCGCCACGGGTTGTCTGCTCTTTTTTGAGCAATAATAAATTGGAATGTCTTTCATGTTGCTGAATGCATGTTTATTTACTGGTACTGCCAGAGAAAGCAAGCTGTTTTCCTGTCGCTCTGTCATTTTCATGTGATCCAATTGTAGGTAATTGGAACAAACTGTGGATTATTTCATGCAGAAAGTTATAATTGTAGTGACGCCTCCAGCCATTTCTGAGTAGATTAAAAAAATTCTTAATTTTTTCCCCTTATCATATCCATTGCCCGTTGTTATTAACTACAATGATAAAGTTTGTGTGAAACCAAGGCCAGGACTAGAAATGTGAGAAAACAACATTCCAGCCTCTCTCACTGTCATCTGATCAGTGATAATTGTTGTTAGCAGGCCTGTGAGCATCAAAAAAATTATGGTAACTATAATCATAAAATCAACTCCAACATTAGATTAATTTCATCCGTGTCCTATTCTGTAGTTCACCAAATCATCTGAGAGGGAAGAAGTCGTGTCCATTTTTTAACACGGACTGTGTAGAAAATAATGGCATTAAGTGTGGCACAATGGCTAGTCAGCCCTATATTGAAGTACATGTCTGGACAAAAGAATCAGAAGCCTCATGACTTTTGGGGGGAAGGCAGTGCCGAAGGCTATAAGACAGCACTAACGCTGCCTGTTCTGCTGCCGTCCCCACAAAGAATGACTCCAGTTCTGCGCCACTGCAATTCCTGGAATGAGAGCGCTGGGACCGGATGAGATTCACACATTATTGTGTTCTTTACACTACCTCTGGCGAGCAGGACGAGGTCGAGGGCCGTGGGAGGACGGCATGAGGCCGGTGGCGTGATTACTGATGAGCAACACCTACGCGACGCAGCGGTCTCGTATCTCTCACGGAGGAGCGGAAGCGACGACAGTGGAGATCGAGAGAGGAACAGGCCTCGTGCCGTCCTCCCACGACCCTCGACCTCGTCCTGCTCGCCACACTCTCCTAAAACTAAAACCTTTTAAATCCCATTTCACTCAGACAGCACAATCGTTTCGTTTGCAACTGCTATTTTGAAATCTCTTCCACAGCTACGTTTTATGAGTCAAACATTATGTGGTCCAAACTTGTAAAGGTAGGGGTAACTAGGGAATGATTCACACTAAAACTCAAATGTTAAATATCATAAAAATATTGATATAAAATGAAGAATGCAATGTGCTGGCTTCACTTTTAAGAAAAGTAGTGGGAGGAGGACAGTCAACTAAGGCAACTTGTTAGACAACTTAACAAAATGAAATGTTACAACAATGCACAATGGGGTGGAGAAAACGAGCAGTCAAGTTTCAGCTCAACTTAAATGTAACCTAATCCTATCCTAACTTCTCATTAAATCCTAGAAACCCCATACAAAGACCTGTTCTGTGATTGACAGGTGGCTTCGACTGTGAGCATTCAGCAGTACCCAAACAGGATTCCTGTACAAACGCCAACTGGGTCAAGCTCTTTCGCCTACAGCATCATATGTGCCTCACCTTTGTTGTCATAATGACCCGATGTAGCCACACCAGTATTTGAGTAGAATGGGGCAGCAGTGACTGAGACCCTATTTACACTTATTACTGTACTTGTCATATCTGGAAAACATCCAGATACACTTCTAACTTAGGTCCTGCCTTTTTTAAGTAAACATTTAAGTAAATTGTCCAGCGTCTATTTGCAATCACAACAAGTGATACAGAAATTTACTTTACTGCGGCAGACTTTGAGTTATTAATATTTGTATTGCTGACTTGCCCTTTCTTGTAATTTTGTAATATTGTTGCGATAATATTTTTCTCCTATCTGTAGGTAACTCTGATGCCTGTTCTCAAACAGATAACTGCACACTTCTTTCTGCAGATTTCAGATTTGTGCAACCCCTTCCCTCATGACATTCCTAAATGTTCATCCATTCCAACTGTTGCAACAATCTTCTCATACATCTTTTCCATACTTGCTGATGAATTCCATAATATTAAAGCTTTCATGAACTCATGTAGTTGATATGTTTAGAAACCCTTTTTTTCCCTTCGTGTGGGTCTCCAAACAGCAAATTATCTCTATGCGTCAAAACAGTGTGATTTAGATTCTGGTTTAACGGAGAGAAACCAACAGATTTTATTATAGTCAGAGAGCGACTGAGTATATTAATCCTCTTGGCAGCAGTACTGGGTGAGAATTGTTTTCTCAGGGTCTCGTGATGCTTTAGTGAGAAAGCAATAACACTGCCTAAAGAACAGATGGAAAGTCTCAACGAATCCTCCCTGTTTCCCTTCGCCTATCTTAATGATACGTCTTGTCCAAATATACTACTCCTTTCATCAGAATTTCCAGCCTCTTCTGCACTGGTGGATACCAAGCCAACGATGCTCAACGATCCTCCCCGTGCTCAGTTCTCCATCATGTATCTTATCTGTGTGTGTGTGTGTGTGTGTGTGTGTGTGTGTGTGTGTGTGTGTGTGTGTGTGTGTGTGTGTGTGTGTGTGTGTGTGTGTGTGTGTGTGTGTGTGTGTGTGTGTGTGTGTGTGTGTGTGTACCAGTGCATCAACAATTGTCCCTCCTGGTCTTCCTCCGTGGCCCCCTCAGACAGGGAATGGCGGGGAAGAGCGTAGAGTCCGTGTCCTATCAGCTAGATAAGAGAGGTGAACAGGTCTCTCCCATTCTCTCGTGCTCTCACTGGTAGAGCTAAAGATTGCTTCTCGAAACAGAACTCAGACTTCCCCCCTAACCCTCGGTTGACTCTGCTCTCCTTACCCACAATTCAGAGCGATGGCCGAGAATTCTGTTTTGAATACAGCCAAGATATGAGGAGTCAAGTTGTGTCAGGAGACCTTTCCGTGGGAGAGGGTAGAATTCCAGTATTTACTGCACTGTACCCTGAAAGCTGAGAGGTACAACTCAGACTATGAGAGCAGAAACATGAGAGGTGTGTACTCTTGCCTTTATGTCTTTGTGGGGAGAGTTGTGTCTATGTAGAACAGGGAGGAGGAGGTCTGGATGAGCTCCAGCTGCGCTCCTTATCAGGTCCTTAGACAGGATTCTCTGGTTCACTGTGAGGGGAGAACTATTTTGGAAGTTCTTTTCATCTCTGCGTTTTCTTCATCATTTTGCTTCCCCCGCAAAAAAAAAAGGCCGAATCCCAGCAGTATTTCTTTACCCATCGACTCCCGGGGTTGGCTAAGGCCACATACTGAACACATCCTCCCCCCAATCGCTGTGGACACATCTTTTTGTGTTCCATTTAACCAGTTAATTACAATCAGCCACAATCCCCCTCTCCCCCACTCTGCTGCTTTCATTACCCACATTACCGTTATTATCGTTATGTTCTATTTAAGGGAACATTTCTCTCTATCCTGTGTGATTTGGATTAAAGAAGCTTTCCATACAAGATTAACTTAATAAAATAAGTGTGCTGAACATGGTGCTTATTCCTCACACAGAAAATTAGTGGGAAGGCATGGCATAAAAAATGTAACATGCCCACTGAGTCGCAGGACACAGTCACAGAATTAATCCTTGTGGCTCCATCTGACAATGCCTCCACTAAGTGCCCATCTCCCAGAGAAATGTGATGTCTAATACTAAATACGTTGCAGGGGCGACTAAGGTCAGTGGGTCCTTTCAAGGTATGTGAGGGTTCATTTCAGCTAGGTCTCCTACTGCAGCCTCACTTCCATATTCCTTGTGGCTAATCCCCATGGAAGCCAAGCTGCCCCTGAGGAATGCCTAAGGCTTGATCCAGGGGCCATTCTGGCCTAGGTGTCTACTGAGTATCATTTCCATATCCCATCTCAGAACCAGCCACTGTACGTGTGGGCTGCGTCCACCACTCTTCCGTGGCTTGGCCCTTGAGAAAACAGGATTATGTCTGAAGTTTAGTGGTCCACCTACTCCAGCTCTGCTAGCATTAACTGTACCAGAGCCACAGCTTCAGGCCTTCTGCAGATAGGGCCACCTACAACATCCAACCCAAACCTTAGGCCGGGGGAGGGAGGATTACCTTTGATATTTGGCTAAGAGCATTATCATCTCTCTAGACAATTATGCACTTGTTGTCTTCGTCAGTAAGATAGGTATTAAAGGCATCCCAGCTTTGTAGCAAAGTTATTTACTATCATTGAAAGGTGTTATTTCTCAAGAAAGGACAATACGTCTTGACCTCAGAGATTTTCTTGGCTGAGGAAAAGTTGAGGCATTTCAAATTCCTTTTTGTGTACGTGGCATAAACATGAAGTTTTGTCCTTTATTACGGAAAAACATAACATCATATGGAAAACTGGGGAGAGAGAGAGAGAGAGAGAGAGAGAGAGAGAGTCTCTCATAGAAAAAAAACCCCAGCAAAGCTTCTGTAACCCAATTTCTTCCTAAGATTGATTCACCAATGAGACAACAACAAAGGAGAGAGAAAGATCTTAGATTTGGAAAACAACTGGAGGCCAGGGTTTAAGATGCCCTGGCGGAGTTGGTGACTGGCTGGCTCACAGAAAGTGGGAATGCTTCATTGGGAGCGCCACTAAGTTTGTAGCGAGCTAAGTCAACACAAAGCCGGCACATGAATTATTCACACACAGTGTTTTTAGAAATCCTTGTACTACAACAAGCTAAAGCTGGGGAAATTTCACCCTCGGAATTTTTTCACCATTTAATCTCTACTTTTGATAAAAGAGGATATGTTTAATTTGGTTTCCAGCATTTTAATTAGTCATCCTCTTAAAAAATGTTTTTTGTTGGTTTAGGGAATAGGGTGTAACACAAGTTATTATGGGTCGGGAATAGGCACTCTTGTTTTAAAGGCAACTGAGGACAGAATGTAAGTCTAAAATTAAAAGATGGGTGTGGGCTGGAATACAAATCAGATCTATCCATATCTGTGTAAACTTCCAAGCCCACAATGCTCTAAATCAACATTATCAAATTTGAGCTGAAGGCTTTGCATCCAAAAATGCAAAGTGCAACAGGCAAAAGACAAAATAACACATATCTGGACACCCGGATTTGTAAGCCACTTCATTTGAAGACAGTGGCTGGTATTTGAATAGCTTTACATAGAGGAGAGCAGAGCTATATTTTTCATGAGGTGGCCTATAGCTTCAAGCGCCTGCAAAGAGGTAAGCCAGGTCCAGGCACTGATATAAAAGTCAGTCGCAGTAGGGTAGGCAGCCTCTTATTCAGTCTCATTACAGATACCAGTGGAAGGGTGGGGAGTCTATGTTTAAGGGGGATGCATGTTGTTCCACACCTGCTGTTCACAGTCACACGGTAATAAGGGGGCCAGCCTGCAAACACTGACTGGAGCTTGGTGGACTGCGGCTGATGAGCCCGGGCTAATTCAGGGGTGATTATGTAGTTTACTGGACCACTAAACCTCTTTAAGCTTGTAATTACAGCCTATTTGAGGGGGAACATTCAAAAGCAATTCAGCTGCGCCGTGCCTTGCCACGCCGACCGCAGCTGGAGGTGGGCTGCTGGCACTAGGCGGGGGAGTCTAATATCTGTGGGGAAGGGGATTTTAGCACAGTCAGTCAGGTAGCATCATGAACAAAGAGGTACATGCCACCTCGGCCAACCAACTCTGGAGAGTGCCAGCCAGCGGTTGTGCTTGACACAAAATCAGAGCGGCTTAAGATCGTTTAAATCTGATAAACACCCAAATTATTGTTTTAGCTATTGTCAAGAGGACTGCGAGGGAAATGCAAAGCAGGGCTATTAATGCATGCTTCGGTACACAAGCTACTCCACCCTCCTGCCTCCCAACAGCCAAAACTGGGTTTGATGAAGGTGGGGGCCGAGTGGCAGGAGCAGGAACTCATGGTGCATTAAATGTTAAGAGAATCGGGTTACTATATTGCACCTTGACCAAAGAATCCTTTCCAAATGCCTTTACTTTCAAGGAAATTATCCTTTAGCTAATTCCACTGAAATGTGATACTCAAAGGAAGCAATTTCGGAACCACAAAAAAATTCTAATAACCTGCACGATATTATTATGTTATTATCATAATTACCCTTTTGCCCTGGCCATTTTAATTAATGTTCAATGGAGGGCCTGAGGGGGAGGAGAAACCTGGTCACGGTTGGAAAAGAGTTAAAAGAAGGTAAAGGTATTTTACAATTGCTCCCTTATGCCATTTCACTGCCTGGATAATAGTGGGCAGAGTGAAGGAAAGAAGAACACAGAGACATATTTCTCCTTTCCTCTTCTTTTGTGATCTCATTTTATCTCCTTCTCCCACCTCTTCTTTCTTTCTTTCATTCTCTCTCTCTCTCTCTCTCTCTCTCTCTCTCTCTCTCTCTCTCACTGAGCGGAAGACAGATCCTTCTCCATCGGTGCACAGCTTATACAAATCGATGACTTAATCTGTCGTAACAAACAAGTGAGCAGCGCCTTGCCTCTGTCTGCTTCCTTTTTCCACCACCGCTAAAACACTCGGCTGATAACAGAGAGAAATACAAATAAAAAGGCCCACAGACGAACACTCTCTTCCTCTCCTAGTGAACTCACACTTTCTATTAACGTCTGAATCTAATCTGATGAAATACGGCCATGTCTGGTTCATGACACACATTGCAGATGTCTCACACTAGGGAGTGATCCCCTGGCTGCACGCTGAAATCTCCATGGGGACGACATGGATCAGCAGGTGCTCTCAATGCAGCTCCCATGCAGCCATGCATCCCTTATTGCGACAGGAAACACCATGCACTCAGCGCGGCAGGAAAAGGTCAAGATCCACTATCAGAGCTAAATGGAGAGAATCCTATTCAATAGTTGAGTGTGTGCCAGGTCCTGGATAAAGTTAAGGCAAATAAAGACAAATCTAAGAGGTTTTAAGTGTCTGAGACCATTTACCCTTTGTTCATCACCTTGGGAAATCAATGACAACAAAGACAACGGCACATTAAAAGGGTTTTGGATTCAGTACACAGGACATGCTAGCTCCATTAAACTATGTATGCACTTACGCATGATGGTATAAAATAATGTAATTTATCTCCTCTCCAAGACAGCACAGTTAATGATAGACTATAAAATGCTTGCCCCCCTTTTCCTGTTTTGGCCCACTTCACTTGGAAACTGGAATAGAGTGATGCAAAATGAAGCAGTGTCAGTCTAGGTGATACTGATGCAGAAATGAGTGCATGTGTTTCAATGTTTGTATACTTTTTTTTTTCAGACACATTGCCAGACAATTACGCTGTTGATGCTCTGTGACTCCTCCATGAAGGGGAAAAAACCCATCAAGAGGCCTGAGGGTAGTGCAGTTTTCTCCTGAAGAACTGTTTGTCCCCAGATGAAAAGCACAATGAGCTCAGAGCAGCACGCATGGCTGAGATTACAAGTAGGAGGAACCGAATTGATAAATTAGTTCAGCAAACGTGCAAACTGATTACCGCGTCTCTGCTGCCATATAATCCATCAGGCATACACTGGCGCACATGCACACACAAACAGAGTGAGCCAAGAGTATCTGGGACAGACTGCTGGAGCTCTGCTCTGTGGGGGAATGCTCTGCAGTGGCTGTAAGTAAAAGGTATTGAGCTGGTGACTGCAGGCGGAAAGATCCCTGAGCACTGACGATTACAGCATAGCTAGGGTAAATCAGCAAAGCCTGGTCTGAATCTCCACACATAGCACCATCTAAAAACATCAATGGACCTTTAACTCTTGGCAAGACCATAGCTAAACTCTGGCCAACAGTACTCCTCGGATTAAGATGCATTACAGAACAGAACACGCTGGACTGACACCCAAAAGATTCAAATTGACAATGCTGTAGAACGCAGACTTGCATAGACATCCAAATATGACTGTCCTTATGTCACCTCAGGTTGTATACTCTGCCCTTCCCAGCTCTGACAGTTGTGGATCAAGCATCTACCATAATCCCTGATTAACATCCTCCCTAAATGCCCCATAAGTCCATCCCAATGACAACCGAACTAACACTACCATGGTCACCAACACTGAGTGATTAGTGGATATCTAAATGGAATGCACCAGACTATTTATATTGTATTTTCACAATAGGCTCCTGAATTTCTTTGACAGGCAGACTGCTCAGAAGGTGGTGAATATAGGAGAACCTCCAAGCTTCTTCCAGAGTTCATGCTGACAAAGCATTTTAGTGGGAATTACACATAAACTAGAATTGAAAGACAGACAGCACGGTTTGTCACGTTAATGCCATGACTGGTATGCAGACAGGAGACCATGCTGGGCTAGCATGATCTCACACTCAACAGTCGTTAGTGGCTAATCCTTCACAAGTAGCTGATAATGAAATACAATACTGTTACGATATAGCAGGCCGGAGTATAACTTTCTCTAACTGACAACGTAATGAAAGTTCCTAAGAGTTCATGTTAACAAGCTGGACGGATGGAATTCAGTGAGGCCCACCTGTGTAGGCCTACTAGTGGAACACAGTGTACATGAACACTATCTTCTCCAATGACATGGCTGCATCAGTGGCTGGCCCTGTGGGCATTATAAATTTGTCAGGTTCTAAAGAGCAGCGAGGAAGTCTGAGGGACAACTCTCATCTGGACCAGCTAAGCTTCAACAGTTCAGAGGTTACATGAAGTAAAACTTAACTGCCTTTCAGGGACAGTACAGAGGAAGGGAGCCAACCAACTGCGTTGGGACGCAGAAAGAGAGAGTGGTGTCAATTAAGCACAGTTCTGTCTTTGTTCCAAAGCCTCAGTCCAAAGGTGCAGCTGATGTTGGGGACGCTGTGGTGGGCTTGGGTAGAAAAACGTATACTGATGTGGTGCTCATCAATCAGGGCACAGATGGCCTGTGAAAGGCTGTGTCAGCAGTGACAGAGCAGCGTCCATCCACCTCTTCTTGCACCATGTGGAGTCTGCCAATTCAATCCATTCTGCCCATGACACACCAATGCCTTTTACGCTGTCACCCTCGAAGCCTTGCCAATGATGGATATACAGTCTTTTTTCACCCTCTCTCTCTTTCCCTCTCTAGGGGTGAGGGGAGGGGGTGAAGGGGGCTGTCTATCCACAAAGACCAGCCCCAAAGAATTGCCTGCCCCACATCCCAGGGGCCTGTCAGTGGGGTAATTGATGATGTTTTCATTACAAGATGTGGGAGCAGGGGGGCGCATCCTGCCTCAATGGGCAGCCACAGCCCTAAGATTGACTCAGCTGCCTCTTCTTTGACACCAACTTTTATAAAAAAAAAAGCATCAAGTCACTGCTTCCAAATGTCTCACACACACAAATAAACATGTATGCTCTCTCTCAAACAAAAACACCACAGAGACCAAAAAAAAAAAAGCTACAACAGCTGAGGTAGAGACCCAGTTGGCTGAAAGAAACATAGTAAAACAGCAAAGAAGCACAGTTCAGAAGAACATAAAGTACAGACGGAGTCAAGAAAGAAGCCATTTTTTTTCAAAGATCCACAGTGCTTGATCCTTACTGTCAGAAGAATTCCTTGAAGCTATTTCAATTTTATGGCGCCTCCAGTACTCACTGCCACTTAGATGAAATTAAGAAATAACCAGCGACCTTAGGCTGCTAAATTCAATTTGCAAATATTAATCTACATGGACATTCTGCTCTAGTTAAAAAATGAATGAACGAGTGAATGAATGTAAAAACAATGCACACTCAGAGCTCCAGGTCATTTGATTTGTGTATGTGCATGGCTCTTTTGAGGTAAAGGTGAGAGAACACTTGAGAGTAGGGCTCCCCATCAGGCCAAATGCAGAGTGTCACACTGAAGTTGCTATGGGTGACCAGTGCGCTGACATCTCACGGCAATAAACAACCACGGACTAATGGCATCTAAGGCCTGGTTGACCTCTGACCTCTAATAGATGTGGTGGCTTTCTTGACAAGGCTATTCAGAGTGGGCTCTTGGCTAAATGTTACCATGCCTAAAGTTTGTTTACAAGGATGTTACTTTTCTTGACGAAGAGGAGCCAGCCAGAAGCCTCACTTGCAATAATGGTGCCCATGTTTTTTATGTGATACAAAATGGATTATGTGATGTTATGTAGACAGACAATTCTGGGGGTGTTTATGTTTCTTGATGACAATACACATGTTTGTTACCTTTAAAAAAATACTGTTGTACTTTCATGTTCTTGAACACTTTCATGATGGCAATTTCATGGTATTTCTTGGATTTTAAAGAAAAACCATAGCCTATATCAAATAATTAATTCCCATAGTAAAATATTTTATAAAGACACATTGCAAAAAATTGACATTTTAGAAATGATATATTGTCTAGAAAATATTGCATGTTTGATAAATTACAATTTAATTTTTTGTGTTTGCAATGTGCAATTTAAGTCTCTCAAAAGTTTTCATTGAGGTGATAACAGGCTAGCTTGACAACTAAAGGTGGTCAAGGCAACATATCATCAGGTCCAAACCCTTGTGATAAGATCTGTCAGGGCACCCAGTTGCCATGGCGATATGAGTGGCGGGTCTTGCTGTTTGAACAATGTCAACACACAGCACCATCTCAACCATTTCACAGACAACTTTCAGGATGGTATATAATGCTAAGAACTTTTGCTATGCACAGCACTTCCACCACATATATACATACCTACACTGCACAAGTTCATAGATTTTTATTAATATATGAGACATCATAAATCGTATCTTAACTTAAGACAATGAATTAAATTGGGCATGTAGGACAATTCACTGCTTTGTGCCAAATGTATGACTCCCTTTCAGTGTTTTTTTTTTGTTTTGTTTTTTTAAGTAAAATTGAGAACCCCAGCCTTTTGAAAACCCCTCTGTGCTTTCCATGCAAATCTTTTTAAGGAGGTCATATGCTGAACATCTGTAATTTTGCCCAGGAAATCATCAGCAGGCCAATTCAAACCAACTCACTCCCCCGGACTCCAGCCTCCAACTATGGGGCAACAAATTCAACCCAACTCCCCGAAGAGGACACAGCCCGTTCCCCCTCCTGCTGGTCCAACCAGCTCAGGGCCCTCTGCACGATTCAGTCCATCGAGTGCAGAAATGAGTTATAGCGTTTTTCACACCTGGTTCTGCTCAAGATGCAGCACAGTTGAGGTTTGGCAAAATGTGCTCCCAGCGAGTAAGAGAAAAAAGAAGAATGTTGCCTCCACCAGAATTGTTACATGTGTGTGTGAAGAGGGTGCTAAATTGGAGCCTAATTGCATTAAAAGCGATTATGCCTTCCAGTCTCATTTTGAACACAAACACCACGTAAAATGGGGTGGGGTGGGGGGGGGGGGGGAGAGCGATTGCACATTGTGCTGTGGTTTGCTTTTTACGAGCTGTTATGGAGGCTTCCTCTCGCTCTCCGGTTCTGTGTACAAACAGGACGAAGCCCAGAGCCAGCCTAATATTCAGCTGTTCCAGGATCAGTCCTTATTGTGGCTGCATAGCAACAATCTGAAGCATGGCTTTCATCTAATTACTCTATCACATAATTTAGCAAATTACCCTTTCACTGGGGAGCTGAGTGCAAAAACATAAGCACAGCGGGATTTGGAGCAATGGCTTCCATTTATTACTCTTTTCTTGTTAAATTAAACAAGAAAATACTGTTTGTGAGATAGAGGGTGAAAATCAGGAGGGAACAAGGAATGGGAAGGAGGGGGGGCAAAGAGTCCAATTTCACGGCCACGGGAACAGGAAAGCTGCTCAGTGCACCCAGCATTCCTCTCCAGGATGCCTGGCACAGTCTCGCTATCTTTGTTCAGATAAAATTAAAAAAACAAACAACAGTTAAAGCAGGAAAAATAACAGAAGTTTAGGGCCTTTTGTTTTTTATTTCACCACAAAGTTTATTGGAATGTGTTCACGCCAGCTTTACAGCATGCTAAAACACTTGTGAGTGAAGAGTAATTAGCTAGCATCTCTCCCTCTTTCTCCATGCTATTCTCAGACCTGCAAAACTCCCTCTTCCACTCGCCCTGCAAGCCAGCTAATAACTGGGAACTGAAAACAACTGATTAAAGAGCGGCTTTAGGGTGTAGCTACCCCATAAGCCTTCACCGTCTCCTCTGTATCAGTCTCCATTCCGCTTATTGTTTTCCTCTCCTCCTCTTCCACCGAATGGCTCATCAGAATTATCTTGTACTGCCACCCACTTCACACTTCCTTCTCGGCACAATGGCTTTACCGTTTGATTCATGTGACATGCAGAGCGCATTCCTTCTGTGGTTGATCCATGAACTGTGCAACACATATATTTCTCTAAGACAGAAGCTATCATCTGCGTGTGTTGTTTGTGCCGCTCGCTAATTGCCACTATCTTTATCACCAGGGGCCAGACATGAGGACTGTTCCTTCACACACTGATTCGGAGGAAAAGAGACGTTCAGCAACTACCTCTTACATCAATCCTGAGCTCTCACACTTTCTCCTACATCTTAGTGGCCCCAGTTGAGACTTTCCGACGTCCTTTGAGTAAAAGACAGTTGGAAACGGAAGGCGAGACGATTGCATTGTCCGTAAGGTCAGTCATCCGTTCCTCACGTGCTGCGTGTTGTTTTGTTCCCCATTCAAATGCTGAACTGTCAGAGTGAAGCACTCGAAGCAGGGAGTGAAACGAGTCTAATTTCTCAAGTTTGCCGTAAGGAGCGCTGTACAAACCTATTTACGGCAGAGCCTGAAAGTGTTTCCATTTATGTTTCGATCTGATCAAAGCAACACTCATTGTCTCTGTATTAAAGTCAACGTCCTTTCTCCCTCTTTCTATCAGTCTAATCTATCCCCTTTTCCCTTACTCTTTGTGGGGTGTGGAGTATTTAAAAGGTATTTACCTTTTTTCATCTCAAGCACTGTTTTGTGCTCTCTCTCTCTCTCTCTCTCTCTCTCTCTCTCTCTAAGGAGTGTTTACAGTCATTTTCAATTAATTGGAGATTGATTGAATACTAAAGTCAAGTATAAACGTCTACTAGCAATCGCTGTCATTTCATTCTAGTGTTCCACAATCACAATGCAAGGTTGTTAGGGGTGTTTGCTTGTTTGATGTTATGTGGTTGTTTGCTAAGTGTTCTAAGTAGTTGCTAGAGCACTGCTAAGTGCTTGCTAGGGTGCAAAATTGTAAGGTATGATTTCTTCAATGTACTAGCACATCGTTCCTTAACAAATCCCATCATTTCAGACACACAGAGCACGAACAATCGAGGACATGTTACGCAGCAAAGTTTAATACTTAGAGTAGGGGTTTCTAGAGCAATCGTAAGAGTGGTATTGTAAGCCTAATCTAAACTCTAACTGTACCTTTTAAAAAAAGAATGCATTTTTATTATAATAATAAACTATTCATGAATCATTTTCACCTTGAAGATGTCCTAAAATAGGGGGTTTGTCAGATTTAGCAAACTTCCAGAAAAGTTTTGTCCCTGAAGTATAGTTAAATACAAACACTTCAGACAGAACAAGCTCTCAATGACATAATACTGTCCACCATAATAGTCAGCCAAGACCAACAGGAAACTAAACTTCCATCAGTCTATGCTCTTGTGGATATTGCACACTGTTGTTTGTGTCTAACCCTAATGTGTATGTGTGTGCCTGTGTGAACTGGCAAATGGCTTTCTTTTCACACACCTTTCTCCTGGGGCCGCTATAGGTGGTAGTTGATGGGGGGTTGAGTGTGTGTGTATGTGTTTGTGTGTGTGTGTTGGGGGTGTGCTTGGGGCAGGTGAAGTTCTGGGGTACTCAGGCATAGTTTCTGTGCCACAGATGTAAGAAAAGGGGGGCAGGGGGCGAGCATGTGGGGGGCTTTTGGCACTGATCAAATGGGTTCCCTTTTGACTCCAGCTTGGTTAGAAACACACTTCCTTTCAACACCTAAAAACGCACGCTGCTGGCCATAATAGCTACTTCAGTCATAAAGCGTAACACAAACAAGTGAAGGCTTAAGTAATATGTTTACTGAAAATACACCTACGTGAACATTTCACTGTCTTTAATTAAGAGACATTATTATTATGAGTTGTGCAGAGTGTGCATGTGTGTGTATGTGTGAGAGAGCGAGGCTGGCAGAGGTGTGTTAAGCCTGTGAGAAGGGTAGATATATGGAGATAAGTGGTGTCTTGACAGCACTCCGATTACTTTGTGGTAAATGAAATAGTGGAAGTGAAATCCATCAAAGCAAGAGGAAGAGCCAACCACATCAATGGCCTGTGCTGCTCTATCACTTCTCTTTGGCAGGTGTGTACAGCCACAGTAAGAGAACCAACCACCAGCCCAAAAAACACATTCAACTAACTAACCCAGTTTTGATCACGTAACTTAGACGTACAGTGGCTCCAAAAAGTATTTGAATGCTACACTACGTGATTTGATACTACAAATACTTTGTCGTCATTTTGAACAACACATATATATTTTATACATAGGCCTATATATATTTAAATGTTAAGCCTCACACAATTGTAAAGTGTGCTTGTTGTCTTCTTTTTTTAATTATATGCCATATTACACTTTCTTAATGTAATGGCATATATACATCTTTAAGTGTTGCTTTAGTGACCAAAATATACCAAAATCCCCATTTCAAGTCAATGTTAATATGGATAATACACTGACACACACTGTATGGAGAACTCCTGAAAAAATGTCAGTAAAAAGTATTGAAATTGACGACTTCTGTCATCTAACTTCTAACTTTGCTATCTTTAGCTTGATGCTGTTTTTTTTTTCTTGGCCTAAAACTTAGAGGATGTGTTGTTAAGGCTAGGAAAGATAAAGTGAATGAAAGCATGTGCATTGACCATTTCAAGGGCGTTGAAGTGCAGCATTCAGTAGTGGCTGTAAAAGACTCGAAGAGAAGCAGCAAGAGGAAAGATCACTTTACTGAACTCACCGTCAAGTGCTGGAAAAGCCATGCCCTCATAATGTTGGTCGCCACTTTAGGGAAGATACCCCGTTTTTTATTCCTCTTCTTCTCCTTGTCGGGGTCGTCGTCATCTCCTGTGCTGGGTGATGCCACACTGTTGTCCAGCCCGTCACCTGTCAAAACACACACCACACACACAGGTCATGATCAGTAACAGAAGCAGGCAGTGCAACCCCCCTCTCAACAAAACTAGGCAACAGGGTAAGCTGGCAACAATAGTGCTTTTTTGAAGCGTCACGTCTGAATGCATTCATTTTTAATACTTTTATAAATAACCCCCCTTTCTCATCCCCCACACAACGCTCAGAAAGAGAGAGAGAGTACAATGGACTTGTAAGGTCGCATTTCCCCCCTGCCTTCCAACACAGTGAGTCACCAATGAATTGAGAATGACAGAGAGATTTAGTCTTCATTATCCCAGGGAAATATTGATTGAAGCTCGCCCCGGTGTCTTTTTACCTCAGGTGGGGGAGTTACACACTATAAAAAAGGGGAAGGAGGGGGGTGAATATGGCTGCTGCACAAAACGGCAGCCCTTTCAAAGAGCTGCATTTTAATAACAATGCTGCATGGTGCTTGCAGCAACCTGTGGGTGCTCGATAAGGCTTTATAATGGGCAGTTCGACATACCAGAGCAGAGGAGATGGCTTACGTCGCCTTTTCAGCCTCACATTGCCAGTTTGCTTGCGTACGCCGATTTTATTCAGATCCCCCAATTATCGTACGCATTCTCCCTCAATGAGAGCCCGAACCCGCCACTGAGAAGACTTCTGATAATTGTTATCATGAACCCGCAATTCAAATAATAAACCATAAAAGAAACACGGTCGAGGCAAACAACAGCACGTTGCAAGCGCTTCAATAGCGGAGGCACAGGAACGAAGAGAGCAACTTATTGATTACATATAAAGCACTTCCAAAAGCCCCAGCGCTATTCGTACAGAGAGATTATGGTGGGTTAACTCTTTCTCTCGCTGTAGCTTTCAGTCAGCGACATAAGGCACCTGTATCATTGATAATTAATGGAAATGTCTGCAGTAATCCGGTTGGAGATAATTTTTTTCCCAGCTCCATGCATCAATAGAATAATCAAGGGTCTAAAAGAGTCTTTGCTCCCCATTACCTCAGGCAAAAGAATTCCTGAAAGCATGCCTTGCGGGCACCTGAATTATATACGCCATTAGGAGAGCGAAGGCTTTCTACATTCCATATAAAACACTCCGCCAGCCCTCTCTACCTAGGAGAGAAGCCCCAGAAAAGGCTGAGACTTTTTAAGTGAAGACTTATGTAGATACAATGGCTTTGCCTTTTACACAAGGGCACTTTCCCTCAGTCTGTCACTTACTGAGAAACTGACCAGAGCTGAATCGCCCTCCCCCAACACACACACAGACACAAGAAAAAACTGGGAATAAAAAAATCTAAACTAAAAGCTGTCAAAGGCGAGTTTCGATTACATCATTAACTCATGCCAAAAACAGCCCTGGCTCAGAGAGCAGTTTGTCTTCCGACTGTGTTTAGGCAAATAGAACTTCCCAGCTCCCATCTGGAGAGGCAGTGGCACCGCTGGTTTGTAATCTAAGACACCATTTTCATTAGAAGCAAATGCTTCAAATCCGGTGTAAAGACTAGTTCGTGTTCAGCAAAGCCTAAAATAATAAACCCAGGGCTTGTCCCAAGCGAGTTAGCAAAACAGAAGCAAACACTGGATATCAGGTCAGACGGGGGAAGAGGGAAGGGGGGTACGACGAAAGAGTGAAAAAGGGCAGGGGCCGTTTGAGTGATGTCTGAGGTAACTCTGCTGTGTGTGTGTGCTCTCTTGAGCTTTGGTCTTCCGCCTCTTCTAGCCATTTTGAACTATTTAACCTCTCTTCCCCAATATTTTCCTTAAAAACTGACCTCTTAAGGCCTACACCTTGAAGGCAAACGAGGGGGAGGGAAACGAAAGCTGTCAATTTTATTGGGATTTCCATTTTTGACGCAATTTGATACCGATTTAACTTGGTCGAGTCTGGTACTAATTTCACCTCTTTTTTAGCATTGCAGTGTCAGTGTAAGCACATGGCAGTCTCTATTCTGTCAAATTGTCATCCCGTTGCTAGTCAACACAGCAACTGTTCAGTTACATGCCACGAAAAATATGGCATAGTGTGATTTTTGTTGTGTTGTAAGAGATTTTATAGATTTTTCCCTCTAAAATCATGTCAGAAAAATCAAACATGCAAAACGGCTCACAAGAAGAAAGCAGATTGGCTAAAAAGGTGTCACTACCCTGACTCTTTTCTAGGGCTGTAACAGAGATGTACGGTCAGGACACCTATTTCAACGTGCTAATAGCTGTCAACTTTATTGTTATTTTCACCTTATTCGACTAGGGCTAATTTCGCATCTATTTTAGCACTGGTGTGTCGGCTTAGGCATGTGGCAGTATCTATACGGCACTTTCGTTTCAAAATGTCAGGCCGTTGCCGAGCTTCCACACTCTACCCGCGCCAAATAAAGACGAATGATGGCGGCGAGACTGAAAAGGTGGAAATAATCATAAAAATGATGCTAGTCCATAAACAAGCTCACAGCCTCATTAGTCCAGCAGCAGGCTCCACTGGCAGATTTATGCGCCTTTTCGCTGATGCCATGAGGAAATGCCACGGGCGAACTTTGGCCAACTGCTAATGGGTTATGACAGCGTCTTAGCAACTACTGCAGGGAGGGGGGACGCGCGGTCCGGTCCGCCACTGACAGAGAAGAAAATGTCATCTCATCTGGCCATGTGTGGTGGAGTCTATGCAGCAATTAGAGAGCAGGCCAGTGACTGGAGCAGGCCAGAGGCTGAGGAGGATGCCCCGCGGCTAACCAGGGAGAGAATTTTTTATGACCCCCTCGTACGCGCGCACACACACATCCGTGCATGAGATCAGCATGTGACGCTCTAGATGCCTGGCTGCTGCTAAAATCAGGTTAGCTTCCCAACATGCCTTTGTCAGCCAGCTCCTCTGATTGGCTCATCTGCTCCATCTCAATACCTGTCTCCTGCTCTCTCGATCTCTTCAGCCATCTCTCTCTCTCTATCTCCACCACTCTCTCGAACTTACTAAAGGCGCTTTCTGACATTATCAGAGAGATGTAGGCTAATCTGTTATGATCCGATTACTCAAAAAGGGCACTACCTGTTCCCCTTGCCGCGTGCGTACACAACTCCAAAGTGTCAGCCATTTTTCTGCTGCTTTACAAATTAGCAGAGTGGCACTTCCAATCCATCAAGCGCAATGTCAAGTGTTCATTTACATGCTACAAAAAAAGATGACTTGATGTTAAATTTTTTGAGATGGAGATCTGAAAAGACCAGTCAGGCTGGATAGTTGTTGGTTTGGTTAGGTCTAGATGATGGCTCTGTCCAGATAATAGAACTTGCTGGTAAAGCTAGTTTAAAGGTTTAGTGTGTAATATCTGTTATTTTCTGACATGATAATAGCATTGGATCAACTAATGGTGTGAGTTTGGGGGTGGGGCTATCTGTTCATCTAAGCAATGAATTTTAGTTATTAGTGTTATTTTTGCATTTCTGTTTGAATTTTAGACAAGGCCATTGGGGATAACAGAATCTAAAGCACAATGTATGCTGTTTTTCATCAGGGTTTAATTGTAATATTTTCAACATTTGGATAAGTCAGGCTGTCATTGCTCATGCTTTATATCTTCTTGCCCAATTTTAAGAAGTGTTTTGACTAAATTTTATTGGCCATGGTCTGATGGATGGGGCCAAGCTGTGGAAACAGATTGGCTTTTGCTTTACACCACATTTGGTCCATGGATGATTTCTAGAGCACCTCTGGCCTCTCCCTGCGGAGGGAGTCAGGTGACCTGTGCTGCTCTCTCACTCTCCCTTAACATTCAAACACACTCTCATATGACTGTACCACGGCAAAACCTCAGCCTTAAGGGCCTGCCATCCGCCTTCTTTTCACTATGCACACATTCACACACGTTCACACACTCTTCCTTCTAACACACACACACACACACACACAGAGTCGCATATAAAGAGAGTGGGCGAATGGGAAGAGGGGAGGGTCGGGGAAGAAAAGATAAAGCCGGGTTCATTGTATTCAGGCCATTCACATGGTTAGAATGGACCAGGCAGCGGGGGTTCCCTTTGCATGGGTCACAAGCGCCTCCCACCTCAAAAATATTCTGAACATGCAGGAATTCCTGCGGTATGATTCCCAACAAGAGACACTCAGATTAGCAGGGAGCTTGCCGTGCACGCTTGCCCCACCATACATTTTCTGTTCCTAAAATACATACAAACATTAGTAGCGGTCTGCTGACTGCAATCACTTGCTCTTCCAGCAAAATGGCCTTAGCTCCTCTAGTTTCTGACTTGGAAGGATACATAAAAAGGAAAATAGAGGGTTTAATGAGATGCGACATGGCGGCAATGTGGCAGATCTTTAGTTATGTTGTGTCTTGTGATATGCATAGCTGTGCACATGTGTGTATTAATGCTCAAGTACTTTTTCGATTTATAATTATGAAGAAAAAATAACACTGTAAATACTAATCTGCGGAGAGTCATAATTACAATCTGTAATTACCAGGGATTCATTTGAAATAATGACAGTAAATAATGACCGATTTAAATAACTGCAGGCATCTTAAATAATGACACTGTCCCCCCCTTTTATTACACATATGATGACAGTGACAGATCTGTAATTCATAATTTGAAGGGGAAAAAGAGTGTAATTACAAGTCTTTCAGCCGTACCTCGTGCGTCTCTGTCATCGCCTCGCAGCGGGGCTAACAGAGAGAGGGTAATGCATAATGTGCCTCATATTCACTGTTATAATGCCTCTAATTAAACGGAGTCGCCCGCGTGAGTCCTAGCTCAGAGCTCCTCATGCATATTCCCAGGTCTCCGGGATCAGGCCGCTGACATACCCACAGGTGATGGCAAAAATGTCATTGCAAATGTTACGGCTCTTTTTCGTCCATGTCTGTGTAGGGGTCACTTCCACTGAAGCCCCTGACACATTGGAAAGCGTACTGAGGCCCAGGGGCAAAAACACAGCATTAAACTGAGGTCTCTCTCACTCTCTCCCTTTCCCTCCCCTCCTCCTCTTTTCATTCTTCCTCCGGTCCGTGTGTCGAGGGGGGAAAACGGTCAAATGAAAGTGTAGGGCCCTGAGTTTACCCTTTCATGTCGAGCACTTTTACTGTGTAACTATTGATTTTTCTCCTTTGTAATTTTTTTTTAATCTGAAGATATAAGGCGGGCAGAAAAGGCAGGCTGGTGAGGTTCAAACGGGAACACTTTAAGAGTCCTCTGATTCCACCGAGGCAACACACACACACACACACACACACACACACACACACACACACACACACACTCACAAAGAGTATACATGCTCTATTCTCCCTCCCTCTCTCTCTCTCTCTCTCTCTCTCGCTCTCTCTCTCTCTCAGACAGCTTTTGACACCTTCTCCAGGGCCAGCTTTGTTCGATATCCAGGCAGACCGGATGGCTGAGAGGAAAGTGTTTTTTAAAAAAAGGAACATGGCTCGCAACAAAAGCTAAGAGCCTTCGCTGGTCGCAACAACAGCACTACTGCAGCAATCTGCCTGGAATTCAACTCATCTGAGCGCTTTTAAACCTCTCATCATCTACTCTAGGTGAACCTAAAACAATACACACACACACACAGCCAAATAAAGACATGACATCCATCCTCTGGCTCAATTGAGAACAGCAACTTTTCAATATTTGTAACAGACAGAGGCCTGGAGACAAACGGTTTTGTATTGTTCCTTTGTGTTTTTTGGTATATTTTGGTAATAGGCGAAACGCAACCAGAGACGTGTGGTTAACTGCGTCGGTCTTCATTATTGGCTTCTGGCAGATAATTTTCCACATGGCAGCTATCTAAATGACACAGGCTGAGATAAGTGCTCTAATGCACAGGGATTTTCCCCAACTACAGCGTATCCCCATCCATTGGGCTGTAGTACAGTAGATAATGTGAGGGTATTTCACTTCTAATAATAGCCTGCTTGGTCTCCCCTGCGTTTGTTAAATGTAGTTACGGAGAGTGAATTGTATGGCAGAATTACACAATGATCCCTGCTTATAAAGAAAACCTGGGCACTGTTATTAATGAAAAGATGGTGGTGGGAAAAAGTCATCCAAAGGATGAAATGTAACATCAAATAGCTTTTCTATCAATGATAAGCTGCTCTTCATTCAGATCCATTATGTCTGCACATACCGCAGAAGACCCTGGTTTCACCTAAAGAGTCTCTTTCCTCTCAATTCCATCTGCTTATGTAGCTTGATTGGATAGATAGACAATATATATACATATGCCTTGGGATTAATAATGAATGCTGAAAACAGATTGGCTAACTACAAGAACACACTTCCAAGACTTTTGCTGGTGACTTACAGGTTTATGTGTTGATATATTTATATATATATATATATATATATATATAGGCTGCATTTATTTGATCAAAAACACAGTCATTTTGCAAAATATTATTATAAGTTAGAAGAACTGTGTTCTATTTTAATATATATTTTAAATGTAATTTATTCCGGTGATGCAAAAAACTTCACTGTCACATGATCCTTCAGAAATCATTCAAATGTGCTGATTTGCTGCTAAAAAAAAAACATTTATTCTTATTCTTCTTATTATTATTATCAATGTTAAAAACAGTTGTGCTGCTTAAATATTTTTTGGAAATGGTGATAATTTTTAAGGATTATTTGAATGAAGCATTTATTAAATTGATGTATTAGGTTTATTAAAGCATTTATTAAATATAAACATTTTGCAACATTTTGTCTATTTTGATCAATTTAATATATCCTTGATGAATACATTTTTTATAAATTTCTCTCTTTTTTTAATATTGCCACAAACTGTTAGTATCATTGATTCCACAAAAATGTTAAGCAGCTCAAGACAGCCAACCCTTGACCCTTGGTTGTGAAAAATGATTAAGAATAAAAGACATAGGAAAAATAAAGTTATTCAAGGATGAACTGTAACATCAGGAGGCATTTCTTTAATAAGCCTATCCTTCATTTAAAATGACAGATCCGTTATATTTACTGCTGTCTAACAAAGGCCTCAAATTCACCCCTGTCAGACATGCTGAGGCCACAGGAAGTGGAGCAGAGGGAATGTGGGGGAATTGTAGTTCTATCAGCTTATGGTGAACTAGGGAGATAAGGCTCAGGGCTGGAAGTGACGGAAACAGAGCTGGGCAGAACGTCTGCTTCCTGACAGCAACAGATCAGGGGCGGCTGGACGTGGGCGATACCATTACAGCTCGGCTGTGCAGTCCTCTATTGAGACCACAAACACACACGCACTTACACATATATTCACAAAGAGCAGGGACAGCTCTGAGGACTTTTTTGGACATTTTTTAGGTTATCAAGCTGGGAATCTTTCTGGTTCCTGCCATTCTTTGACTCAATCGGGCTCCCAGGGCATTGCTGGTGATCGGGTTACGGCTTGCACACAAAAAAAAGAAGAAAAAAAAAGTGCACGCATGCTCGCACACACATGCATTCACTCTCTCTCAAGCACACATTAAGCAAACACACCCTCTCTCCATACACATACACACCCTCTAAAAGCATACAACTTTTGTTTGTTTGTTATCTCTCTTTCACTCCTTAAATCCTAAAAAAAGAAACGCTTGAGGAGGTCTTTATCTTTACCCCTAAATCCCTTCAGCAGGTATCCATGTCAAAAGACCAGGGCTAGGCTCTGGGAGAGGATTGTTTAGTAAGGGTCAGTCCTGGGTCAAGCTTTCGGCCCGTTGTTAACACAGCCCTCCCCCTGGTGCTTTTTGCACCGGCCTCCATCTGCACACACCTTCGTCCACCGCCACTCCAAAACTCCAGCACCCCAGCAAATAATCCCTCTCTGTGAGAAGTCTCTGGTGACAAATACAAAGGTCAAATAGCTTTAGCACACAGTGCAAGGGAAGCCAAATTCCCCAAATATGGAGCTTTGGTGGTGTTTGCTCGCATGAAATTGACTTTCTGGGGTGTCTCCAAACAGGCTTGGTAAATTCCTTCGTTCTTTGTTGGGCTTCATGCATTAAAGGTCTTTGCGATTGAAGTTCTGACGTATCAAATTTGAATTATTTGGTATCAAGTGGTGGAAAATACATTGTTATTCATATGGTTAAAATAACAAATAATTAACCAGGAAAACCGCAATGGACATACCAAAAAGGCTATGGAAAATGTCAATAAATATGAGGAGAACGACATATGGAAGAAAAAACTGACAATCAGAGAGTACAGTTGGGTCTATCAGAGACCTCCTACCAAGCATCACCTCGTCATATCTCTGGACAGCTCACAAGTTTTTGTAACAGTCCCAGGACCTCACATGCACAGTCCCAGTCACTATCGGCAGGAAAATATTCCTCATGCAGTATTATCGGTAGGGCAGCATATGGCAAACTAGCAGCAGGCTACTCATCCTCATCCTCTTTGGAGGCTAAAATTAGCACAATACTGTTTGTGGCTTTAAGCTGGACTCAAACCCACTGTGATACCGCTAATAAAAAGACTGGCCTCCTGCTTAGAGAAAGAATGTACATCCCTACAGATCACGGGAGGATTATCCTGCTGGGATAATGTTTTTTCCTGCAATGGCTGCAAAAAGATTTATATTTTTAATCTAATTTTATTCGGAAACAATATATCAGGCGCTCATCGTGGTTGACTAGAATAGCTCCTACAGGTCAGTGGGGATATTGTAAAGAGTATCGTCAACAAGAGACGTCTTTTTGGCGGAGGATAACCAGAAAAGAGATTGCTAATCTCTTTATCAAAGGCCTAAATAAACTAAGGCGAGTGCATGTGACACAGCCACACAAGAGCATCTGATTAATGAACAAAGAGTTAAAGCCTGTTTGTTTACTGTCACTCACTGTTCCTCATACTCTCTTCCCAACATCCCCCTCCATCCCTCCCTTCCTTTCGTTTGCTTTTTGCCTCCCTGCTCTGGCCTTCCTGCCCTCTTTTATCAGGCGAACCGAGCGGTGATAGCATATCTCATTGGGCGATATCAGCTCTTTCCTAAAAACTTGGATACAGCGTATCTGATAGACACTCAGTGGGTTTGCACTGCTCCTCCCGGGCCGTGCTGAGTAATGTTCACTCAGGTCTTCTAAAGCAGACCTAATGCATTGTGACACGTCAGTGATGAGCTGCGCTGATTTGCCAAATTCACATGAACCTCTACAGCACAGATCAGATGACGGGGCACGGCGTGGGGATTTTTTGAATGGAGCCATGGGGTTTCCCAGCCATTAGGAGCAAATCAGGAAAAGGAACAGAAATTGTGCAACAACATAAAAAAGCATTACCCCTCTCAACAGTGACCCTGCATCTGACGAATCAACTATGAATGAAGCGGATATCCCAAAAAGAGCATTTTCCACTAGCTATTTCAGTAATAAATTATCAGTATTCTACTGATGACCAATAATTCTACAGTTGATCTGATCTTGCAGTAATGTTGCTGACCAGAACAATTTCAAGTTTTGAGAATGTACAAGCAGATGAGCGATAATGACAGTGAGTGGCTGTGAAGGGAATATTCAGCAAACACCAAAAATCTGGTTTTGGCAAGAAAAAGAGGGTTGGTTTAGAAGGACTTCCTGTACACATGGAGACAGATGAAAAGCGTCTACATCATTAACACACCACAATTATAGCATTTGATCTAAATTTACGTCTGCTTCCCACTTAAACTGAACATCACATAGCAAATGACTCCAACCCGAAACTCCTTCTCCATAGGGCAAAACACCCTTTAAAGGCGAAGTGTGGAATTTCTGCACTTCTAGTGGTACCAAAGAGAATTGCAAAAATAATGATGGCTTTCAAACACATTTCACACGCTCCCCTTACTTACAACAAATAAACAAGTAATTCCGCCCCACACCATTGGTTGAGACGATGTTGGTTTGCTTAAACAATTTAAAAAATGTTTGGTACCACTAGAGGCACAAAAATAAAGAGGATGACGAGAGTCTTTACAACAAAAAGAGATGCAACATTACCACATTGAACCAAACTCTTATATCAGAGAAAGCTCAGAGAAAGAACAGTAGATAGAGAAAGATGTCAGTAGCACTTTAGCCATCCATCTCCCAGAGTTCACATGGTCATGGGTGGGGGGATAAGAGAAGTACTTCAGCAGTAGTTAAATCCCAGAGCAAACAGAAGAGCAAACACAACAGTGACACTTTATATACCAGCTTTATGAGTATTATCTGCCCAGAGACAAGGTGCTCAATCAGACTATGAAAGCTAGTTAAAGGCAATGATTAGGAAAGCAGAAGAAACAGCTGATATATGGGGGAAAGGAGGGGGGAGGTTGTTTGCTTGCACTTTCTCACTTTTCACTCTTCTTTTTCCCACATGACAGAGGACATCACCCTAATCCCAAAGGCAAACTGTCCCTTGGTGTGGGAACCAGTGGCGTTTCCCCTTTTTTCACCATGGGACTGCTGTGCGTACATACAGTCTTATCAGGAGTAGGGCCATAAAGCCATTGGTGCTGATCGTTTTCGGAGAAACAAGTGGTAGATTGTTGGTTGTGCCATCACTACTGAGATGCAGTGGGGTCATAAACACGCCAGTGGTTCAGATTCCACACGCTATCCTTCCCAGAGGACAGCTCTATACGTGCCCCTCGCTAACAACTTTGTTGTAATGGCAAAATTCCGCCAATGTGAAATTCATACGTGCATCATGCAAAGCGGCTTGGAAGAGAGAACATGGTGCATTGTGTGAAATAAAAATTGTTCTTTGATTTCGTACTTCTTGTCAAGCATGTGCATTCCCAAACGCTTACCTGCACTTACTGGAATTGGTACCTTACTCTTTTTCCTGTGATCCCTTGCTTTCTCTATGCCTTTCCCTCTCTTTCTTTCTTCTCTGCTCCTTCTGTGGGTGTGTATGATGTGATGTGTGATGTGAATGAGAGAGAAAAACAGCAGGGGCTGCTCGGGCCGCCCGGTGCCGGTCTTAGATCCCTGCACTATAAAAACCGCACACCTTTTATCAGCCATTATGCCTCTGATTTAACCAGATTACCCCACCAACGTGCTGCCACTGATACACGGAGAGAGCATAGAGCGTTCAGCCTCCCCCTCCTGTGTGCAGCACTTTCGCATGCACAGAGAAGAATCTAGTGAGGCAGGAACAACCGCTGACTGACTACACCTGAATGACAACATAGAGCTCCTATCGCTCTTTGAAGCACAACATTCGCACACACCAGGCACGATTAAAGCAAAAAAACAAAGTTAAAGAGCAAGGGCATCCAGACAGCGAGCGAATGGAGAAGCGTCCTCCTAACAGCTCAAAGTGACTGAGATAAACAAAGCCAGGACCCTGCTGTAAAATCAAAAAGGAAAGTGATCAGCATTGTAGTGCACTCAGCAATTGAGGAGAGCACTGAAAATAGCACATGAGAAATGCAAAGGCATGCAGGCGGCACTCAGAGACCGAAAGAAAGAGCGAGAGAGAAAGGGGCAGGGTTCTTCCAGTCTGCTGGACAATCGTTGCAATTAACGGGTGACTTTGACAAACACGTGAGGCGGGGGCTCGGTGGGCGGATCCAGCCTCAGAGGTTCGCTGGCATCCTGTCAGAGGCCATGTCTGCTGGTCAGTCTCAGATGTCAGCCAATCACAGAGCAGAGATGGTGGCCAGGAGCCAATGAGAGCTCTCGCTCAGACTGACCTTCACACAGGCCGGTAGCAAACTGACCATTAAGTCAATGATGACAACAGCACTCACCACAATCAATCTAGCAAAGTAATGATTAGTTTGATGCATGAAGTTTAGCTTCAGCTTTTCTCGACACAAGTAATAGCATCAAATGAGTCCACGTACCATTTACAGTACCGTTCATTGACCTGTATATTTTTTTACAAGCACATTCCAAAATTTCCACACATCTTAGGCCGTTTCAGTGGGGGTTTACTGTACATTGACCTGTTTACACCACACCTGAATGGTCGCATTCGTCAATAGACATTCCAGTCGAGTTTGGTCAAGTAAATTAACTTCATAATTTGCTTTGAGTAACCCACTTGAGCTCTGACTGGCTCCCACAGTCTAACCGCAGTACAGTTTTGGAGTCCATGGCTCTGCATGTAAATTTATGCAGACAATAACAAGAGCCTCACAGGAACTATTTGACTTGGCACACATGGGGCCTTTCGCAAATGGGTCCTGGTAATTGCTGATACATATCTGACTCCTGTAGTCATCACCTTGTTCCCAGACCCTTTGATGAGGCAGAGAAACCCAAAGCCTTTCAAAAACACTCAGCATGATCTCTGCGTATGTGAGAGCATGTCATTTTCCACACGCCCTTCCCTTTTTTGGTAGGGGTTCATATCGCCTTCGTTCTCACTGCAGCCCAAGGGTGTCTCTTTTAATCTGGGTGGGCGCTGGTCTTGCCAAGAGTCCAGAGCGAGCAATACTCCACAGTCCATAATAATGATTTGTTTTCTTTTTACCCACTGAGGGTGGATGCTCAGAAAAGATGGCTTCAAGATACAATTCCAGAAGATGTCCCCCGAGAGGACGGCTGTTAAACAAAGGCGGGTGGATACGAGCACGCTACGCTAATATATGGGGTCTAATTAGAGATGGGCTGGACTGAGTCTCTGCTGGACTCCGCTAAGAAAGTTTCTGAGTGCAGTCAGGGAGGAGCGGGCTTTATTCTCCCCCCTTAAAGGGGAACACTCACACTTTGAAGGGCACAGAATCATGAACAAGGAAAATGCTGTCCTCAGTCGTACTAAGATGCTATTTAGGTGCGGTATGGAAAACATGGTGTGGATGGCAACCACTAGAACCATCAGCTATGGTGCCAATCTCTACGTTGATGGGTTACAGATGTACTATGTTATGCATGTGGGTACAATGTTCCTTTGCAGTTGGAAGGTTTATGACTGTTTGTTATGATGCTGTTATTGCATAAAAGTCATTCTCATTTCCTTCACACTGGTTTTTGTATTTCAAAGATGCAGGAAATAGGCAGTAGCAACAAGACTCTACCTTATAGATATGTATAAGGTAGATAACTTGTTAAAGCTAATTATAAGTGTAAGCACATGGAAAGACACAATCTCAGAAGAAAGTCTGAGACTGAGACGGGGCCAGTTGGGGACATATTGGCACGAGTTTCTTGGCTAACAGCAATGGTCTTATTGGGATTATGAAGTCACTCCTTACAGAACATGCTAATGCGGATAGCAGCACTGCTTTACACAATCAGCAATTAACCCACATTAACATAATACTTCCACTAAACCTCCACTGGCGTGAATAAGGCCGAAGGGGCTGAAGTGCTTGGGTCATTTGTTCACGCTGAACAAACTCAGCATACATCCAGGTTCATAGCTCAGCCTCACAGCGGCCCTTCCTGCTAGCGCACGACACAACAAACACTCATCCAAAACACTGGGGTGAGGGAACATGAGGGGACGAAGGAGGGGGGCGGACATTAAAAGCCTGACGATAATTGGAAGTATGTGAAAAATGACGTGTCACTTTGGTCAATAAAGAGCAAAGGTCACCGTAGGCAGGAGCCCAAACTCGGCACAAAATGTGCTCATTAAGGCATCCAATCAGAGTGTGGCGAGCAACCGGCCATTAGTCATCGGCCATCTGACCAACTCAGCTGGGCCGGCCTCTCTCTTATAGCTCTCCCTCTCTGTGGAGGGGGAAAACCGGCGCTGGTAAATAAATCGTTGCTCAGTCATCTGGAACATAATGTGGTCCTTTCTGCTCTCATCCTGCTTTGCCTGCTGGCTGTGCAGCCCTCAAACTGCTGCCTTGACATCCCTTTCAATAATAAATGAAGTTGCTTTTTGCCTACAGTTTGTTTGAAACCCTCCTCCACTGCTCCATTCTCATTGGCGAAAACCACACAACTAACCAATCACCATGCCGAACATCTGATGACTCTGTTTACAGTTTGAATTTTACAGACATGACATGAAGTGAGGGAAGTTGGTTTCATTCCTTTGGGAGGGAAATCCTACCAAGAAGATATCCAAGATTTTATCCTTTCTCTTTGAAAGATTCTAAAATCTTGGACTGGAGTATAACAGAACATATAAAGCTTCATCAGTGTAAAATCTCTTTTGTTAGACTGTCATCACCAGCGTCTTTCTTCAGACCCCCTGTCCAGAAGGGCCCAGAGGAAGCTTCATTAATGCAGTCTTATCACAACCAGCTGATGGACCTACGCCACAATACCAGCCAGCAACGGCCTAAACATCTGCTTTGACTCTCTCCTGCTCTCTACAAGCACAAGCTTGGCTTAGGGTGGTAAGCTAGACACATCTGCATAGTCAGATACTGACACTTTCATAGAAAGCTTGTTACACTGCTCTCTGGAATACTTGACTCTGATTGGTCAATCAAGTATTGTGCAAACTATACAACTGATCGCTATCCCATATTTTCTACCCAACTCTGCTACTTACTCCCGTTTCTAAATCAATATTCCATGTCCTTTGATTTATTTCATTGCCAAGTAGTTGTTTAACATGCAATATGTGTTACAGTTCTGATGACACTGTCAAGGTATATTTTATGATAATGGTGGGGTGACTGTACATTATCCCTTACATACTGTATGCATCAAAGGATGTCTTTACCTTGTTCACTGCTGTTGTCCCCACTGTGCGATGTGTGTCCTCCGCTGGATGGTCCCGGTGTGCCCCCGGAGCGTGTAGAAGCTGTATCATCATGGTCTCTATTCCATGAGGTCTGTGAGGAAAGGGAGAGAGAAAGAGAGAGAGACATAGAGTAAGGCGCACAATCAGGCATCAGATCACAGGAAAACATGCACACGCTACAGTCCCATGTTACAAAGACAGCTGGCTTTATCAGATGTTCCTCATTTTGTTGTTTTTCATCCTCTTATATCAGTCTCACACAGCACTTCAATCAGCAAAGCTTACAAGACTTATGGACCAAACCCAGTCACTGACGCCACACAGTCACTGGCTTCCTTAGACTTACACAAAACAAACAGAATGTTGCACAACAGACGGCAGGTACTGTAAAAATAAAATAAAAAATACAGCACTATTTTAATTAACACTTTTAAATTGTAAGTAAAAAAAAGTTATATTACCCAAGACAGAATATCCATAATCAAACGAAACAAAAAATAAAAACAATGAAAGAAGAATTAGCAATAGCAGCTAAGATGTGTATGCCTGTCCATACACATGAACTGGCTAACTCTGAATACAACAAGAGCCAGTCACTCATCTCTTATATCCCAGAGCGAGGGAGGGTATATGTGTGTGTGTGTGAGTGTGAGGCTGTTCGCTTGTCGCTGGCCTAGCGAATCAAAATGAAATCAAATAAGAGCCATTCTCCTTGAAGTTGGGAAGAGGAGGAGGGAAAAAAGATAGAAATCCTATTGACAATTAAGCTTAGGTGTATAATAGAGAGAAAGTGTCAGCTGTTGGGCGGATGGTATGTGGCAAATGGAGCAGACACGGGGATAAAGAGAAGTGGACGGAACAATGGCGGGCCGAGGCCTGCACACACTCAGCCCCATGCAGGGCCTACTTGTACTATAGAACAAAACAGATGTTGCCTCTTATCACAGGGTGCCTGCACAAAAGTAACATTAGTGTGGGAGGAAAATATGAGCATCAGAGATGATAATGCTCAATAGCAGGCCCAGGAAATCTTTAGACCTTTTTTTGTTTATGCCAATTTTGAGGTGAGTATTCAGTTCTTGGAATGGAATAATGTGCTAAAAATAGTTAAGAATGGTGTGTTCTTACTGAAAGCTGAAAGTATAATAGACAAAATAGACAAAAATATTAAATAGGAATGACTTTAGAACTTTTAATTTCTGTGGAAATCTGAGAAGAGTTTTGCACTCACAGATTACTACACGTATGCACAAACATAGCAGTGCCAAAAACAACAACATTGTATTCATGTGTGATTTGTTCTTACACAAATAAGTACTAAGTAATATTAATTAACTACATGTACTTACAATAGAGTTATGGTTAGAGTTTGGGGTTACACTTTATTTTAAGGTGTCATTGTTACAGTGTAATTATATATTTAAGTACTGAGTAATATTAATTGACTAAATGTACTTACTATAGGGTTAGGATTTGGTTGAGGGTTAGTTGTATGTAATTATGCATAACTTACTGTTATTACTATGGTCAGTACATATGTAACAAGGACACTGTAAAATAAAGTGTTACCGAGTTTGTTAGGGTTACTAATTATGCATAATTGGTAACACTTTACTTAAAGCCTTTATGTATAATCCATTATACAAATATTTTAATTAATTAATTATGCCTTGTAATAAATCTTATAATGCATTGTATGGTCTCATGAATAATTGTAACCACAGTTATAATGCATTATAATACACCATTATAAAGTATAATGCATTAAATCTCGACAAACAACCAATATCAGATGTGAATCTGTGAATATTATAATGCATTTTAACTTTGGTTACAATTATTTATGAAAATATATAATGCATTATGATGTACATTATGAATACTTATAGACAAAGGCTTTAAGTAAAATGTTACCGCATAATCTGCTGCTTTTACTATAGTAAGTAAATGTATATCACCTTAAAATAAAGTGTTACCCAAATGTTTCATTATTCATAATTATGTCTAAATGTAAACATAACAAACATAAATGTATAAACCTCTGTTGATTTGATAACTACACTCCTGAAGTAACTAAACATGTAAATATTGATTTCTTTTATTTATACTGTACTCTTAGAATGAAAACCAAACAAAACATTTCTTGGTAAATATTGAGAGAGAAAAAAAATGGAACAAACCAAACTGCATTGGATATATTTGCCACAAGTCTCCTAAAAACTTGTGAGGAAAAATAGTGCCAGCCGCTCAGGATATATTTTTTAAAAAATGTCCAGAAACAGTCACACAAAAAAATGGTGTATTCTGCAGCATACCAAAAGAATGCCGTAAGAGGTAATCTAGAACACATGCCCAGGGAGCAAACAGTTAAAACTGAAATTGCCAGTTTCTACAACTCTTTGTAAAAGAAAGGGCGAGAGAGAGAGAAAAAAAATGGAGGGAACTTGTTTATTCAGAGCTTTGTGGAAAAGAATGGTACAGCACCCTGGAGACAGAGAACCCTAGAGTCCCCACACGTAAAAGGATGTTTTTTACGCACAACAAATCCCACTTGAAAATATAATTAGAACGGAGAAAATAGCAAACTATTGCATTAACTGTAATTGAACAAAAGAGCAGCGGGGCTTGTGGGAGGCTGTCGCTCGGCCCCATGGGAATGGGGGAGGGTCTCGGCCGAGGGTGAGTGACATCTCCAGGGTGCACTCCAGTCTATTTATAACTGCCCCGACAATCTCGTCCACCACAGATCTAACAGCTAATTAATAATATAAAAAACCCCGGCAGAACGCAGAGCAGTCCACCGTCGAGCAGACACCCGGAGGAAACCGCACAGGCGCGCGAGAGGAGGAGTAAATATGGGCCAAAGCGAACAGCGGGTGGAGGCGGTGTGGATGCAGATGGTTACAGGAGAGATGAGTGCCTGTCCTGCTGCACACAACAACACACTTGATATATTCACTGTCCCTCTAATGAGCTAGCTACAATTTATTCAGTGCTTTTTTCTTTTCTTTTCTTTTTTGTGGGGGGGCTTCATCCCTTCCCCCTCCACGTTTTCTCTTCCCTCGCTCCTTTTCTCTCTCCCTCCTCGTGTCATTCTCTCTCTCTCTCTCTCTCCAGTGCAGGATGTAGATTAATTCAATGCTTAATTGTTTAGTAAATTCAATTTTCCACATTCTATTCTGCATAGCTTTAGCTAAAGTTCTTAAAGCTGCAGTGCGTAGCCCAGGGAGAAGCGTTTGTCATCTGTGCCTTTTCCTTTTTTTTTTTCATTACCATTTTCTTCCTCCACCACTTAATTCGCCATGAAAAGATTTTCCTTGCTGGAAATTCTGATTCTGCTATGATCGGTGAGGCATTCCAATTCATTGCGTTTTCATTGTGTTGGGTCTTAGATGGAAGCTCTCTTTCTCTGCACATTATACACGCACTCATGCAAAGAATATTGGGCTTCCAATTCATAATAATAAAGAAAAATGTTTCAGGTTACTGTAGACTTCACAGGGGAAAGAAAACTCATAAACAGTATATGTTTACAATTTCATGCCACAGTGACTGCTCGCTCTCTCACTCTCTCTATTTTTTTTAACACAGACTCACCAGTGTCACATTGTACTAGGCTATTTTTGGTTCCTGGCTTTATCTAGATAGCACAACAAAACGGACTAAGAGAGAGAGAGAGATGGACTAAGAGAGAGAGAGAGAGAGAGAGAGAGAGAGAGACACAGAGAGAGAGAGAGTTTTATATGCCTCATCAAACCAGATTAGCAAAGACACTTGAACAAGCTCACTAAAATACTCAAGCTCTGCTGGGAAATACTTGGGAAGCACAAGGTTCACACATGAACTTTGCCCAGTGGATTGCAACCAGAAACTAAATCTGTTCAGGACACTTGTTTATTTGTTTACCCTGGCTTGTTGATAAGGCTGAGATCCTCAATGTTGATAGCGGACCACGTGGCCGTCGGTTCAACTCTGCAGAAAAGCGCTAGGGCTTCTTAAATGAATGGATGTGGTAATGACATGCAGGGGAGGGTGAATGCTAGAACAGTCCAATACCCCAAACACCTCCTTAACAAATCTTACAAAGCAAAATGGAGCAAAATCGGGGAGGAGGGACTTTTGGTCTACAGAGAAAGCGAAATCTCTGAAAATGGCCTGTGGGTGAGATCTCGTTTCTAAACCAGTAGAGTCACCCGTAATGGCAGGACTGGATAATCACACGTCTCCTTTAATTACAAAACGGCTAAAGGATTCTCAAGCTTCATTTCTGCAAAAGTTGATCATTGTCTTAGACAAAAAAAAAACGATGGAATAACTGCAAAGAAGTTTAACTATGGAAACAACTCTAAAGAATATAATTTAGACAGAAAGTTACACTTAGCATGAAGCGAATAGTATATATAAATATAAAGGGCTAATTTGTTTATCAGCACATCTTTAAAAAGAGCAGTTAACTCGATGCATAATGCCTGTTTTCAATTTAACTATCAAACACATTTATATCATTTTCTCACATGCCACTTTTTCAAAGGGTAAAATCGTTTGCTCTTTTAAACTCTAATATAAATATAAAATAGGATAATATAATTTATATGGATATAAAATATCCAAATATCTAAATAAATATAAAAAAAATGCTGAGTTGTTTCAACCCAATTTTGGGTAAAATATGGACAAACCCAGCCGTTGGGTTAAATTTTTACATTACATTTTTAACCCAACGTTTGGGTTTGTCCATATTTTACCCAAAATTGGGTTGAAACAAGTTCCCAGCTTTTTTTAGAGATAGATAGACAAATAAAACTCTCTCTCTCTCTCTCTCTCCGTTTTGTTGTGCTACTTGTTGAATCGCTGAAAGCAGCCAACATTAGTTCAGATTAAGAACGAGGGATCTCACCTTCTCATTACTTCAACAAACAGAACGATTAGATCACATAATCATTTTAACATTGCCCAACTATCAAAAGATGACTTTAAAAAAAGAGTGAATAAAAACAGATTTTGTGCACTCAGCTTTTATCCAAAAGTGTGAAAAGATGTTTGCTTGAGCACAAGTGATACATTCGACAGTGAGGATAAAACAGCAACCTAAGGAATCTCTCATGACATTATTTAAACAACCCGTTAAAAAAGTCTTGTATTCTCATTCACTAAAAGCTGAGCTTATATGAAATTGTGCAAAACTATATTTTTAAATCACAAATTATTAAGCACAAAAATGGCACAACTTCTGGGTGGCCTTTATGCGATTCATCAATAACATAGCTTATACTCTGTAATAACACCCCTAGCTTTTAAATTGGCCCTGAACAAAACAGCAAGGAAAACTGCAAACAGAGAAACTATTCAGCATTTCAATTATTTCAACCCCTCTTCAGGCCGCATGGAATAATCTAAAGAGCCCTCGAGTACTGAAGTCTAAGCACTGCGGAGGTTTTCATGGCATTGAGTTCATTAGCAAATGGCAGTGCCTCTCTGCAATTAAAGACAACTGTGCAAACGCTGCAGCCCGTGGAAAAGAGCGTCAGCACGGAGCAAACACGTCACACACAAGTTACCATGAGCCAGCCAATCGGAAAACACATGATCCTGCTTTGAGCTGGGGCACAAGAAGGCAATAAACATGCCGAAACTCAAGATAAAGTCATTACTCTGACGCCACTCAATCTATTAGTTGATAAATGCTTGTATCAAAATCAATCAGTCATGACTAATTTCACTTAACTATTTCTATAACATAACACACTTAAATAATAATTGAAAAAAGTAATGTATGGGTGATTCTTTAACTGGAATAACTTTTCTATCCCCAATGAAAAGAAAAGAAAAGAACAAGTCTATCATAGTTTTACCCAAGTCGGTTTTAAGGTTTACATTATTATAGCTTTATACTTTTGTTGTTGCTTTTGTAAGTTCCTTTTTAAAGGTTTAAATGTTGAAAAAAATGTCTACCCTGACTTTTTAACTTGATAATTAACGCATAAAAAGTGTTAATGTCAAATAAATTCAACTTTGCACTATTTCCAAATTAATCTCATAATTTCAGTCAATTTATAATCTCAGTTAATTTTGTATTTTATAACAAATACAATGATGTTGTCATTGCCATCACGCAAAGATTTTACCAATCAAAATAGTATTTCATAATTTTAATTCAGAAACAAACTATTTAATTTGATGAGTTTCAAGTTAATTGATGAAGCTGTTGAACCTTGTTTAGAAAAAAAAAAAAAACTGACCTTTTAAAAAAATGTGTTGAATCTTGTATAACTAATAAAAAAAAGGTTAACTTTTTAAAATTGCTCAACTCATTTTGTTTTTCAGTGCAACAATTGTCATAACAAATACAAAAAAGAGTGTGTGTGTGTGTGTGTGTGTGTGTGTGTGTGTGTGTGTGTGTGTGTGTGTGTGTGTGTGTGTGTGTGTGTGTGTGTGTGTCTTTTTGTGCCTATATGTAAAAAAACATTTTTTTTTACAATTAATGTGGTAATTATACACATATATAATATAATGTGGTAGCATCTACTGAACAGGATCCTCCAGATTGAAGACCGCAGTGAAGGGGTTAACTAGTTAACTAGTCCCGGCTCCGCTCACACGGCACCTGAGGCTCATATGGCCCCGCGTTTATCAGCGCAATATAGCCTACGAGCAAAACAACGTGATCCAAACTGGCTGAGCCGCATTCACCAGTTCGAGAGAGAGAGAGAGAGAGAGAGAGAGAGAGAGAGAGAGAGAGAGAGAGAGAGAGAGAGAGAGAGAGAGAGAGAGAGAGACTGACTTTTTCACCCCTGAGCTATGCCCTCCTTCTCTTCACACGATACTTGCAAAACAATGCTAAGCTGGAGTTGAGACATTATTGATACGATGCTTCAGTGCACGGAGGACGAAAACACAGAACAGCGCTGGACCACAGAGTTTAATAAATTCTATGTATATTTCAGATTTTCTTATGCTGCAGTATTCCTGCTGGAATAAATTGGCCTTTGAATAAATGAACCGCCTCTCTCCCTCTTGTTAACATTGTTGAGAATTTGCACAAAGGGTTTTTTTTTCCCAGTCCAATTCAACTTTATGCCCGAGGGCATATATTAAAAATACATATGGAACGAGATAATGCATGAGCGACGCAAATTCGTTAGGGATGTCACCGCCTAGCAAGCTCAGAACTGTACCCCAAAAAAGAAGGGACAAAAAAAATCTACAATACATATAGGACCTAGAGTCAAATACTCGATGAAGTTAACTTTAACTATGCTAACCAAAAACTGCAGAGATCGCCCATACGCATCTACTTAAACTAGGTAACACTTTACAGTAAAGGTTAATCAGTTAGCATGAACTAATCAACTGCACTTATACAGCATGTATTAATATTTGTTAATGTTAATTTCAACATTTGCTACTTTATTAAATTATTGTTAGCATAAGTTAATACACTGTAAACTAACACGAACAAACAATGAACAGCTGTATTTGTATTAACTAACGTTAACAAAGATTAACAAATACAATTACAAAAAATATTGCTCATGGTTAGTTCATGTTAGTTAATCCATTAACTGTTAATTGATTAACCTTATTGTAAAGTGTTACAAACTTATTTTTAAATTCTAATCTAATTTTAAGCAGTACAATCCTAACTATCGACTTTGTACGATTCATAATAAAACAAAAACATATTCTACCTCGCATCAGTAAACTTTTGAAAAGTTGGTCAGTTTAAATTGGGGAATCAGACTTTCAGGAAAGATGTAAACACCTAATACAAGCCCTAATATTTAAACGTTAGACGTCATCAGGAAAAAAAAAATATATAGGACACGTCTTCATCTTAAAGTCAATTAAAGATCTGAATTCGTGCCCTCGAGCAAAGCATAAATTGCTCTTATCAAGTTATATACCTGCATACCCAGGGGTCTTCAGCCTCATTTATTTCTATCGCTTAGATTCATCTCTGCTCAAAAGTCAAAGAAAATTGACACACAGAGTTTTGTTAAAAGAGTTATAAACACAACTGACATCATGCTATTTAATGCCGCCGTTATCTGCACGGATCTGCTCATTAACATAATCATTAATACAGCCGAGATAGAAGACTAAAGCAACCAGAGGTCGTTTTATTAAAGCCTTGTTTAGTAATGAATGGAACAGGGTTTTCTCTTCCTCATATAAAAGCTGGTGGCACTCATTGGAAAGATAAAACTGCTCAATGCTTTATTCAACCACTCAGCCATATGGAAGATGACGGATTTAAATTATTTAGCCTAATCGCTTCATTACTTTTTATGCTGGTGAATCCACTAATCCCCTTAATATAGCCACTTTTTTTAAACAATTGCCCCTCCCAGGACTCATATTATTAATTAAAAAATAGGTAGCCTATATTTTAAATAAATATTATCGACGTGTGGCGCTAAAAGCAACAGACACGTAAAAGTTTAATTTAAAGTGCGTAAAGTTCAATACACATCAAAGAATCCATGTGCTGGATATAATAAGCATCATGGAGCATAATAGAAAAGCACAAAGACACAGAATTCCGTATAGATTGTGCTATTACACAGAATACTGTATGGCACAGTAGCTACTGCTCAAACATGAACGCGCGCTGCATGCTATTCAACGCGCTGAGAGCAGAACTGAGCAAATGCGCGCTCTTGTCTGAGGAAAAACACTGACAAGGCAACTAATGAAGCGTGAACAACAGCAGAAAACCAAAGCACCAAATCTCGAAATGTCTACTATCGCTATGTCTCCATTAGCTTCGTAATATTTCCATAATATACCATAGATAGCCTAACCATTTGGTTTGATTAAAAAAAAAGGCAGACGAGAGAAAAGAAGAGGGAAAGGACTAAATTAAAATCGACAAGAAACAGGTCAAGTTTATGGCAATGCTTTCACGAGCTAATCTCCTCGGGTCAGTTCCGGGATCAAACCGTAATGAAGCAATAATGGGCCACATTATTCCAAATTTTTCAATCCGATGGAATTTAAAAGCCTTAATCGTATGCAAATAACGCCGAGCAGAGCAAGTGACCCAAAAGACGATCTGAATGGCCGGGAAAGAAACGGACTCCTTCACGTACCTGATCGAGGGGCCCCGATGATCTTGTAATTTCTTCACTGTCTGATTTTGATCCTCCTTCTCTGTCGTCTATAACCAAGTCGATGGGCATCTTTCCCTTCAAACAGCTGATGTACCGATGACAGAAATTGTCACAAAGTTCATGTACCTATAGATACAAAAGGAAGCGGGGAGGGGAGGATAAAAAAAAGAAAATCACAAAGGGTCATCACAGCGAGTTGACAAGTGCATCCAGAACTCCTATTGACATGGAAAACCTCTCCCAATGGCCTTCTCTGATAGCTATCAGACGCATGCAGAATGGGAAATAACTTTACTCCCTCTCAAAATAGAGATATCGCAGAAAATTGACACTGACAAGACGACTCACGGGCAACACCGTATTCAACACCCGTGTTAAATTCATCTGCTCCCGGGGTTGTGGCCATTAGAGAGATGGCCTGCTTGACTGACATTTAAGGTAAACTGTTTAATTTCGTCCAGTTATTTCATTACCACCTCTTTACAAGGGAATAATATGGCGGATGACATTCAGTGTCGTGAAGAGAATTCTTCATTTACGGCTGAATGCTCAAAATATCGCTTTGCCGCATTATCTCAGCACACATAACCCCAGAGGCTCATGCAAATATCTGGAGACTTGGAGCCAATGGTTATTATGTGTATTCAATACTGTAAAACTATATGGTTTGGTGATAAATCACTTGATGGGCTCACTCTCGTCGTGGAAACGGGTGTTGATCAAATTCCTATCGCTGATAACAACCGCTGATAATCAACATGGTCGACTTTATCATATAATCATATAGGCCTAATAAATTAACAAAACACCGTTAGGTGGCACAACAAGCAGAGAAACATTGAAATTACTGCTCTGGAATATCTGTGGCCGTGGAAAGCAGGTTGCATTGTAATTAAACTCGGAGGAGAAATCGGCAGCGTGATTGATTTTGACACTAATTACAACAGACCAGGAAAAATACATTTATGCAGATGAGGCCCATAGGTTTGAAGAGAGGACTGGCCAGTTGGGGGAAACTTTGATTACCTTTTCGAGCTCCAAAAGATGAAACCGTAAAACTTGAATGGCTTGTATCATCTGGGGGAAATGAACAAATGAAGGAAAAAAAAGGGGTTCACTTTAAAGGTGACGGAATCAACAGGCCCAGGACAATTACAAACGATAGTTACACAATTAAGTGATTTATGACATTTAGGATCATTTACGACATGAGATTACTATCAAGGCAATGCATGGCAATTAAGTCAGATTATACTACATTTATGAATACATTATCACTTTAATCCATGCTGTACCGAGGGGGATGTCTGTCCTCCATCAACATAAGCTTCAATGCTAAGAAATACATTTTATTTAAATTCAACATGTACCAAAAAAAAAAGGAAAAAAAGAATAAAACCAAAACGGTAGTTATAGCCTACATAACAACTAGCAATGCTATGAAGAAATCAACAAAACTTTCTGAATATTTAATAAAAGTTTAAAATTAAAACTCTTGCTGGCAAATACAAAATAATAATAATAATTTACTCACCAAATTATCCAGCTCAGGGTTTGATGAAAATAGCGGCTTTTCTGCTCGAATCTGAGACGATATGCATGTAAATAATTAAAAATTGTGAGGAAAAAAATTACGTTCATTAAAAAAAAACGCTAATTAAATTTAAATGCATTGATTAGCTCATGTGTTTATTAATGTCAAAGTAATATAAAGTATTATGATAGTATGGTATAAAGTTACAGACAGTACATCAACTACACATTAAAACATGCAAAAACTTTTTGTGCGCAATAAAACAGTTTCTGACCTGTTTTGCGAACACTGCTATATCTTCATTGAAAGACTCTGATGAACACACATCGCCTCCAGCCACACCGGGCTCTCTAGGTGTGCAAGTGGCTAATTCACATTTCTCAAAAATCAGTGCTAGAAGTGGGAACAGAGGGTGCCTGGAATAAAAACACACAGGTCACTGCGGGGGAAGCTCTGCATTAGCACACGACACTTTATAACAACTCCTCATTGTAAAATAACGCATTATAACAATGTCATTTGTGTTGTAGAAGTTCATATTTAATTAACTAATTTAATTTATGTCAGCAAACAAAACTGCTTGAGTACCACTGCGCCACGATAATGTGGTGAAAGTTTTCATGTCGATTAATTTTTTTGTGACTTGCGTTATAACGAGCTTGTTAGTTGTGCATAATGCTGTGTCAAATGTAAATGGATTGCTGAACGTATTATCAATATAAACAGTGGACTAGAAGGTTAGAGCACCTCAAATGCTCGCGTTGAGTCTAGGCCAAGCATGCAGTTTAACGTGGTTCAAATAGTGGGCCTATATCTTGAGTAAATGTTTAGGGTCGTATCTAATCCATAATGAATGAGAGGAAGTTCTATAGCTTGTTACTGAATGCGTATAAATCGCTGTTTCGATATTTATATACAGCACTGTGACGAGAACTATTATGCTCAAGAAGCTTTTGTATGCTAGGCGCTTTTGGAGTCACTCCGCACATATTTGCACATATTATTACCAGAACATGTTCGTGAGAAAAAAATCCTTTACTGTTTTTTAGGAGTGTTTATAGTATGGGAATGACTTCTGTGCGCATCTGTCCAAAATATGTATTTTATCCATTTAACAAATAAGCAGGCCTGATATTAACAATTAAAAAGTTCTAGCTGAAATAACATACACATCGATGTAACAACGATATGCAATAATTTTGGTTGCACTATATTTTACATTAGCTACTTACAGGGTACTTAGCTAAAAAAAAAAAGTTCTGGATAATATAAGATAACTGGGTTAAGGTTAGGTTTAGAGGTAGGTTAAAGGTTAGTACTTTAAGTTATGACTAATTTATTGTAAATACTATAATATATTATGAACAGGACTGTAAAATAAAGTGCTACCCGATTTTTTAAATGCAATATTTATCGACTTAAATATTGAAGTAGTACGAAATTTAAAACAACAACAAAAACATGTCACAAAAAGAAATGCAAAATAAACACTAAAACATGTTTTTAAAAGGATGAACTAATCCAAAGGTAAGGAGGAAAACTTTTAGAAAAACTAAACATTCATGGCAACCGCCTCAAGTTCTCCATGTGTTTTACAGAAACTATCACGGGTGGAATAGTGTGTTGTGGGCAAACTTCATCATGAAATATACGTCTTGGCTATCTCCACGTACCCGTAAATGGAGTCTTTATCTCTTTTTAGAGCGTCATTGACGGATGAGCCCATGCTGGGCGGCATGGCGTTGGTGTGGGCTGTGTGCGGGTACTGGTGGGAGTGGAGCTGGGGCCCGTGGTTCAGGTGAACAGCCTGCATGGATCTGGCAGCGTGCGGGTCCCCGTACATCGTGCTCGGGATTCCTACTCCGTCCATCCCATAGTGGGGTATATCTTCGTACTGCACACACACGAAGGGCAACATTCCCATGTTGTCACTTTTATCTCTTACAGAATGCATAAATAGAACTACACTAAAAGGAAATATAAATGGCAGCTACATCGGATGTTCTCGGACTAAAAAAAAAATAAGGCTTTTGCGAAATGAAAACACTTACGGTAGTTCTGGTATTACAAAATAATTAAATATATCAACTGTAAATGCAGACTATCTCGTGCTTCTAACACTATGCACAACAAAAAACGCCATTTATTGATTGCAAAAGCTATCATGTGATTTTTAATAAACAGACAGACTTATAATGTAGCGTCGGACACATTCACATGAAGTACTGAGCTACAGCTTTATTGAGATCATCACAAACATATCACTTTTTATGTGCATTTCATATTTTCAAAAGTGCAGCTCGAGTAACAGATATTGTCATTTGCAAGTAATAACTGTGTATTATATTGTTGTCAAACTAAACTTCAAGTTTCTTTAAATATTAACATATGCAGCACTATTAAGATTAGTCTGATCAAACACACATTTACGTTGGTCATTCGAACCTACCAGTTAAATGGAATATTTGATTAGTTTATTTAAAATAACCTGTCAGTGACATTGATGATTTATCGTAATTATTATAAGTGTCATGATATTGTAATATAGGAAAGTGTGATGATGAGAACATGACATTTGAATTCTAAATCTCCAGAGGTGTAAGCAGGACAGCAGGGTGCTGTTGTAGTTCCACCATCAAAAGCAAAAGGTCGGAGGGTTGCGATGAAATCTACTTTGTGATTGTTTACATTTGATTACAAATGCAAAGGAAAAAGTGGCCAACCAGTAAATGTCAACTTTACAAGTTCAAGCGCACAACTGTTTCACTGTACTGCTATTTGAAAGTGAATGTTATTATATAGAATATAGTAAAAAGAAATACAGCTCGGTTGAATTTTCTCCCTATTAATATTCCTGCACCGTGTGTTATCATAGCATGCATTATGATAAGTTTTAGTTATGAAAGTTGAACTATTCAAATAGTTTAAAAGCTTTAAATAATTTGGCCTTTTGAAGAGATCCTTTCAGTGCGTTTAGTATAAAAGTATAGTTGAGAAATTAGGAAAACGTCCCTGTCAAACGTAATTAGAGAGTATCATATTTTTTCCTAAATTGTTTCAGTGTCCCAAAAGAGACATGCACGCAAGTGAGCGATGTAAAAAAAAGAGAGAGAGAAAAAGAAAAGCTGGCAGGCAAAAGAAGAGAAAGTTTGACTGCGAGACTGTCATCGGCCACGTTTCAGTATTTCCAACTGCTTTCAGCAATACGGAGTCGAAGAAACTTTTCGGGATACGTACCCTCTGCGCCATCGCCCTCCACACTCCCTCGTCTTCCTTTAATGAAAAATATATCCCCTATCAGGCCAGGGTGAATGGGAAATAAACACGCAAATTCCAAATGCGGGATATGTTTTCCCCCTAAAAAATCCAAACGCCTCTTTCAAGCGAGCGATGAAGCCAGTCCTTCACCACAAGTTCAGCCAGGCGCGTTCGGCGATAAGTCCCCTTCGCTTTCTTTCCCCTGGACAGCGACAAGGATCGAGCGAAATCTTCTTTTCCAAAGCAGTATGAAAACAGCCCCTCAAACAAAACTAGCGCATCTCATGGCTTTCTGCCACTCCGGCTGTCAATCAATCAAACGCGAGCTTGTCAAAGTGCTGAATGAATGATGATCCTCTGCGCGCTTCCACTGGTTAGCACCCCTAACGAGAATACTACTCAAATGCACAAAAATGAAGCTCTCTCTCGTTTCTTTGATCACTCTCGGCTCCTGAGTTGATTTTTTATGCAATAGCTTCTAAATGAGATCAAGAGGAGGTGGGCTGATAATTCTGGCTTAGTTTTTCTTAAAGGAGCCACGATCGATGCTGCGAGCTGCCTTTCCCCGTTTGTGTACAATGAGTGTGTGTTGAACGCGGCTCAGCAGCTGAATCTGGACCAGACTGCAGAAACCCGGAAGTAGTGGTGGCCATAACAGGTCGCGTCTTGCACAATGCGATGGGCCACATCAAGTTCCAGCCAAAGCAGGGGGGTGAAATGTGTGGGACGCAGAGAAGCGCAGACCACTACCACGATTCAACATGAGCCGAGATATAATAGCATGTACAGACCGCGTTGTGCTTTTTGGTCGACGGCAGTGCGTTCATGATTCGTGCCAAAACGTACAATATATAAAGTCACGTACGTGTTTACATAAAAGCAGTGACTATTAGGGGAGCGTGGACTATTTCACATCAGGTCACTCTCAACACTGCATATGTTTAGTATCAGTTATGATTTGAGAATCTATTTACAATAGTCGAGAAACTTGGACACCTTGTTTAAGCCGCGTAATGAAGTTTACCCACGCGTCGTGTGCTATTACGCGGAAGCCTATAGAAATGTACTGCGTTAACAATACGAAATATCAGGGGTTCTTATGCCATATGCCTATTTACTTTACATTTCACACAAACATCATTATTCAGAAACAGCATATGCTGCACTTCAGCAGGGCTGCGTGCGCTCCGAGCCAAAACACCCCCGCCGTTTGTGAATGGGCTCATCCACTTACTGTAGGATCTTAGGAGTTTTGGTGCAGTGTCCAATGAAAGCGTGCTACAGTGAATCAAGCCGTCTATTGGTTCAAAGAATGATCAATCATTAATTTATCGCTCGATATGCTTCCATAAATGAAGAAAGGGTGGAATGAAAATACTGTAATCTGGAGGGAAAATGTACTCTTCGTATTCTGTTTTGTTCAAATCTCTCTCTCCCATAGTCTCCTTCTCTCCCACATAATACTCACGGATACAGATATTCATTATTTTTAATATCTAAATATGTATTTATTTTTGTCATTTGCTCATTCACTCTTTCTTACCATCATATTTCTATTCCTCATTCAAAGTTGTGGATAGCACTTTTTGTCAGTCTACAGTGATGTGACACATATTCCCTGTTGCTTAAACAGTTTGGAGAGGTGGTGTGTGTTCTGGTACATTTAAAATGCATCTCCCCAAATAAAGGAATCTCTTTGTAATTATAAATAATACATCTTCCATAAATGCTCAAATGAAGGCTGAATAAGCGGCTTTAAACACACACTGACTCTATAGGTTGAAGTGCACCATTGTGGGCAATACAACTGACCCGGTGACAAGGTGTATGAAGTTTGTCTGAGGAGCATCTGTCATCGATCAGAAGCGATTAATGCAAGGAACAGTGTCTTATCAGCTGCCACGAGCATCACACAACCCTCGCTTCCCGCGGAAGAGCCGCGCGCATTCACAGGCATGAAATTACTATCAAATCCCCAAAGCGCTCGGCAAACGAAGGGTGCGCGCCGCGCGGGTGCGGGATCTGATGTGGACTTAAACACAAATGAAAGGAGGATTCGTGGAGCAAATGTAACAGATATGTTCAGTCCAACGCCGTACAACAGACATTCACGCACGCCTTTTGGTAAGTGACTATTGTCTTTTCCAAGTCTACAATAGAGTTTCAGTTCAACTAAAATATTGTTAGTACAAAAAATTCTTATTTTTCAGTTAAGTATACTATAGTTGTAATGCATATTGTGATGTATACGGAGTCAACTCGTTTGTTTTATTGATGTTTGTAATCTTAACATTAGTTTTGCGTCTGTCTCAATTATGTGAGAACCAAACGGCATGACTTGAAAGCTGTACTTACCCAAACGCTTAACTGCTGTCACAGTACCAGAATAGCATTATAAAGTAATTAAGTTCCTTCAATTAGCATCTATAAAAGGACGCTATAGAGCACAATGAGGGCATGGACTTTCACTGTTTAGGTTGCCTTTTAGTGAGGGTCAGCAGATTGCAGCACGCATCACTGAGTTAATGCCATCATTTCGGGTAATTTGGGCTTAGAGAGAGATGTGAATCGTTCGACGTAAAATGTTTTTTTTTTTTTTTAAGTCCGACTGTTTACCGAGAAAACTAAACGGGCATTTTATCACATAGAAAGCACTGGCGACATTTCCACAACTACGCAATAGGGTTGAGTGTGTTTCAAAGTATCCATTTAGGCTTAATTTAATTATTAAAATGATGGTAACACTTTATTTGACAGCGTCTTTGTTACATGTTACATGTAAGTAGTTAGTAATAACTATAAATCATACACAATTACATGCAACTAACCCTAAACCAACCTTAACCTTAAGTGTACACGTAGTTAGTTAATATCATTTACAACTTAAATATATAAATACAGTTTAACAAAGACACCTTAAAATAACACTTACAGTGTTGCAATGTCCTTGTTACACATGTTAAATGCAGTTACTGCAGTAATAACTATAAATTATGCATAACTGCATGCAACTAACCCCAAACCAAACCTTAACCCTAGTAAGTTCAGTACATGTAGGGTATTTAATTATTACTACACGGTACATGTTTACAATGTAACACAGACACCTTAAAATAAAGTGCAACCAACTAAAGTAACCAAAATTATTTATAGGCTATAATTAGGAACACGTGAGGTAGAGCATTAAGTATACAGTAAATTATATCTAATTTTAGAACAAAGGGGTTTTGAACAATTCGGATTGTTCCTTTTAGCAGATTTGAGTCACTCTTGAAAACAAGAACGTGTTGGAACGCATGAAGACATGTGGATGTTTATTACAAAAAAATGTTCCCATTCGGCCTCAATATTTGTTATTCATTTGAATCTTTCTCTCCCTAAGTCGCTATTGAAAGCAACATGCCGCTGTGGTTCAGAAGTCAAACGGAGGTCATCCTTTATTTCCCCCGCAGCGATCAGCGACCAGGGGCCAGTCAGCAGTGAACCCTGCCTTCTCTTCACTGACAACTGCATGGAACTTACAAGACTAGCGGGAATGGGTAAGACGCATGGGAGAAAACAGCAGGCTACTAACTTTCTTGCTTTAAAAAAACAAATCTTGCCACTGCCTGGTTATAATGCTCTTACAGCGTGTTTCAAGTGCTTGTCAAATGTGAAATGTTTGAATATTCAAATAATCATTTAGCTGTGCGTTTCCTTGTCCGAGCGCAACGGAGACGTTTTAGACAATTACTAGCTAATAAAATAAGTGAATCTTTATTTACTAATCGTGGTGGAAATTAAATCCATGGTCCTGCGTGGCAAGATTATGACAACGAAACTGTGAAACTAAAAAACTTTGTGCACTTTTGATGGTTCATGTTTTCCAGGCTACCTGAATGAATCAAACACGTGCACCGCGTCCAGGGATTTTAGGAACAATTAGTCGGAGGGGGAAAACAATGGCTAAAATCATTTAGGTGTAGTGAAAAAAATAGATTAAGGCTATTTACTTACGTTTTATTAGTCGGAAACTTAAAAAAAAGCGCTAAGCATTTGTTTATTTCATGTTTAGCCTATTTATAGGCCTAATTAAAAATGGTAAATCAGTATGTTTTTATTTTAATTTCGCTTTGTGATTTTATTTGAAACTACTTTATTTTGCTTGATCTTATTTTATTTTCAAAACCTTCTTAATTGAGAAGCGTACTGCGGGCCAATTGGATTTGCAATAATGTAAACTTCTACAGAAGATCCAAAAGAAAAACATATTTTTCATAAGCAAAGGCTTGCAGTGACCTGTATGCTTGATCATGTGCGCCTTCTACTGGAAACACACTGAATTTTCTTTCTTTGTTTCTTAATGAGACGCAATTACTTTTCTGCCATGCACAAAAACAGGCGATTTGCCGTCAATAATTTCTCTCTAATCTTAAATAATAGTTAAAATACGAATTATTATATTAATGATGATAATCAATTATGACAATTAAAGAGACTGCATGGAAATTTAAAAGTACCCTACTTGACAAAGTTTGATGACGGAGCATTGTGACAGATCCGTCAAAGGTTAACTTACTACTTAATTCAGCTTAATCTTTATTATTTTAGGTTTGAACCCCCCTTGCTAAAATCTGCATTGTTTATCGCATGATGTAATACTGATGTAGCCATTTGGATATTTGTGTTAAAAACAAATCATCAGAAAATGTCCCACTTCGCCTGTGTTCATCTATTAATTAGCTAAAGAATCATTAAAACGCATTGCGCGTTGACTTCTTGAGCTCTTCGGCTGCAAATTATTTTTCTGTTTTCCCGTAACTGACAAACATCAATTAGGAATAAGTAAAACAAAAAACAGTAATATTTAAATGATAAATCTTCTATGAATAAAAATGAATATGCACGTATTTATAAAACCTTTCATCTACGCACGCTCGTGTCGACATGAAAAACTAAACAACAGAAGGCTCAACAGCACTTCACAAATTATACGACAGCGTTTACTTTCTTACTTTCAGTTTTACATATTATAATCAGGCTCAATAGGGATTTTACACTAAGAAAGGTGGATGTTTGCAATAACATTCATAGATTAGAAACATAAAGAAAAGCACTTGTGAGATATCAGCGTGTTGTTACATTTAAAAGTTGTATTGAATTGTTTTGTTGAGCATAATTAAACGACATGTTATCAATGAAACTAACACTGTAAATGTCTGAGATTTCTATTAAAAAAACAAACACAAATGCTGCACTTGAATTCGTGTTTTTATTGTGAACATCAAGTTTTCACATGATTTCTAAATTTGTCAGCTTTGCCTGTTGACACAGTTGGGATCGGAAAATACCGTGTCTGAGTCTCTGAGAGTGTGGTGTGCTCAATCCCACCCTTTCTCTTGGTCTATCAGCTATAAGTGCCAAAACATTTGTCACTTGAGTTATTATTTCAGGTGTGCTAATGGGCTCAGAGCCACGAGAGAGGAGGAGGAGGAGGAGAAGGTGGGAGAGAGAGAGAGAGAGAAGGAGAGGGAGAGGGGGTTTGATTAGTGTGATTTCATTTGACCGGAGCCTATAGCCACAGGCTGGCAGAGCCCAGAGGTGAAAAGAGTAGGCCGCTGCCCTCAATGAGAGATAGCGAGAAGGGGAGAAAGAGAACGGCAGAGGGTTTGTGACGCCTAAGCCAATCACAAAGTGCAGGGATGAGTCTCACACCTCCGGAGGAGGCTGTGAATTGATCAGCACCTTTGAGAGAAAGAGAGAAGAGGGGGGGAAAGGAGGGGTGGCGGCAAAAGAGTGCTTTTGCGGAGGACGTGTGAAGACCCATATATCCGTGCAAGGACACAGGGAGAGAGCCAGGCCTGGGCTCAGAGTACCAGCACACACTAATGAGTCTCTTCATCCTCGAGGGCCGGGCCAGCGCGCTTCATGTGCATCCTCACATTCAGAAGTTAGAGGACACTAGTCTTCTTATCATGTGTGCATGTACTCTGCAATCCCACTAATGCCAACCAGGATGGACTATAAATCCGAAGTTAAAGTTATTTGTCAAAAATATTGTCAGCCTGACTTCTGAGGAACCAACTGAGGTAGAAATAGCTCTTCAAAAACCTGGCTTGTTGAGCATATTAATGTATTACTTTTTGAAACAATGTCGAATTTTTAGCCAATAGCCATTCTACATCATAATATGCTCCTTGATATTGCAAAGCAGGTGTTAAGAGGTCCTCGTCCTCATATAGAAAGCATTTTATTAGACTAAAATTTGGACACGCCCATGGGTGCAAGATGAGTCATCAATATGTTTGGTCTGTTTTTATTTAGTTTAATCATGTCTTTCTGCTAAATTAAGTTAAGTACACTGGCATATTGATGATATCAATGCTACCAGACATAGAATAAAAGCCAGACAACTGCAATTTTGGTAATAAAATAAAATAGAATAAGATGAAATGTATTACTACAATGGCATACAATTCCATACAGTATTAATTGGTTCCATACAGTCGATTAATTATTAATTGGAGGGACATTCCTCATCTGGAGAGCATCTTATTTGATCAAAATTTGGACACGCCCATTAGTGCAAGATGAGTCATAAATATTTTTGGTATGTTTTTATTTATATTAATGATGTATTTTTTGCTAAATTAAGTTAAGCACACTATATTATCTCACTGCTAACAGACAGGGAATAAAAGCCAGACTACCGGTACTCTAATGTTGGTTAAAACATAGATGTACACTACTAATACAATTTCATACAGTGAGTGATTTTTGCTCTTTTTTTCTTTCTTTATATGTACATCACTTTGGTCAACCAAGGTTGTTTTAAAGGTGCTTTATAAATAAAATGAACTGAATTGAATACTACAAGGATGATTGAGTATTAAGGGGAGGGACATCCTCATCTGAAAAGCTTTGGACACGCCCATTAGTGCAAGATGAGTCATCAATATTTTTTTGTTTGTGTTTATTTTTTGTATTACGTCTATCTGCCAAGTTAATTTATGTACAATAGCAAATAAATGATCTCAATGACAACAGGCATGGAATAAAAGCCATGAACCCCGTAAAAAAAAAAAAAAAACTTTACAATTTACTACAAAAATTTCATTTTAATAGTTAAACGAGTTTGATTGATGAGCTAGCTCAAGTTTATGTTGTGTTTTATAAGTGAAATAGAAGACCTCACCTGTGGATCAATATGAGAAAAAAGGGAGCCTTCAAGTCAACCACGCACTCAATCAAGCAAATATTTCTGGAGTTGGTCATTAGCTCTTTGAAGCACTGGAGTCCCCCGGCTAAACTTCATAGCTGTGCGGTGTAAAGGAGGTTGGTGCGCCTGGGTCCCTGGGGGCCACACTCTTGCCCTGGGGTAGGCCACAATCTGAGGCTTCTGACCCAAACACTCCACACTTTGATTGTAGACGCTCTCGATTAACAATAGACTGAATGGGCTCTGACGCCGTGGGTCTCGCCGAGTCCCTAATGGAAACTTAAACCAGAGAGAGAGAGAGAGAGAGAGAGGGGGGGGGGGGTGCTCCAAGGCGATACAAGCTTGAACATCGCTGGTCGTGTGCTAATCTGAAGATTTACAGTTTATAAAAAATACCACTGTAAACATAAAAAATTGTGTAATGAATTGACATTACAAAACAAAACGGGTTCACCAGAGAAGGAGTTTTCAGTCTCAAGGTGAGCGTCTCGTGGCACGGGAAAGAAGGACTGCGTGTGTGAACAAATGGTGTGGGAACAGGAGCGCTGAGCCGGGCCACAGGGAACGAGCTTTACACTGAGAGTGAAGTTTACACCACTGTCACATGCAGCACCCCGTTAAATGAGTTTACAGCTCAACTCTACAAAAAACAACATCAGTTAAGGTGATAACTACAACACGGTAATGCCACAACACCCTTTAAACATATACAGGAAACTGACAGCTGAGAATTGATGTTATAGCAAGACCTTTAAGATTTACACTACCGTTCAAAAGTTTGGAGACGGTAAGATTTGTAATGCTTTTGAAAGTCTCTTATGCTAACACAGGCAGAAGTAAAAAGAGCAATATTGTGAAATATTATTACAATTTAAAATAACTTTCTGTTCTAATATTTGTACTAATATAATTTATTCCCGTGATGGCAGAGCTGAATTTCCAGCATCATTACTCCAGTCTTCAGTGTCACATGATCCTTCAGAAATCATTCTAATATGATGATTTGCTGCTCAAGAAATATTTCTTAATTTCAATGTTGGAAACAGTGTTTAATGATTCATATTTGGAGGCATTTATTTGACATATAAATATTTTGTAACATTATAAATGTCTTTACTGTCATCACCTAGAAAATGATAAAACACCACAGATTATGTACGCTACCAGTCAGAAGTGTAAACAAACTTGACTGAATTTATGTCTCTCATGATCTTTTAATATATAATAATAGGTTTGTAGACAAATATCAATTGTGCATATATATATATATATTAGTGCTGTGTAACAATTAATCGCAATTAATCGTATCCAAAATAAAGTTTGTTTACATAATATATGTGTGTGTACTGTGTATAATTATTTTGTATATATATATATATAAATACACACATATGCTTGTATATATTTAAGAAATATTTGCATGTATATACTGTATATATATTTATACATACATTTTATAATATATAAATATAAATATTCGATATATAAACAACACATTTTACTTAAATATGTACATGCATATATGTGTATTTATATATACAAAATAATGAAAGACAGTACACACATATATTATAACACAAACTTTTACTTTGGATGCGATTAATTGTTGCACAGCCCTAATATATACAGTATATATATATATATATATATATATATATATATATATATATTTATATATATATATATATATATATATATATATATATATATATATATATATATATATATATATATTACATAACTTCAATTTTACTTCATTAAAAGAATGAAACTTAAATAATAATTAAAACAATTTAAATGAATGAGATGGATCAGAGCAGTCAACAAGTGCCCAGCATCCCATTAAGTTGGTTGAGAGAATGTCCAGCAGAGGCACTAGAAAAAATATAACAGTTTTTTTTTTTTTTTGTATTTTATTATTCTGATACTTCCGATTGTGTTACTTCATAGTTTTGAATAAAGACTTTACTATTACTCTAAAATGTTGGAAATAGTAATAATAAACATTGAGTATTTGTGTCCAAGCGTTTGCCGGGTAGTGTGTGTGATCTGACATGGCGTAAAGTAATCTGGAGAGAATGCTGGACCACTTTATGGGGGAATGGAAAACAAAACTCCAGTTCAGGTGCAGGCCACCGGTCCATGTACGACCGAATTTAATTATTGATTTTCTGAGAAAGTGGCATCAGTTACCTCAGTAGTAGTTACCTAAGCCTGCCTGTTAAGCAGAATAAAAGGAAGGTCAGGGCATGTGGAGGTCATTCGGCTTTACTGGGGAACCGTTGGTTGTAATTAGGGATAACTTTGCCATTACCACACGTTTAATCTTTCAAAGTCACCATGAAATCAAAATTGACAGTTCTTTCTTTTTTTTATGGAATTTTGCTATATTTATTAAAAATGATTTATCTGTGCACCTCATTATTTATTTGTACCCTTGTCATCTTCAATCTAAATTACTAGTTTTTCTCTTGCAAACTTTTCTCTGATGATGACGTGTTTACTGGCGCGAGGGCGGGGCAACCTGTCACTCACATGACATCACATCAATAGCAAAACAAAACCATCCAATCAATTACAGATGAACAAAATCAAGTCCCGCCCTACATTTGTTCTTGTTCGGGAAGCCGTTTCACTCGGATGCACGTCGCAATGTGGAATTAAAGACTATCGCAACTCTGGTTTATGCTGACTGGTTTATTTCTGTTAAAAAAAATGTCCTCGGAACATGCAAAGACAACAAAAAGAGTCATGTGTCAGTTTTGTTTCTATCAAAACACTGCACTCGATCAGATGGACCAATAGCGTGAGTTTGAGGCAGGACTGTCGGTTTCACTTTATTTCTATGATCCACTTTAGACAAAGGTTTGCAACTAAGACTGTTACAGGTTAGGATTATGGTTAATAGAATAAGTTGATATATAGTTGACATATAGACAATAAAGTTACTCATAGTCAGTAGATGTTAGCAAATATTAAGCAGACAGTCTAATAATACTCTAATGAGTTAGATCACATGTAGTTGAAAAGTTACTTATGGTTAGAAGAACAACAGATGGAGGGACTGTTTGGAAACCGACTTTTTTTTGTGCAGAAATAACACACTTCACCTTGAAATGATTGAATTTGTTCACCTGCTATTACATAAAAAAAATATGAAATGATGTGTTTGCTGTATATGTATTTTACAAGCATAACTCAGCAAAGGCCTAAGACGTTCCTCCGACAGAAAACGCATCTTCCGCCGTTTCATTCGCCGCTTCTTTCATCTAAACACCTGGCCGGGCGAATTACTTTGCGCTGGCGTCCTTGTGCCTCACTAATTGAACTGTAAACCCGTGTGCAGATCCATTCATTTTCCCCCATGGCTCCCAGCGGCTGATTTATCTCCACTGATGGCGGTGTGCATCAGCTAAAAGCAATCCTGTAAATCACAGGCCTCTCCTTCGCCGCTTTCATCACTTCATTAATTTAAGATATCATTACGGCCGCTGGTGACATAACTCTGAACAATGGTACACGCTTAAGATATTAATCTGCACGCTGCAACAAAGAGCCTCTCTGTCTCTGGCTGATTTAGCCACTGCTTATTTTACGCCGCTGATTTACATTGGGTCGGTAAGCCGTGCTGATTTGGCTTCTGTCACTGAAAGATAACAAGCTGTCAGAGTTTTACACCCTTATAGTGATTGTGTTGCTTTTACAAGAAGGCTGTGTCACTCGTCTGTTGACATGCAGGTGATATTTTCTTTATTAAAAAGGTATGCGCAGATACTACGCAGTTTTTGAGGTTAATAAAAACATTTGTTTTTTCATGAACTGATGTGCCTCATTGTATTTTTAAGTCTATGTCTAAGTCTATATAGGCCTATAGTTTTTAATTGATTATTTTTAGTTTACTTAGCTGTGATTATTTTAATACTGCAAGTTAAATTTAATGAAAAAAAAAAATTTGTTGACTTGACGAGTTTTATATTTAATTTTATTTCAGATATCCCAAACTGTTTTTGTTTTGATTTTTAGTTAGCGATAGTAAACCTGATTTTATAATTAAGTAAAATAAAAATAGTCTCGATTATGTCCCTATAGTGATGCCAGTCTGTATGGTGTAGCCATAACCGCAGCCGTTGATCTTTACAATCGGAGACAGTGTTCGTAAACACACCCCACAGTCTCTCAGAGTTCGAGTCTGTGACAACAAAAATACACATTTGAAGTCATTTTAGAAATTTGGGGCTCCTACCAAAATAGCGGGGGGAGTTCAAAATCACAGGACGGAGCATAAACATTTTAGAGACTGACCCCTGACCCTTCGGTGTTGGCGTAATTCCTGGTGTGGGTGGGGGCCCTGGAGCCACAGTGAGGGCCGTTTCTGTCTCCACGAGCAGGAGTTCCCAGACCAGCATCCCCTGCAACACGAGATCCCATGATAAAGACTCGTACCTGCATTTACGGCACAGTAAAACTACTCTCTTGTTGTTCTGTCGCTTTACAGCACCATAATTACCCTTGAACAACACATGCTTTTCATTTGTTTCTGCAGTGACAATAAAAGCAGAACGACAGACACTAGGATTTAGGCAGAAGATTGCTACAGTATGTACTAGTTATGTGCATTAATATACAATGCACTATATCATTAAAAGAAAAACTAAGTAACCATACTGCAAAATAAACATGATAATAAATGAGAATTCATGGTTATTGTGTGCAAAGCTGCATTGCAAATTAATTTTTTTTTTTTTTTGTATTCTAAATATCTCTATGTAAACTGGCATCGGCATGCATATAGTTAAGTGCAATATATAGTGAAATATATATATTCAGCAAGGATTCATAAAAAGGTATTTTTATCAAATAAATGCAGTCTTGGAGAAACTTCTTTCAAAAACATGAAAAAATCTGACAGATCCCAAATAGTAGTGAAATATCAGGCTTATGGCTCTGTATTGTTTTTATTTTATTTTATTTTAACAATTAAAAATGCAATTTTTGTTAGTACAAGAATCTTAAGACACTTAAGATGAAAGTTTAAAAATCTTCCAATGGTTTACATTAGAAGAATGTTTGGTAACAGTTTAGGGTCCAATTCTCACTATTAACTAGTTGCTTATTATCATGCATATTACTAGGATATTGGCTGTTTAGTAGTACTAATAAGGCATATATTAATGCGTTATTCTGTATGACCATATTCTAAATCTCTATACCTAAACTTATCAACTACCTTACTTACTATTAATAAGCAGTAATTAGGAGTTCACGGAGGCAAAATTAATAGTGAATAGTAACTAAGTGAATAGTTAGTAAATAGTGAGAATTGGACCCAAATCTAAAACGTGACCAATTTATTTATTTGTTTATTTATTTTTTGATATTGAGCTTCAAACTAACAGCAAAGAACTAATTGTAATATCTGCACACCAAAATGTAATCAGTCTTCAGCGTGTAAAAATGTGATCAGCATTTATTTCCATACTGAATTTTAATTGGTCTTTTTTTCTGGCGTATTTTTATGTGCCTTTACACTGCAAAAGAAGACACAAATGAGGAGTTATGCTGAAAATGCTTTCAACTGTCACGGCAATAAAAGCAAGAAATATGAATGGTCCCGAAAATATTTATTTCGTTTGATATTGGCATGAAATATGACCCCAGACATATTCATGACAAAGTTTCTTGCCAGGACATTTTTAAAAAGTTGGCTCTCACAAGCATGACGAAAGACAAAACAAGTGTAAATACAGAGATCAAGAAGTTCTTTACTTACCAGTCAATGGAGTATCTGCTTGGGTTACTTCAGCTTCAGCTCCTGATAAGGGACACACACACTAGCAGGCTACCTTAACATGTTTACAAAGTTTTGTCTGAGCCTCATTACGCCAAATTTAGTCGAGTAGGGTGGGTAACTGCCAAAAGCACTCCAGACCCAGCTCTCTCCCCAACGGCCTGGCTAACAAACCCCAGAAAGACACTGTGTAAACACTTTCCTCCAGTGCTCTCCAGAATCAAATGGTTTGAACTATTTGAGCAATGCTCTCTTAATGGTTTAATACGCCAGACAACTAAGCCTGAACACTGTGTTTAGGAACAGCTGTCCTCAAACAGAACTGGGGGGAAATCCGCGCTGGCAGATGTCATGTTGCTATAAACCACGCTACAAAATAAGGATGTAACTATATTAAAGTTTAGATGACATGAGAAGTTCAAATCTAAGCATTTGCCATTGAAAAGCACATATCGATCAAGCGACAATCTGAATATCATGTCACTCAATGAAAATAAAGGCTCTTATATACTGAAGCCAAAGTTATTTTCGTTCTTCACTTAGGGGTGAAAAGAAGTTCAAAAAACATTTGCAGCTGTATACTGTTAGCGAACATCCTGACGCTGTATATATATGGAAATATATGCGCTTTCCTCTCAATGACAACAACAAAAATGACAACGTTGAGAAAGCAGCAGTTAAGAAAGCATCTGATGATAGCGATGTGGATATGTTTGCATGAGCACAAGTCAAATCACATTTATATAGCACAGATATATAGAACAGATTGAACAGAAGAAATAAACCAGAGTTTTCCACGTCAAAGAAGGCGGAGCCAACTTATTACGTAATTGCCACGAACCAATGGTAGTTTGGCGTTTACTACGAACTTCATTTTTGTTCTAAATGATTTAATTCTTCAATTTCGCCAGTATATCAGGCCTTAAACCTTTTTTTTTTTTTTTTTTTTTGAAAGTGAGCGGTGCTCTTATTTCCCCCCTGTGGAGCCTGTAGACCCGTGAGCGGGAGAGAATAAAGGAGCAGAGGGGAAGATTCATTAACAGCACTCCATTAAATTTTCGGGGAGGACTGAGCCTGAAGGACCGGGGTCACAAAATGGGAGAGGGGCACTTTTGGATGCTCTTGACTAAAACTTAACCATGTCTATTTAGGCTCTACAAAGGCCATTTTAGGGAAAGCTGGACTCTGACTCCACGACTTCAGATTAGGTGGAGTGATAGGATTAGTCCTTAATGACTCGGACTTTGAAGACAAAGAGAGCCTCAGCAAAGAGGCTTAGATATGGAAGAATTAACAGAGCTCCGCCAGCGCCCTCCTCTCTCTCTCTCTCTCTCCCTCTCTCATCCTTTCTCTTCTCCTGACTCTCTGTTTGCTCTGCAGTGCAGGTAGAGGTCATAGAGGGCACAGGGTGACTGCACAAAGCAGTGGTCTGTTTCAAAGCAGCTGTGAGCATGTCCACTAAATACTACACACTAAAGCTCCAGAAACATTTACAGATGGGCTTGCGCTAATAAATGCAAGCAGCCCAACTCCACTGCATGCCTCAAATGTTGCACTGTGAAAGAAAGTCATGTCCTTTACATACAGCGCCCCAAGTATTTGGACTCCACAAAATAATGTTTTGTTGGTTTTGAATGATATACAAAATAGATAATACAACCCGGTCACACTAAATGCGTCTCTGTAGCACGCAGTGTGTTTATTGTGCAATTTATATGCGAAAATGAGTTTTTACGTGCATAGGATACGCATGGGTTGGTTAGGGTATATTTAGTAGTGGTGTGGGGTGCGTGTGTATTATACGTTTGGTTAGGATTAGTGGTGTGGGGTGCGTGTGTTTCAAATGCACACGAAAAATGCGTATCATATGCATGCTAAAAACTAATTTCCGCGTATAAATTGCACGATAAACACAATGCGTGCTATAGAGACGCATTTTCATGAGATCAGGCTGGGTTGTCAGACGTTATAGTCAATCATGTCGATAATGTGATTCTCTACACAAAGTGACTGCATATATCCATGGAAAATAATCAAATCACCAGTTGATTAAAAGGCACTGGAAAAAAGGCTAAAAAAAAACGTTTGTGCCATTTGTTTGCAGATGCCACTTGGTTGATATTTTAATGCAATGGTATTCAGACCGTGTTCAAATTCTTTTGGGTCCGCTGTGAACACACACATAGAAGTTCAGCAACAGTTGCAGATACTTTCTGTATTGCTCCAGATTGTTAAGTCGAGCAGACCCACAAGGGAATCTGTATTCGCAGAAAGATTTGCAGATTTCCAGAGAATCAAGATGCCCATCTTTCATAAAGTTCTACAAAATATTCGATAATTAAATATATTTGCCTAATTTAATAATGCTTTCTTTCCTCGTAAATGCCAAGTCTTGTTTCTAAAAATATCCAATTTTACACTGATAGATAAAAAAGGAACATTTAAGTGTCCTCAAAACCAAGAAAAAACTAGTTCAGAAGCAAAATTGCATAAAATGTGACTTATTCTAATAGATTTTAATGTGTATTTTGTCTTCATGCATGAGCTGTTCTTTTTCTTCATTTAGTCTAAGCATAAGAAATCAGTCATAATTTGTTGTGCAGATTTACTTCAGGTACATTTATCTTGTTTTAAGGATATTTAGATTGTTGTAGTTGGAAAACAAGACAAACATAGTCATTTAGAAAAAGATTTTATGCAGTGTGTGTTGTACTCTCAGCTCATTTACCAAATTGTGTCTGTTTAAATCTATTCCGCAGAACTGAGCAGATTTTCCACCCCAAGCGGCAGTCAATCCAGGCGGGGGGAAAACTTAGCGAATTAGTCATTGTGATAGTGATTTATCCTGAGGAAGGTGTGAGTGTATCTTATGATAGTGTGCCTCTTCATTTACCACTTTATTTCATTTCATCTGACTATAGCCAAGATTAGTTATTGATTACTGAGCTTTTAAATTATTCTAAAGCAAAAGCCAAATAGCACAGTCATTATGGATCCACTATTGACAAGCCCAGTATTTCATTCCATTTTCATGGCCATGAAGCCATCAAGTAGAAATGATCAAATAATAAGATGGATGATTGTTTTATGACTTCTGCACACTGTCATTAGCTTCTGCATTCAGGGAAGTAAATAATAAATGCAGTAAACGTCTCCCATTTCAAGCTGTTGCTTTAGTGTTGTTTGTGTTTTTGCGTTGTGTTCAGTTGTGTTGGTGACGTCAGCATTCTTGAACTTTGGGTTTGCTTTTATTTGTCAAGATAACCGAATTTGTCGTTGTTTGTGTTTTTTTCTTTCTTTCTTTTTTTTTGTTGGTGCAAAAAATCATCACAACAACTCCCAACTAAACTACATGGCAAGCATGTATAACACTTTGAGCCAGAAACCGGCATGTGCGCTTATCAGATTGGTTTTGCCTGCTTAATAGGGCAAAAGGCAGCAGGGCTGGGTCAACACTGAGGGTTTAGTACCCAAAGTGGCAGAGAGCCTCGGGTGAGTTTATCAAAGTGTAAAATGCTTAAACCAGCAGGGCAACACAATCCTTGGTGCTTAGCGTATAAATCACCATATATTCTTATTTACAGGGCTGCAGCTAAGCCTTGTTATGAGTAAATACATCCGCTGGCAGTGATTGTATCGGGGTCCATGGGAGAATTAGACAGCAAAAGAAAGTGAAAAGTGACTGTGTGTGTGTGTGTTTGCGCGCGTGTGTGTGCGCGCGTGTAAAACAAACCTCTTAGAAGAACCCAGCAGAGATCTGGAGAACTAAAGCACTTGAATACAATGCCTCCGAAGGATTTGTCTAAACAGATAGAAGCCAGTTCTTTTTTTGTTAAGAGCACAAAGTTAAGTTTAAGCTTTTTTTTCCCCCTAAACCAAATAACAGGATTCTAGTAGGTCCAAAGAAAACTGTCAGCGGCAAGTATGTCCAACAGTGCTATCTTCTTAATTTACTTTTTAATTAAACACACAGTTATCCAAACATAATATAAACCCTTTTATCGAACAACACGCGAAACCACAAAAGCTGCGAGTTTTTAGTTCGTTGATGTGTTCAGTTGCATCTATCTCCTATAAACGAGACCGAGGGGGAAAAAAAGAGAGAAAAGTTTCATATTTCTTTAAACCTCAAAAGTGTTGGCAAACACAAGAGAGGAAAAGTTGGCCTTAATTCCATCTCACGCTGAAGACTTTGCATTTTAACTTAGTGGGCTCAGTTGGCTGAGGTCCTCTCGCCCGTAAATTGGATATTAGAGGGCGATATAAAAGAGGCTATGTGTGCGCTCCTAGCAGGGAATTATTGCATCCAATATCCCATCCGCCCGTGCAGATCCTCATCTAATAAAGGCACAACTATATTGGTCTTCAACTTTATGAAGCTCCATAGTAACACGCATACAATGGGATTTGCCCGGGTCTCTCAAGCAGGGTTTAGGACAATGCAGATATCATTGCATTCCTCTGCTCTTTAAAGCCCTCCGCTCCAATTTAAATACAAGCATCCAAACAGTGCAGTGGCATTCTGTGGATCCAGCTCTATGAAGAGCTCAAATGTTTTAGAGCGGCGTCCTCAATCTTCATATTTTGCATTGGAAGGGCTTGAGTGGCCCCCTCTGTCCCAGACCCTGACCCAGCCCCCACCCTCAGTAATCCTAAAAAGGGGACACAGCAGCAGAGAGTGTGAAATTAAATACATTACAGCATTAGGGATTAAAGTGTTTTATGGGCAGTTGCTCATCCACATCAGACTTTAGCTTTTTAAACCCTAACATTTGATCTGGGTTAGGAACCAATGGCTGAGAAAGGAGTTGGACTGTTTGTAGGACCCACAAAAAGAGGGAGAGAGAGAGAAGAGCTATAGAGAGTGTGTGAATCTGTGTAAAAGAGAAGCCATGCGCACTCCTGGGAAGAGAGTATTTACGGCTGATCCTGTTGCTGGTGGAAAAAAGCGAACTGACAAAATCTCCTGCAGGAGGCCGGCCTCGGTTAAGCTGCTCTGCTTTTCATAAGTGTGTGTAACCGAGGGGTTTCCTCGCCACTGCTGAAGAGGAGATGAAAAAGAAATGAGCCTTTAAACGTAGAACTTTATGCAAATATTATTCAATTTAGCAATTCGGTCAGTTATCAATTTTGATGATATCTGGCTATATAAAAAAATCCTAAGGTTTAAAGTACAGTACACCTTATCTACACATCACAGTTTCAGATGGAATTTACCGAAAATTTAAATTCTGTCCACCTCATGTCAATCCTAAATTGTATAACTCCCTGTCCTGCTCTATCCCATACAACAGAAGATGTAGGAAACCGACCAAAAAGTCTGTACGACTTATGCACTGTATTTCACACCAGGTCTGACGCAGGGCTGCACGTTTGATCAAAATAAAACTGAAATCTGAGGCTTAGTGCAATTATTGAATAGCAAATGCGATAAATAAATGCACTGCGTGTTTCAGAGTGAAGCGCGCACAGTTCATGATCTGGTGTTTTCTGTATCTCACAGCACACAGTTTGCAGTAAATGCTGCTGCACATGAACTCATCTCTGCATGTGCTCTGATTTTCAGTCGCTTGTAACATGCATTTGGGAATTCTACACGCGGCAACCATCTTCCCAGTTGTGTAATGAGAAGCAGTTATAATTGGAATTGAGAGTTTATATTGTGCAATTCTTAATTTTTGCCTCAGAATTTAGATAAAAACTCGTAATTACGAGTTATAAAGTCAGAATCGGGAGATATAAACTCACAACTGCGAGAAAAAAGTCAGAATTGTGAGATAAAAATGTTATATGTTTATCTATGTAAAATGTTATGGGCTTAAAAATTATGTAATACTGTAACTGTAGGGCTAATACACTCTACAAATTATGGGTTGTTTTAACCCAAGGTTGGGTCAAATATGGACAAACCCAACCATTGCTTGAAATTAATGCTTTAATAGCAGACTAATAATCGCAGGTTTCATCAGTCAAGTCTGTGGCTTACAACCATAAATGCTTATTTCAAAGGGTGTCTTCGACGACTGTATATAAATATGAAGACTATATTTTTGCATTCAGATCCTGACATCCAAAGGCACAATACTTTCTTTTATTCCATGGATTTTGCCCATTTTCTTCCACTTGTTACCACCGTTTTTCTGCCACCACAATGCGCACGCGTCTGCAGTGACGTAACTGTGACGTCTGATGCCAAATGGTCCATTAGTAGTAGAAGTATTATGGTCATTTTGATGTATCACAAACATTTTATAAAAATTGTGCAGCCCTTGAAGATTAAACACACATTTTTAAATCGCAATCACAATTTTTATCAGAAAAATTGCAATTAGATTTTATATCTAGTCATGTAAACAATCCTGAAATACCAAGTTTGAAATTTCGAGCAGCAGATTTTCAGCAAATAGCAAACTCACAAAAATAACTTGATATATCTATTTGTCTAGATTAGTTTTTTTTTTTTTTTCTAAATTCAGCTTTTTGAAATCTAAATACAGTCTCAGTTGACACAAACAGCTATAACACATTTCCTCCTAAGCTCAGCAGTCTCAATGGCCACTTCCTGTTTCCTTTGAGAATGGCCCAAAATGGGAATAGCTATCAATATCCAGCAAAATGGTTCCTCTCTTAAACAACCCTAGTCAGATTACCAGCTATCATTAATCTTTCTCAGGAAAAGGGGCATTTGTCCATGTCAGACAACATCATGTTTCATGAAGAAACCGAAACTTCACTTGCCATTCATACTCCAATTGAGCGATTGCTGGGTTGCTTCGACAAATTACGAGCTGAAACGAAGCGTTAGTTGTTGTCTAGTGCTGAATGGAGTTGAGAGGGAACCAGAGGAGAGAAATGGCAGCTGTCTTTGAAATCACCGTTCGGGCTTCTAATGAAGCTCCTGGGACTCAACTCCAAACTTCATTAATTGGTTTGGACTCTCTTCAAAAGGTTCAAATCAAAGCCTCATAGAAAGGGTCGCATTGTTTACTTTGATCATCAATATCAATTTACACATCACATACAGAAGTATCCGTTTACAATTCAAGCTGAAATGCATGAGATCTAAGGTAATGTCATTGTCAGACATTCGGTGTAGACGACACACAGGATTCAGTCCAGGCTTCACTGTCAGTATTTGATATGAGATGGGAAAGTGTTTAAAAACAGCTAAATGTCACATGCGAGATATCATGACCCTTGAGGGGTACATTAGAAGCATTTGATTCCACGGATTACAATGCTTATTCAGTGCACATGGAGGGAAAATATGAGATGGATCTTTAATCTTCCCTCTATGGTCTCCTGCCGTTTGCTGCTGTCTCCGACTGCGGGGTTTGATTTCACCTCCTCCAGAGCAGAGAGCGGTCTCCGTCACCGAAAGACCAGGAGCCAGGGCACACGGGGGCCACCCACTCAAGTAGAAAGGCAATGGGAAACTGTGCAGTGGAGAAGGCTTAGATACCTTTCCCTCAGGAGTAATACAGGCCCATGGAAAGGCCTTGGCTGCGATCTGGTTGGATCTGAGCCCAGGCTTGTGGTCCAGAGTAAAGGATGAATGATCCACCAAGAGTCCATGTCGTGTGAACTTAAAACCATTTCGCTTTCTCTTGCCTGCCGTCTGCTGATGACATACTGTTTTCAGAATTGGATTCTGCACATGGATTTAGTCAGCAGAACATGCTCTAGGAACCATAGGTTCAGGACAGGTAAAGCTTAATCGACAGCATTTGTAGCAATAATGTTGAATAGCACCTTATTAATGTTGATTAGAAATTATTTTGACTAGTCTCTCAATTTTCTTATTTAAAAAAAATAGTGTAAGTGCACCATCGTAACATTGAAAAATAAATGTTTTGATGGGGTACTTATACAATTGAAGTAAATGGAGCCAATTTTTTAGAGGATTAAAAAGCAGAAATGTAAATATTACACTTTTTATACTACATATAAAACTTACTTATTGATCTGTAAAGCTGTGTCAGGGTTTATTTTAGGGTATTATTGTTAATGGCATTGTATTGTCATATGGACGAAGTTGCAAAATTGAATATATAGTGTTACACTGGAAAGACCAGTAAGTGATTTTTTCACAACAAAATCATGCATAAAAAACATCCATAAACCTGCATATGGTTCGTGTGTTGTGGCTATACTATTGAAACGTAAAGTTAATGTTAAGCCCTGCATGTCATACACATGTAAACGAATATGTGAATCGGATTGCAATGTTTAGGGTTCATATAAACATATTCGGATTGTTTTCCTTCCGGTTGATGAAAAAAATACTGTATTGGCCCCATATCTCAATGTAACACAATGTAATTTTTTAAAAGAAAAAAAAAAGTTGAAATACATTTTTGAGGTAGTCAGCATTATGTCAACCGAGCACAACTTGTACTGAACTTGTACAATGCGTATAGCGCTGTGTTACGTGTGGTAAAAACACTCTTGAATACCTTGGTGTCAGGTGGGTGCACTGCCCCAGGGACTTATGGGAGAAAGTGCAAACAAGGTGAGTCCCCGAGGATTAACTTGATTGCTAGACCGAACAGGATTACGGCAAGCCAACTCCAACACGTTTTGCTGCTTTCACCTGACGGGGGCATAAACAGTACGCACATACGATGCCAAGCACGGCTACAGATTTAAACCCATAAGCAGGTTTCTACAGGTGACAAGTCAATTATTCTCCAATGTAAACATGATTGGGGAGCTGACATCTATCCACAACTCAACATGTCAGCAATGGCAACAAAAAACAGCCAAAGACACACAAACCAAAGTAAGAAAGAACAGATAAATGAAATATCAACAAACAAGGACCAGGCCCTGGCACTGCCTGCTGGAGAAATCCAAATGAGACTGGATAATGTGGGCCTTCATGGGCTACATCCATGGCATTCCCCTTCACATTGCCATTCTTCCTGTTAGAATTGAAGGATTATGGGAAGGAAGTGCTTTGATTAAACACAATGGGCATCTATCCTCTGTTGATTTGAGGGATTCGGGAGGCAAATCCCTTACAAAACCCGATACAGAGACTGAGAGCGCTGGAGGAGGAGGAGGGGGTGCGGGAGGAGGAGGAGGAGGATGAAGGGGTTTGAGGTGGGTTAAGATGCTCCTCTGAAATGCACTAGCTCCTTGAGCCCTCCGTAAACACTCAAATAGAGGCTTCAGATCTCTATTTCTCCCATTCTGACTGCTTAAGCCCAAGTGCCAAGTGAGTAAGTTTGCAATATCCCATAAAATCTTGTATTGGTTATCACAGATTTGATCATTATCGAGTGGCCATGTGGATATGATTCCATGTACAAACCCGATCAGGGAGTTTATGAGCTGGTGATTGCTTCGACCTTGTGGTTTCGTGCGAGTACCAAATAATCCAATAACACGACAACAGGGAATGCAGCGTAGCAGGAGCAGTCTGATATCAAAGGTGTTGCTCATAAACAGGGTCTGCAAGACATAATGACAGTGTGTACAGAGGACGGCACCATGCAAACAAACCCCTTGTCATTTGTTGTCACTTGGCATAAATAAACTGATCAAGCATCAAGAACAGAATGTAATTGTTTACTTCAATTGATTGATTAACTTTAGGGGTAAATGATGATGCTCATTTTCATCCTATCTAATAATTTACTAAGAAATACATAAAGCGCAGTTCATACATACAACAACATGAATACAAAAGCATGCATTTAATTTCTAAATTATTTTAAAAAATATATATATATAATTCAATTTGAAGAAGAAAAAAAATCCACCAAACTAAAGTCATGTAGTGCAACCAATATGCAGATAAATGCATAAATGATAGGAAATGATCCTGAAAGACCCGAGACTTTTCGCCTTTGGCTTGCTTAGATGGGGACATTTAACATTTAATATTCAACAATATTATTGATCTGCCAGCATTGACACCATTATAAGACAACTGAACTGAGCTGGACGAGGACATCTCAGTTTTCTCCAGAGCGGCTAGATATAAAAATGAACTAAATTAATAACTTTTTACAACAAAAATGAACAATCACTGAACTTCCTTAAGCTGGACTATTACGTTATTTTCTTCTTGAAACAAACTTGTTGCATTTATTAAAAAGCGCTATATAAAAAAAGGTGCCTTCACTTCAAAGTCAACAAGTCTCTTAAAATATCCGATAATTTGTCTTTTTTATGACAAGGTAAGGTTCAGGTTGTTTTACTTGAATGACTCATGCCATGTGGTGTAACCAATTATTTCTTGAAAAAGCTATAAAGGTTTTTCGAAACTATGGAACCAACGTGATTTCAAATTCAAAGTGAATACTTGTCACATGTGTTTTAAACTAGAGTTTTTCGTGTCTTTATTTTGGACACTTGTATGTGTCATCATTGACCCATTTGATCTTAGTTGCTCTTTTGAAGTTTTCAATTGTGTATCGCTCCAACCCAATCCAACTATCTAAATTATTCTATCCCGTATTCAGGAGGAAGGTAGAAAACAGGGTTAAAGTCCAATTATTCCATACTAGTTACCTCATGTCCTCATTAAAGAGATTTTTTTTCACCTCGGTTTTAGGTTACAATCTTTGCAAATAGTGACCTAGGTCCTGCCTTGTCAAGCCCCCTTATCCCAAATGAATCATGAGGTCTTGTAAACAGTGCAGTGATCCAGTTTCTTGAGGGAGTCAGGCTGTAAGGGAGAAAAAAAAGGTCTGGGGATTTGCAATGGATTTACACATATACAGTTTCAGCTAAGTTCCCCAAGGTCGGCCCGCGAGACCTTCACCCGTCAGTGCCTTAAACAAGGCGTTTACCACCCAGTCTCTTCCTGGCCATACCACATACGGAGGGGGGAGTCCCACACATCAAACGCGTGTTCTCATTTAAATTCTTCTGAGCGGGCTGTGGGATTTCATTTAATGAGCTGAGAAGCGCTGTTAGACAGCTGACTCCGGAGTTGCCCCGCTGAAGGAGACATGGGCAGACGTCTCTCACCTCTGAAGCCGACCCGACCGAACGTACGGGTCCGACATCCAGGGGTGCATTTCCCGTACAATGACGTAACTCGCTGCGTAACTACAATAGTACGATGCATCGTTGAAGAAATCAACTAGCTAGTCGCGACTGTTTCCCGAAACCATATTGTCACAAAGTGGTTGTTCAACCACGTTGGTTAATGAAGTCACGCAGGTGGTGGAGTAATAACTTAATTATGAAGCAGTTTGAGATCGAATTAATGCGAGATGTCTTGCTATCAATTACGGACATGGCATCTGAGGACTACTCTGTTATTTTGCTTTATCTCCAGATTCAATCATAGGCTTGATCTTTCGTACTGGAGCACGTTCGCACATGCGCAGTCTTCAAAACGTATGACGTAAATGACATTTGTATGTATTCTAAATAAAAGATAAAGATTGTACTGAATATCAGCTTGCTTATTTTGCTCAAGATAAGGATTTCTCGAGTCCACATGTCATGCAAACAAGAACCTATGCTTCTAACCACAGGTCGAGATCTGTCGTTCCAACCACACAAGTTTGCGATGCTGTTTACGAATGTTCGTTGGAACTAGTTCCGGGAAACACCGACTCGTTGAACTATCCGGAAAACGACGGAACTTGCGACCATAGTTGGCTAACGATGCTTTCGGGAAACACACCCCTGGACTGTGAAAGATCTGAATTCATCTTGCATTTATTTAAAAAAAATAGAACGTCTCGAGAGAAGAATCTCTTTTCGTGACTCTGGCTCTGATTTGTGGCTTCACCGCTAGCGAGTCGCCGTATTGTGCGTCAAGCACAGCGGAGCAGACCCGACCCGAGCGCGGAGCAGAGGAGGCAGGCCGGGTTTCTGCTGGCAAGGTGAGCACAAAGAGGCTCTTCTGTTCCTGCGGACCCATCCCGGGCCCCTGCCAGGGCACTTTGGCAGCTTGGCGCTTCCCTGGGGCCGAGCACCGGAGCCTGCCCAGTCTTGCCCTACCACAACAGCTGCCAGCTCTCTGCCTCACACACACACACACACACACACACACACTCCGTGGAAGCTCCAGTGCTTTCTCCCCACACATTCAGTCTCTAACCCCTCAAATCTGAAAACTCTGTTTCCTGAGTCTGACACCACTAAGCCTCCCTTTGGCGAGGGCTTTTTTTCCTTCGCTGCTTTCTCTCTTTTTTTTCCTCCTTTCCATGAACGTCATCTCTCTGCAGGAAATGATACCCCACATTCTTGACTGTTTGGCTCCGAACAGAACTGTGCAACAGAAGGAGCAGCAGAGTATGAGAAGAGACAGTGTCTGGACGAATTGTCTCTTTTTCATTATCTCAGCGTGCCTCTCCGTATCTTGCACTCCCATTCAGCGTTTCTCACATGCAAACACACACACACTCACTCTATGGAATTACACAGGACTGTGAGAACATACTGTGTCAGCAGCCTGTCTTCATATACAGAGAGCTAAGCTGTTAACAAAATAATTGCTAACAATTTCATATACAGTATATATATATATGACTACTGTTTAAAATTGTAGGGTTGGCAAGTTTTTTTTTGTTTTTGAAAGTCTTTCATGCTCACCAAGGCTGTTCACCATTTCGAAGTTCATTTCAAGGTTGCTCACTATTTTTATAGCAAAAAGTAATACTGTGAAATATTATTACAAAGTAAAACAACTGTTTTCTATTTAAAACATTTTAAAATGTAATGTATTCCTCTGATCAAAGCTGAATTTTCAGCATCATTACTCGTCTTCAGTGTCACATGATCCTTCATAAATCTTTATAAAATGCTGATTTGCTGCTCAAGAAACATTTCTTATTATTATCAATGTTGAAAACAGTTGTGCTGCTGCTTCATATTTTTGTGGAAACCATGAAACAATTCATTTTAATTAATAGACAGTCCAAAATGATAGAATTTCTTTGAAATATTTGTTGTAACAATTTGACAGTAATTACTGTAACTTTTGATCAATGTAATACATTTACTTTCTGAATAGGTGCTAATTTCTTTCACAAATAATTGTTATAATAATGAGTTTTATTTACTTATTTAGCACTTTTATCTAATTGATTTTGTTCATTTACATTGAATTACTTGACAAACCCAACATATTGCCACTGTACAAACTCTTAACACCTACCAAAGCTTCTGTGCTGCAGACTTACAAAAATAGTCCTGGACTTTTCTTACTGAACTTTTCCAGTAAATGGTAAAAAAAAAAAAAAACGTTCCCATAGACTTCCACAGAAAATGTACACATTCACCTAAGCTCAAACTAAACACTGTTTGTTGGGTTGATGTGTGTTCCATATTAGTTGAGTCATGTTTGACTAGCCACAAACAACAGTACTTTGAAAAAGTAACAGACAGACCTCTAAAGTGTGACATCATACCTATTTGAGGATAGTTGTGGGTCCCCAACAATAGTTCATGCTTAAAGACTACAGTATGTTCACATGAGTATCCCCTTAAGAGGACCAAAAAATGATCTAAATAGTCCAGTTGACATTGTCAAATATTCAAATTTTGGTCCATTTTATACCGATAAAAATGACATGTATTGATTAAAAGTAATTAAATTAAACTTCTGAGTTCATTCATAACATTAACATATGAGACAAAATTCCTGTGAAGCATTTAAAACCCATTGAACAGAATCAACACCCTTAGAAGGGGCTTCTGGTCATTACAGTATGGACACCTACTGAGTGAAAATAAATATATCATTAGCAGATACAACAACAGTTCTGGGTAACTAGCATCCCAGAATCCACCAGGTATGAGGAGGGAGAGAGTAAGACTTACATTTCAGGACATCTGTGTGTGTGTGTGTGTGTGTGTGTGTGTGTGTGTGTGTGTGTGTGTGTGTGTGTGTGTGTGTGTGTGTGTGTGTGTGTGTGTGTGTGTGTGTGTGTGTGTGTGTGTGTGTGTGTGTGTGTGTGTGTGTGTGTGTGTAAACACACGGGGTGAGGGTGAGTCTGCTCTAACAGTGTCAATAAAGGGACATCTCTATTGGGCTGCTCTGTTATGCACTTGCTAAACAGCTTTCTGGCAAAGCCGCTCCAGATTCCTCAGTGATGAATCACGGACAGGAAGCTATGGCGTGACATTAGGCAACAATTAAAATCAAAATTAGAATCAGATGATAAAGAAAGGCATGCGTTCGCTGAATCGTGGCTGCATGAGAGAAATACAACATGACTCGGAGCAGACGTGACGGGGATATCTCCATTTATGACGCGCTGTGTTGGCCGGGACAGCGGTGAAACACACTTGGCAATAACCTATCTGAGAGACAGCAGAGGAGTTGACCACACTTTGATTTGGCTTGAATGTAATAAAGAAATCTTTCAAACAAAAGTCTATAGAGAAACTCAGCAGAATCCTTTCTTCATGATCAACACAAATAAACTAATAAACTATGCTATTATTAGAACAGCTAAACATGATAATGATGATGATTAAAGCAACAACAACAACAATTGATATCCATATTTTTACTTCTTCTAATAACAAGCCAAATAGATAAGTAGGTTTATTAGTTTTTTTATGCCAATCATGAAGAATAAAATAATTAGAATGCTAGATAGTATTGTTATTAGTCATAGTAGTAGTGGTAGTATAACAAATAATTATAACAAATAATTTATATTAATATTTTTAATGAATCCAATAATAAGCCTGATGGTTAATTAATCAGTTTATTTTGTGATTAGAATTCTTCTTATTATTATGCATATTAATTATTTTAAAAGGTACAGTCTAAAACATGCTTGGTTGTTTTAACCCAACTTTGGGTCAACTATGGACAAACTCAAACATTGGTTTAAAAATGTAATTTAAAAAGGGAACCCAATGGCTGGGTTTGTCCATATTTCACTCAAAATTGGGTTAAAACAACCCAGCATGTTTTAGAGGGTTAATTGAGTAGTTTCTTCTGATTACTATATTTATTTTTGTTTTCATTTTTCAGCATTTTTTAAATAAATAATAAGAACGGGTAAACAAAAAGACAACAACAACAAAAACCTGGTTTTAATCCATTTGTGATTCCCAGGGTTTTCGTAATGTTTCATAACTGGCATTTTGGTGTTGCAATATTCCATCTGGTTGGCCAGGAAAGGAAAGTTTGAGAGGAGGCTCTCGTTTCATCCTAACCCAAAGCTTCTATCCTAGCTCCCTCTGGTGGCAATTACAAATTAGTGAGTGAAAATCTTTACCTCCCTGTCCCCCATTATAGCTCAGTGCCTTTTGTGTTCATTCTGAGTAAATAACTTCAACAATACATCACATTCTTAGTCAAATCAGGCACGTGCACAAACACAGTAAAGTTATGATAAGAACACACTTTGTACTGGCATTGGATATATACATTCACATAAACAAAAGTTATTCAATATGGCATCTTAAAAAGTCAGTTTAGTGTTTAGATTGTGTTTAAACTCACAACGCAGGTAAAGGTGTGTGTGTGTGTGTGGAAGAGGCCAGGTCCTCCTGCATCATTCAGAGATTTTCTAGATCCGAATGCCTTCTGATGCACCCTGCACAACACACACAGCTCCAGCGAGATCACAGGAGGGAAACACGTGTTCGCGTCAGCCTGAAGCCCCCAGGAAGACTCTGACAACCTTTTAACCCGTCTCCCTGTGAAATAAACAGACACACCAGGATGCTCATCCAGTCTCATCCACAGGAACGCTGTGGATAATTCATGACGATTCGCATTCAAATAGTTATGAACGGGACATTCGAGGGCTAGAGCTCCCAAAGAACCAATAAAACAGATGTATATACTGCATGCGTAACGTATGCAGAGATGCGCATTGCAATTCATCGTGTGAAATGGCACAGGTGGCCTGATGTGTTCGGTGTCAATCACTTTGATTGGCAGGCATATGTCAGAATTGGAAAATGTCACATGGAGAAAGAGACAGAGCTGGGCTTTTCCAGCCTAGCGCCAAGGCATGGCCTATTTTAATATTTCATCTAGCCAGAGAGAGTCTTTCGCTCCATAGTTTAAATTCTAATCTTGTTATGGCAGAGGTGCATGTAGTCTGCAGGCTGCGGCACCAAGCAGCTCTAATTCCCTCTGTTTCTCTCTCCAGCTAAACAAATTATTATAAAATTCCATTATTTTTCCATTATGCATATATGTTTTGGTGGCAGAGCCACTCTGCAGAGCTCTCTCCATTAAGTGGTCTGGCTTTTCCTCATCAAAGGCCAATACTTCTGGCCCTAAACACAGCTGAGTCCTGTAGGACCCTCATCATTAGTATATCATTCAAATGCCGTTCATTCGCTAATATGGAGTTATATCTAATAACGGCATCTCTGGTGGCTTTTTTTCCCCCAAACCCTAAAGCAGCTTGTAACCACGGCCGCCTTATTCATCTCTAGCCTCCCACGGAAGAAGGTTTTCATCTCTCCTAATAGATAATATTCCCGATATATAAGCCTGTGGAGATTTTTCCAGAGCGCGAGCGACATATGGGGAAATATCTATCGGGCTGATCGATGCACCATCCTTTAGCCTTGGACGGCGGGCCGCACCGAGTTATTTTTGGCAGGACGAGCTTCTGTTTTCGTACGTTTAATAGGCAGCGTATTTAAATGTCATCATGATTTCATTTTTACTACCTCGTCCGAACTTCCTCTTCCATAAATCCGGGGGTCAGTCCATAATGGAGATGAGTTCATAACTCTCTGCGCGTGTCGCTCTGTTTGCACCGGGTTTTGAGCTTCTTTTGAATGATGCATCTTAGATAAAATGGTGACATGAGAATGAAGACGTATTTGTGTGTAGACCTCCCTCTGTTACCCACAGAATCAACTCGTCCAGCTACTCTAGTGGAGGTAAAAACATGCCGGGATGGTTCAAACTAGCGTACGTAACATCTATCGTGTACAACTGAATTTGCGTCAATGAGCCAGCATAAATCGACACTGGAATTGCTTTTCTTCCTGAAGTGGTGTCATGCAATGCCTGGGAAAAAGCCAATGGCTCATTCATCTGACTGGCCGTGCAACACAATCATGCTAAACAGCTAATCACTCACAGTCGTCTTTTTTACCACAATAATGTCCTCTGTAAGGCAGCAAACAAATTACCAGCAAGTGAGGCGACACAATAAATCCATGTGTTTCTTTTTGTGAGTGTGTGAAGCTCTTTTGTGTGCGAGGGAAATGGGGTGTAAGACACACACAACACATAGCAATTATCTCACAGTGTCCCTGAAGCGGTGTAGCATTACCCTAGACTCCTGAGTTATGCTGTTTAGCTCACTGCTGTGTTCGCCTTTGTTTTAATAGACAAACACAAAGTTTAATTCCTTCTGGGTCAGACGAGAGAACTCAATGAATGGGCTAGACCTTTAAACACACACACAAAAACGAGGGACTCATTTAGCGTTAATTACTCTTTGTCATTTGCTGTCTATCCAGCAGCGGCGCAGTAAAATGTCACCGCTGAAATTAGCCTCGGAGCTGAGCAATTTTCCCAGCTAAATTGCCGAATGAGTATCGCTCCGTAATAGGTAGCAATCTGCGGTAATATGATGAGATCCTTTGGAAAAAGTCAGGGGGACTGATCAAAAGCAGGCATTATCCGCACTGATGTGGTGACCCGGGGAACATGTGGACACAGCTGTAGTGTCATGTGACGTGTGGGGGAGCAGGTGCCAGTTGGCAAAGGCGTAAAGGCGGCGAGCGACCGAACAATTACTGTTATTCATAACAGGACCAGATTCGCTCTAACTTTGTGTTAGACGTATACCCAAAAGTGTAGAAATCCTCTTAATCGCCTGTCAGTCCGTGCCTGGTGTGAATACACACTGGAAGTGCAGCTCATTAATATTCATAATATGAAAAAGATTCTAATCAGGCCCACATGGAATCGGTGACTGATGATTTCCACAGAATTAGAGCTCTTGTCATTCACAAAGTTAGTTTATGACATATTTTGGATAATTCGACCATCCCTTCAGCAACTCTCTGGTCGGTTTAACACATTCTACCGTGTTTAGATCCGTTCCACAGAAGACTCCGTCTGGGCCTGGTTAGAATTCAAGAAAAGTTGGGAAAGAGTTTGAGGGTATGTTTACAAGCCAACAATATGCTTAAAAAGGATACGTTTTTCCTTTGAGTTTTCCGCGTACAGACGACACCATTGCCAAACCGATCTCCATTCACACGGATCCGTGAAAACGACTAAAAATACTGTATTCTGCAGCCAGGCCGTTAGATGGCGACGAAACACTTAATACGTATGTGCATGACGTCATCAGAGATTCGCGTTTTTGTTGTTTACACGGAGACCGTTTTCAAAAGTTAGCGTTTTCAAACGCCGTTGTCGTGTAAGCGAACGGCCAAAACACATAAAAAGTTGAACGTTTTTAGTTGAAACAGGTGTCGTGTAAACAGCCGCCAAGACAGAATATCTGATATCAGCGGCTCAGTGAGTGTGTGTACGGTGTGTTCGCATCGGGCTTTCTTTGTCTCAGATGTGTGGCCGAGGGAAGTCTGCATTTTCTTCTAACCCACTTTCTCTTCGAGTAATTGTTATTAAAAGAATAGAAATGGGGTCAGAACTGGAAGCAGTTCTTGCTTCTCGCCCTGCGTGTAATTAACATTTCACAGCGCATATCTCATTACAGAAGACAAGGCCACTTTTACCGAAAAGAGTGCGATGCATTAAGATTTCACCAGGCTATAATCTGACTTGCTATCATTAAAGAATAATGTAAACCTTCAAGTGATTTAATTGGATGTCTATAGAGACATAATAGAGGAGTTAAAGTCTTTGTTTAGTATTCACTTGAACTGTCTCTTGCTTTTTCACTCACAGCTGAGTGAAGGCCGCAACTAGGACTGTGTGGTATGACGACAGATATATTTATATTTATTTCGATATATTGCATTGTTAGGCATAATACAATGTGGAATTTAGCCATTTATGGTTGTCAAGCCATGATGCAACTTCTGCCACATCAATATGGAAATCAAATGATGTGCGCCTAACATTGGGGACTGAGAATTATATGGTTATATACTTACCCGTATTCAGAATAAGGTTGTCGCAATATACTGGTATTGATGAAAACCGTGATATAAAAAAATATATATATATCATGTTAATACTACACTTATGATGATAATATTGTAAATAATGGTAGACACCAACATAGCATAGTGTCTTGGACCTTAATGCTGGTTGTCATACAATATAAAAAATTATTCTATTGCAGCACAAAATCATGTCAAAGGAGATTATAGACTGAAGCGAGACACTACCCACACATTAAAAAAGGACCTTTTTTGGATTCTGTAAAAAAAGATGTTAAGTTACGCACACATTTAGTGTTGATCGGCAAGTAATCCTCATGATCGGGAATTTCAAGTGAGAATGGAAGATTTCACCATGCAGATTGTATTGTAAACGTTGATATATGCTTTTTCGTATTCGTCATTCGGTGGCTCTGAATTGTCAAAACACCCCTCAAAATGCTTGCTGCGGATGCGAAAAACGCAGGAAATCGAACCCGATTCGAATTTTGTTTATGACAGACAAAAGTTTCAGAAGTTTTAAATGTGATTGACATTAAATGTGTGGTATTTATTTTTTAAAATGCGAAAAATTTTGACAATAATTTTGGACCCTTTATGGTTACAAACTCGAATACTGCTTCCATAAACTCATATTTTGAGCGTGATTCACTGGTTATTAAAAATGTATTTGCCAAAATAAAAAATACTTCTTTTTTTTTATATACAATTTTTTTGTGTGATAATATCACGATGATATGATAATCATGTAGTGATAATCTGATATTGTGACAACCCTTATTCTCAACCTGTTCCAAAAAGTACCAGAGCCGAACATCACTCAGTTCTTGCAAGAGCATCTCTGGATGGAAAACTGTAATAAATGTCTCTGGCGCTGCAACACTGGTGCTAAATATACAAGTACTAAGAGATTAAGTATTAAAAGATTAGCTAATGGAAGAGTTATGAACTGTTCTCAATGTTAATCATTAGAAAGAATGTGAACCAAAATCATTAAACTCTTTTACACCATTTACCCTGGTTTTGAATGTGGCTCATCACATCAGATTTTAGAGAACTATCATAACTATTGCTATTTATTATTAGGCCCTATGTGCACCTGTATAGACCCCTTTTCAGTTAGTAACCATGGTGATTTTTTTGTGGGCGGAGCTTAGGTGGTTGCAAAACGATCCCTCTGGCCGCTTCACTAACTTTAGTTTGCAAGTTTGTAAGCTAGTTTTTTAACAATGACTGAAGAAAATCCAATTTTAATGTGCAAGGTCACTCACTGTCCAGGACCGCGATTGTTATTTGCAAAAGTTAATTTTAACGGACAGAACCAGATTGGCTGAACCGTACACGCTCAGTCACTGGATGGACGATCTGACAGGATTAACGTTAACGCTACCTCCGGTTGAGAAGCCTGACATCTAGACCTACCTGATAGAGAAATCGAGTGTAAAGAGAAACTGAGGGCATATACATCTTTACATGCTTATGCTAAATGGTCACGTACTTGTGTGGTACGATCCGAAGATCTGCCGAGCCAGAGCCAAGGCCAGAAGACGACAATGTAAAGAGTGACATTACGGTGCAATTTTAATGATGTGAATGTTTTCTAGAAATAAAAATTCCAGATACAGCATATTCATTTTTACCTATGTATTTGATCACCCTTTCATACCAGGTTATTCAAAAAGTCTAGTCACAATCAATCAAAACAATGTATAATCATAGATGATTCACAAATAATCACAATAATTTAGAAAGCATTATGCGATAAAATTTCAAATTGGAGCCTGTACTCCGCCGATTCTTGCACCCAACAACACAACAAGATGACATTTAATAATAATAATAACAATTTAAGCTCCTTATTATGTAGTCGAATCTTAGCTGGTTTGTATTGGCCGCCTCCAGTTTTCACTTCGTTTTTCACATCGCCATTGTGATGTCGGCGCAAAAGGGGTCTATTAAGATGTGTTTTGGTCGATCGGATCACAAGTTGATGAGGGACACATTCCCGTTTACATCTACTGTTTTAATCTCTTTTGTCCATTTCAACCACTTCTGTCCTGATTTTTTTTGAGGGGAGGGTCTATGGGCGGGTACATTTATGTATTTTTTCAGATATTTTGATCTAATAGACAAAATATTTACACGCAATTTACATATGAACGTGACCGAAGATGACGGAAAAACACACGGAGAACATCAGCTTTCATTTCTGCTCTGAGAGTCGCACGACCAGCTGAACGCTGTGAGTGTGTGTTAGAAATCAGGAATGCTGAGAGAACATTGTGCTTGCTGCACTTTTCATCTTCAAACTAAACTTGAGTCTCCAGCCGTCAAAGTTTAAACCCCGTCTGGCTATCGCGCATCCCATAATGTTTATGCATTAAGTGAATCGGTGGAGAAATGACGGTGTTTTGTGGCTGTTTGAACACATTCGTCCACATGAGTGTTCACAATATGAAAGCAATCCCGTCTAATGCTTTTCCACTACCTCTAGAAGTGGTCGAAAGTGGACAAGCTTAAAAAGTTTCAGACCCTGTTTACACCGGTATTTAGTGTCGTCCACTTGTGATCTGATCGACCACAACACATCTTAATACCAGGTGTAAACAGGGCCTTATTTACACTGTTTTGAGTCTTTTGTCTTCAACTTAAGTGTAACATGATGTAAAGCTTTTTTTTGCCCTGAGGCCAACTTATTCATTTCTGTTGCATGGGATTAAATGACTCATATCATGATATAACATTTTGCTTGTGCCGCCCAGCCCTCATCGCAACCATGCTGGTTTGCTTAACCAACAAGCGGTTGGGACCATGACGGGAACTTTAGGCACAACAGCTTGTTTTGAAAGACGTGTATGAGTGAAAGAGAAAGCGAAGGGAACCAAACCGTGACGCTCATAAAGCGAGAGACACTCATATGCATCCAATTTCCTACGAACACAACAATCTCTCACACGGGGTTAAACGAATCCAGGACTGATCCTTTGCCACAATAAAAGCAAGTCAAGGCTGCCGGAGATTTCCACGTCCATTAAGAGAATGCGGCACGGATGGCTTTAAGCGGCGCGTCGGACCGCGCTGGGATCATTTCCATGGCAGGCTGGCAAGGAGGGAAGTGTTGATGGTGGCAGACAGTGAGAGAAGAGACGCGGAGATATGTGTCAAATTAGTCATGCCGTTCAGGGGCTTGCGTGGCTTTATCTCAGGACAGTCTCACTCCCACCCCCCACCCAATGCCCTGGGACTCGCGGGGTGAGAGTGCTGTGAATGCCTTACATACACACACACACACATACAGCTTTTGCAGCTGGAATCATGTGCGAGACATTACGATATTGAGCAGAGCATGAAAAGTATTTTGAAATGCACACGACGCCTGTGGTATGTTTTTATTTTCCTCCCAGTCGTTCACACCTCCAGCATGGAAGCAGGTTTGCGGGGAACGTCGAACGCTCTCTCAGCCTAAACCAAAGATTGTTGGCAAAACAGGAGCTTTCGCCTGTTTCTGTTTTGTTTAACTCTAGGCAACAAGAACAAGACCTTCAGGAGTCATGCCAGATTACCTAACTACACCAGGAAGAGGCTCGTATAAATTAAAGGGAATATTACCAAGAAATAAGCTTCACTATCTGGAAGATCTGAAAGGCGTCCTTTAGGGAGAAATTAGCGCGATGGCTCTCGCACGTCGGAGCCCGTGTCTGTTTTATTTTGCTCCCTAACGAGCCGTCGTGGCCATACGTGATTGAGATTTTTCATTATTGCCGCACACAGATGGCCATTAGTTAGACGCTACCTCAGCCAGACACGGGCTGTCTTTGTCCTACTGAGAAATACTGCACATGCCGTCTACAGGGGCTCTCAAACATTCAGCCTGCCGCAACGACAGTCTCAAAACATGAGGCGCAGATAGAAAAAAATATGGATTGCATCCCAATTAACAAACTTTTCTCCTTAAAGAACTCACTCGCTTTTTTTTCTTGGAAGCAGCAAGAGTTAAATCAAGTGTCCAAAACCAGTAAATCAGAGTTGGAGGAAACTACTGTAGCCTGTCAAGCTAGTCACACTTTAAAGTAGTTCAGTTGCAGTAAATAAACTACACTAAAGCTAAGTAGGCTAAATCTTTTTAAAATATACCAAATTAATCAAACTTGAACAGAAGTGTGGAATTATTCAGATATTTGAAAGTATGTTATGCCCATCAATGCTACATTTATTTGATGAATCATTGTTACAATTTAACATAACTGGTTTCCATTTTAACATTTGAAAATATTATTTATTTCTGTCATAGCAAAACTGAATTTCCAGCATCATTACTCCAGTTTTCAGTGTCAATCCTTCAGAAATCATTATAATATGCTGATTTGCTGCTCAAGAAACATTTCTCATTATTATCAAATGTTGAAAACGATTTTTCTGCTTAGTAATATTGTGAAAACCATGATTGGACACTACTATTGAAAAGTTTGAGGAAAATTTACTTTTATTCAGCAATTAAACGCTGATAATAAGGCAAATCAGTAATACTTGAGCACCAATGACAAGTGATGATAATTGAGCACCAAATTTGCATATTATAATCATTTCTGAAGGATTGTGTGAAACTTTTAAATTGTAACAGTATTTCACAATATTACTGTTTTTACTGTATTTTTATCCAATAAATGCAGCCTTGGTGAGCATAAAATACTTCTTTCAAAAACAAACACAAAAACCACTTTTTAACGGATGTGAAAAATTGCACAAATTATACAACTAGGATACAATTTAAATTACTATAGAAAGCAGTAAAACAGCAGCGTTGACTAAATATGCAGCTATAAATATGGTCCACAGGGACTCAAATTGGTGAATAATTTTTTTATGTTCCTGTTAGGAAAGCACATTTGATAAAACTACAGCTCACTCAGCAATAAAGTTAAGTGCGTAATACAATGTGGCAGCTTACTTGCTTGAATTTTTTTTTACTTCGATAATTGCCAATTGCAAAATGGTTGCAGAGAACAATGTCTGTGCAGTTCTGTGTGATGCTTCAAACTGTTGCATGGTGATGCCATATAAATCCTTTGATTAAGCAGTTTATCCGACAGAAATTCTTTGAAATCAAACTATTTATGAAATTCTTGGGTTTAAACCAACATATATATTTTTTTTTATCCGTCTCACTGCCTTTCTTTTTATTCGAACACATTAGGGGCCAGAATCAAAGTGCCAAATCAAAACCAGCAGTGTGTGCGCACATAAGCTTAAACCCCAGAGGTCATCTTTAATGATGCCAGCAGTTTAGTGAGGCTAACCCCTTAATCCACACAGGGTCGCGAAGCATCAAAGCAATCCATGGTTTGTGCGACTGTCAGTAATGAGGATAATGACGTAATTTCATTTAAAAAACAATTTAGACTACAAATTTAGAGAGATTTCTTGACATTATCATCATGATTTTTGACATCCTGTGTAGATACACATTTAACATTGAACTTTAATAAAGGTTGTAATGCATTCAGGACATTCTAAAGGGTGGAATTCGCATTTTGTGGAGATTACTGAAAGTCACCAGGTTGTACTCGCGCGGACCCACAGCTTCACTGCTCATATATTTACTGCTCTGGCTCTTTGATAATGTGTTTATGGGCACTGGCAGGCCGTTCGGTTCAGGGCAGGGAAGTAGTGTGCTCTCTCTCTCTCTCTCTCTCGCTCATACGCACACGTGCACACGGCGCACAGATTCAAAGCCTCAAAAATTCAAACTAACATTAAAATTGTTTTATGTGTAAGATCCAGTGAACTCCATTATTTTCCTGCACTATTTGCTTGAATAATTGAAGAAAGAGAGCTGAATTATGGATAAAGTGTACAGTCTGAAAAAGGGGTTCATGCGCAGCCTTGGGCAAAAGCCAGTCCTTAATGATGTCTGGAGTTGGTTGAGGAGAACTCGTTAGCTGGAGAGTAATTTTCCAAAGGATTAAAAAGCATCTTTTAAAGCAGCGGGCCGGGGCTGCCGGAATGTCAGGGAAACACCCCCTTCAAAAAGCAAAGCATTTCACATTTCAGAGGGGAAGAAATTGTTACAGTAATTTCTTTTTTGATCTTACAGTGAATTAATCATTTTGTTAATTATTAGTTTAACATAATTGTCTTTGGAATTGACGCCTTAATTGCTCTGTTAAATTGTTATTCAACAGTCTCAGTATATGTCAGTTTCTGGCTGTTTTGTCAGTTTCTGTAATTGGTACATAATGATTGAAGCTTATTGACTCGTCACTGTTGATGAAGCGTAAGAGACTAAATTAGCAGGCATTTATTCAATTACTGCGTCTTTTTAGCCAACTGTCTTGTGGGCTGTGTTTGCTGGAGATTTCAGAAAAATAAAATGCATGTATATAGATATTTTTATAACTAATATACATATTTTATTTGAACGTCTTGAATGAACACCAAGATATTATATAATACTATATATTATAAAACAGAGAGTTCCTGGATTTGGATACTGACTAAATATAACATTCCAACTGTGCTAAAACATAAAATAATTACGATAACAAACACATGTTTACCTAAAGTCTTTGTACACTAAAAAACACATTTTTTAAAATGTTTTTGAAATAAGTCCCTTCTGCTCCCCAAGGCTGCATTTGTTTGATCAGTGAACAATACAGTGAAAACATTAATATTATTAAATATTATTGGAATTTAAAATATTTGAATATATTTTGGAATGTAATTTTTATCTTTGATGCAAAGCTGAATTTTCAGCATCATGACTCCAGTCTTCAGTGTCACATAATCCTTCAGAAATAATTATAATATGCTGATTTGAAATATAATGGAAATAATTTGTAACATTATAAATGTCTTTTGGTCAACTGGTCAAAATCACCCTTGCACTATTTGAAAAGTAGTGTAAAATCAAATGAAAAAATGTCACTTAATTACATTGCTTGAAAATGTGCATCTATAATATATATATATATAATCTTAAAACAGAACTCAAGGCTGAGGGAAAAACGTTTAAAGTTGAAGTGTATGATTTCGGCACTAGCCACAGAATTGTACGGGGGTCTGTAAGAAAAAGTCTCATTGTTAGACTTTAAAGTTTGGAGATTTACACAGCCGGTCTGTGGAGGTGACGTTTGCGCGCGGCAGCATATAAACAACCTTGCCGAGTCAGTGGGGAGTCTTCCTGCAGTTAGAAAGCCATGAGAGAAACCAATTACACACATTTGTCTAATTATCCAATCATAAAGTCATTATCGGTTTGGCACCTTATTAACATGCCTTGGCTAACACGCAGTCGCTCATTTGGCCCGCACTGTGGGCTAAAGTTAGATCGCTGATAATAATCACCCCTGTCAGACTAGTCATTAGCCCTGAGCTGTTCACTAACTACAGGCTCACTTGCAGATACCTACCACACTAAAGCAAACTTCACGACCTTGAACCCACCAGTCAGGATCTATGCAAGCTGTAGCGCTAATAATATATACACTGTTGGGGAGTAGCTAGTCTCGCGTAGCCAGACCTTTAGAATGACGGCAGAAGGTCTGGACCGCCCATGTGGACATTTAACTTTGATGCCTCTACAATAACAGAACGGTGTGTAAAACTCTTGGACGTATTTTAAAGGATCTGTGTCGCGAACTTTAGATATTTCACACAATTTTTAAAAATCCAACGTTTAGTTGATCCTGAGAAGCGCTCATTATCACAGTTGTAAATACAAATGCTTTCTTTTTCCATGAGAGGGTTTGGCATCACGGCATCTTTGTTTCCAGGTGGAACGTTAATGAACGCGACACACACGTCTCACGGAAATCCTGTAGAATTCAACCAATCAGACTCATGAAATGTTTCCAATTTTGTGTGCCATATGCATCAGACATTCAGCCAGCGGTCTGTGGCCGTGATGTCTGAGGCTGATACTATAGGGAGTAGCTAAATAAAATTAGCAACGATGCTAACTTACATTTTTCAGTAGTAACTTTTGATCAATAGTGTAATGTATATAAACGTTTATTGCCACGCTCAAATAGTTTCAATGTGGTTAGCGACTTGTTTTTAGCTTGTAATGAAGCCAACTACTTTTTACAAAGAGTAGCTTGACTATACATTTTAGACTGGGAGTCGTACATTTTTAGAGTAGTTTTCCCAACATGTAAGGGAATGTACAGCATCTTTCATACTGAGATTTAGGCTGTACGTAACGGCGAGACACCGTTAGGAATCCGTGAGAAATTAGAGAAAAAGGTAAAAGGAAAAAGAGAAAGAGAGTGTCTTCTCAGCACATTCATAATTGATAAGTCCAGAATCCCAGAGGGCGCGTGATGCAACAGAAGTTCCAGATTGTTCTCTTCATCCACTCTCTGCCAGTCAGAGGGCCGTGCTGAGATAGGAGAGAGCGGGCCGGACGCGAGAGCCACGGCGCACAGATGTTGCTGCATCTGTGTTAGTGAGGGGAACTGGGCGAACGCTTCACACACGCATAGGCACGCAACAGCAGGAAGGACTGATGCAGAAGACAAAACTACTGGACTGCTGATTGTAGGTAAAAATAAAAATAAAAATCCCGGAATTACAAAAATGAGGCCATGATCTAATGTTCTAAACGTCTTACTGTTTAAAGTGTCTAAACTGCACTGTTTACACATTAAGCTCGGTCGACTTGGCATTGCTGTTTTGGTCGATCAGATCACAAGTAATGACTGAGACATTAACGTTTACACCTGGTGTTTTAATCCGTCTCTTTTGTCCATTTTCAAACACTTCTGTCCTGATTTCTTCGAGGGGAGGGTCTATGGGCGGGCAAATCTATGGGTTTTTTCAGATCGTTCAATCTAATGGACAAAATAAGCTTGCGCAATTAACGTATGAACGCACCCGGAGACGACGGAAAAACACACGGAGAGCAGCAGCTTTAGTTTCTGCTCCGATAGTCGCAAGACCAGCTGAACGCTGTGAGTGTGTGTTAGAAATCAGGAATGCTGAGAGAACATTGTGCTTGGTACGTTTTTCCTCTTCAAACCAAACTTGGGTCTTCAGCCGGCAAAGTTTAAACCCCGTCTGGCTATCGCGCTTCCCCATAATGTTTACGCATTAAGTCAGTCAGCGCACAGTAGAGTCTTTAGTGGCTGTTTGAACACATTCGTCCACATGAGCGTCTCCTGAAAGCAATCCGGTTAAATGCTTTTTCCACTACCTCTGGAAGTGGTCGAAAGTGGACAAGCTCAGAACGTTTTAGACCCTGTTTACACTGGTATTTAGCGCCGCCCACTTGTGATCTGATCGACCAAAACACATCTTAATACCAGGAGTAAACAGGGCCTGATTCTATTTTGGACAATCTTTGGAATGGATTGAAACATGGTAAAAAGTGTTAAACAGAGCTGAGGCTCTTAGTGATTTGGCCAACCCAGGCTCATTGGTTACCTCTACCTACATTTTTGTAAACCTTCAAAAACGTACCTATATATAAACTTTACTGCTGTTTACAGCTGAAATGAACACTAGTGGCAGTAAAACACCAACCACTTTTATACATTTTCACACAAATTATGATTACATGGGCAGATTATTGATTAATAAAGACTTATTTTCATGTTTTTCTTGGCACAATGATTTATGACCTCCTTTCACGCATGAACACATTTTGATAGCATCACAATCACTTGCATATGTATGGCTTACCTGGTACATCATTACACTTGTGACATGGAAAACACGATAGAGCATTAACCCAATTCATTTTAATTTTATCGCCACTATACGCACAACCAACCAATGTAATAAAACGTTTCCAGATTCACGTTTATCTGCTTCAAATAAACCTGAAAGCGCCACTTAATGGACATTTTACCTTGAAAGCGTCACAAAACGTGCAATGAGCAACGTAGTGTGTGCCTGGGTTGAATTTAGCTTGATTCAATTACTGATGCTGTTGACATACTATAATTTGCCTTTTTTATGACCCCCTGTATTGTAGTATAATGCATTTCTGACAGCTGCTGGTCTCCGAATAACAAAAACCTTGGAAGAGATGGAGGAGGGTGGAATCAAACTTAGATTTGAGTGTGAATACATGCACTGAATGATTGAGAATCAGAAGCCCTTGAAACCGCGACGGCAGAAGACAGACTAGGGCTACATGAATGAAAAATGAATGAAAAACTCTACAATTACAATTACACTGTACATCTGGCATTTGCTAAGCATTATTCACACTGCTGCCTCATGACAGCATTGTATTGGCTGTGTGACATCCTTCCTAAAACATTTGTCTACAGTGCCAGCTTTATAAAATCTTCATTATACGAGTTTGACACAGATGAAGGTGACTGTAGATAATGGGGCTTTATTCTGCACAGCACAGTCAAGGTATAGACAGACAATCAGTTTGTCTCTATAAAGATGCACAGCTGTGTTTCTGCACATTCAAAGCACCCGTATTCACAGGCCAATAAAGACCTTCTTTGTTTTAGCTGGCATGAATCGACTGAGCTCTGATTGTCGTTTTATCTTCGTGAGGTTTGTCTCATTTAGAAGAGCTTTTTGTTTTGTTTTCTCAGTCTCTGACTGATTTTCCTGTGAGGAACAATAGTGAGCTTTCTTTGTTTTAAACCAAGAACGTCTGAAGGCCTAATATCTATGTACGACGAGTCAATAAGAAGGAATAAAAGACAAAGTTTGATGTTGTTCCTTTGAACAGAATTCTACAACCTTAAGAAACTGAACTTTCTAAAGATGGAGATGCAACATAAAAGTGGTCACCAGCAGTCAAGACTCTGAAGACGGATTGTCTGACGCACTCTGTCAGAAGATTAAGATCCAGTCTGATTTATGCATTTCCAAGGGATGGTGTGCAGAGATTTCAGAGTCATTCTCAGGCTGTATACAAGGGAGAACTAATGCAAATGTATAAAAAAAAATTAAGTGTAACATGCATGTTCTGTTTTTTCATCATTGAGCTTTGGTTTTTCCTGTCTGCATGCCCGTCTGTGTTCCTTATTAGTCTCGCTGGTTGTTTGCTCTACACCTGTACTGTATTACCTTGCTTTCTCTGTCTGAGTATTTAAGTCCTTATTTTCCTCAGTTCTGTTTTCCGTGTCTTTAACTTTTTGTTGCAAGTTACCCTTATTTGCGTGTTCCATTTTTGGTTTATGATTATTATGTTTTTGTTCTATTCCTCGTGATCGTGCACTTCATTGCAGCAACACGAATCAGAAAGATATTTGAGATTGTTTTTGAGAGACAATATTATAAATAAAAATTTCCACTATTTGAGTAATCAGCATAAAGTCGTAAAGTCAGCATTAAATGGTATGAAATTCTAACAGATTGTAAATGATTATATTTATTAAAATTGTTAAATGGATTCAAACTTATTTGGACAATAAAGCCTTCCCTACACCTACCCAGATAAACACTTTATTATTAAACACATTTTAGACACTTCATTTCCACTTTTCAAATATTTTCTTAATTTTTATTGAAAATAAAAGCCTTTCCCATCCGATATGTGATGGGAAAAGGGAGTGGAGCGAGTCCGCAAAAAGCTATGTGCCTTACCGCTATACTATTGCCACTTTAAACAAGCCAGTGTCTTCCGTAATTTTTTCTATCCCAACCAGACATCAGTGGGCAGAGTTAGTGTAAATAGCCTCTGCCAACAAGGCAAGCTATATATGCTTAGTGTAAATAGACACAAGTTATTATATTGTAATAACACAAAACTAGTGTATAATATTATAATAACTATAATATAACTGTTAAATAAAGTAAATATAAACTTAATTATGTAACATTTAAAATTCATTTAAAATAAAATATTAACAACAGATATATTGTTATTTATTAACAGATATTATATACCGTATATACTTTAGTGTTCATAAATTATTGTTACATTCTCCATGTCGTCCTCTTGGTATACAAACAATTTAAGTGCACAAAGTGGAGGGAAGGAGCATTAAGCACTTGTATGAAAAAATCTGGTCTCACTGTTCATAAATTGATGTTTTAACAACACCAGCTGACTATTGACTAGCCACCAGAGAGACATACTATTCACATATGATCAATGAAGGTGCAGCTCATCCGAGGACGTTATTTAAAACAATCAACAAACTTCTTAAACCTCATAATACAAATATCTGTCCTTCTGTTGAGATGTGTAACAAACTCAACAGATACTTTAGTGAGAAAGTCCATAATATCTACAGCTCTATTGCTTCTGGCTCTTCTTTGCCATCTACTGAGTCTCATTCTAAAAACTCACTTTCCACTTCCTTTTCTAATTTTGTCACTGTCAGTACAGATGTTTTGAAATTGTTCATGTCTATGAGCTCATCCACATGTTCTCTCGACCCCCTACTGAGGTTCTAAACCAAGTGCCAACGTATGCCCTTCAATCACTGCAATTATTAACAATTCCTTAGCTACTGGCCAGGTTCCTGTGGCCCTTCAGACGGTTATCACACCAGTTCTTTAAAAATCTGGTTGTGATGCTGAAGATTTATCCAACTATAGGCCTATTGCGAATCTACCCTGTTTGGCTAAGGTCCTTGAACGAGTCGTTGTTGGCTAGCTACAGCAATATCTGTCCAAAAACAATCTATTAGAACTGTTCCAGTCTGTATTTGGATCTGGACACAGCACAGAGATTATGCCATGCTTACTTCTGCCAACAGGGGTGGTTGCAGCATTTTAGTCCTGCTAGACCTTGGTGCTGTTTTTGACACTATATCTAATACCATCCTTCTGGATAGGTTGCGTGTTTGATTAGGCATCTCTGATGTTGTGTTTGAATGGTTTAAGTCCTGACTCACTGATCGTTTTCAATTTGTCTGTCTGGAAAAAACAAAACAAATCCGAGCCAACATTAGTTCAACAGGGTATCCCGCAGGGGTCAGTACTTGGACCAATTTTGTTTTCCATATAGATGTTGCCTCTCAGTGACATTATTAGTATGGTATGGGGTTCCATTGTTATGCTGATTATACTCAGATCTATGTCAGCACATACCCTGATCCTAATCTTACACTATTTCTGGAAGAAATAACGGAGTGGATGCATGACAATTACCTTAAACTTAACGATTCTAAAACCGAACTTCTAGTTCTTGTTGGTATGCCGACAGCTTTGCATAAATGCATTAATCTCAATTTGTTTACTGATTCTGACCTTGCGTCTCCATCATCACAAGTGCGAAACATTGGTGTTATTTTGTTCTTGAAATCTGCGTTTTTCAATCTCAGAAATATTGTCAGACTGTGACCTTCTCTATCTCTGCCTGATGCGGAAAGGCTTATCCATGCCTTTACGTCGAGGCTAGATTGTAATGTACTTTATTCTGGTGTCCCTGAAAAGTATATTAAAAAAAAATCTGTAAATTCAAAAGTACACATAATACAGTATACAGACCTAAAACTGCTTGCCAGCATATTTCCCTTGTTCTTAATGAACTCCATTGGCTTCCAGTACAGGCACGTATTGATTTTAAAATCTTGATTTTAACAAATAAGGCTCTTTATGCAACTGCACCGGCATACCTTTGTAATTTAGTTGCTCCTTACACACCTCTTTTGACTCCTTTACTCTTCAGCAGCCTATACTTTCAAATTGAAGTCTATGGGTTGACAGGCTTTTTCTGTTTCAGCTCCACAGTTGTGAAATAAACTTACTATGGCTATTAGAAATTCCCCGACACTGGACCGTTTTAAAAAGTCTTTAAAGACCCATCCTTTTAAAGATGCTTACTGTCTTTGCGCCGCTGAAGTAAAACATGCCTGTTAAACCGTTAAACTTTCTTCCTCAAAAGCACTCACTGTAGCAGCCTGGGACCCTTTAAACAGCCTTGATGCCAGCAAACCTCTTGCTGACTCCTGGAAGTTTTGCAAAGCCATCCAATTAGATTGGAATGGTTGATTTTCAGCTAGAACTTGCTAGTTTTGTGGAGAAAATCAGTGAGTGTGCCATCTGGGGTTTAGAATGCATGAGACAAATTGTCGATAAATATAAATAAGTCCTAATAGTGCAATGAAGTGAGTGTTCTGTCAGTAAAGATGTTCTCTGAGATGACTAAGAGAGCGCGCACACACCTTGCACATTTCCACCATCCGTTTGCTCCACATTCACTCCCCTCTTCTTGTCACTTTCAGGTCATAATGTGACATGACACCAGTGTGCAGTGTGGCCGGCTAGCCAAACCTGAGCGTTTAACTTCAATGAATCTCATTTGCTCCTGGCTGCTCACTTACGCTGACAGACGCTGGCACCGTCAGCCTCCATCAGCCATCAGAAGAGGAGCATGTTCTGAAGCTTGACTGTTATCTCTCACACCTCAGTCCAGACTCGCATCGAGCCTCCGACCAGCTCGAGGGCTGCGCTAGCCGTTTGTGAGCTCTTACTTAAATGCATCACATAGGTGTTTGGTAACTTCTAATAAGTTTGTAACTAATTCAGAGACTAATTTGGTTGCATCATAAATTGTTCATAATGCTAGACTTATTAAGTAGTTGCTATCTGTGAACCAATGCTTATTGCTTATTAACTTATTATGGCATCTACCTTTATCCAATAAGGAGCCTGCAAAGAATTGAACACTTATTATCAGCAAGGATACATCAAATTGATCAAAAGTGACATTACATACTTTATGTATGTTAGAAAATCAACTTCAAAGAAATGCTGTTCTTTTCGCTTTCCATTTAAAGAAATCCTGAAAAAATATTTAATAGCAAAAACGGTTTACAACATTGATAGTAATAATACATGTTATTTTAACACAAAATCAGCATATTATAATATTTTTTTTTGAAGGATCATGTGACACTGAAAACTGGAGTGATGATGCTGACAATTCAGCTTTACATGACAGGAATAAATTACATTTTGAAATATATTAAAACACAAGGCATTTATTTTTAACTGAAATATTTTTTTACGATATTACTGTTTTTACTGTATTTTTGACCAAATAAATGCAGCTTTGGTGAGCATAAAACTTCTTTAAAAAAAAAAAAATCCCACCAACCCCAAACTTTTGATGAATAATGATGAAACATGTAATGAATTGTGTATTTAAATATGCATAATGTACGTAAAGTTCGTAATATGTTGTCAGATTTATGTCATTGTCCACTTTGCCATAGCTCTCAATTCTCATTCGCAGCTGCGTTCCTCACATTTGCTGACTGGCGACTGGTCACCTGACACCTGGGAGTCAGGGAACTAAAAATGTATTTTGGCGTTGAAACATCAAACGCTTGAATGATACATACTTTTTAAATGAATAAATTAAATTACTAGATGTTCTGACAATATATGAACTGCTGGAGTCTATTTAAAAATGTTAAATGAATTAGAATTAATATATTATTTTTTTAAGTTTGAATGAATGATTCAATGACTCACTCATAAAGACTTCTGCTGTCCTTTGAAGGCCGCATTCGAAGGCCGATTGTGTAACCGCGGCGAGATCAAGGCACCTTCAAATGTGTCCTCCGTTTCCCATTAAATAAAGGATACAACAGATGGATCCTTCACAGCCTTGCCTATCCCAGAATTCATTGCGCATCGGTGACGACATGATTTTTTTGAGAGAAATTGCTGAATTACTCATTTAAACGTAAATATTATATTTCAACTTACTTATGATACAAATGTCAAAATAAAAAAATAACTTTAAAATGGTTCAAATGGTGACATATCTTCCTAAGATGCGATTATATATAGCCTAAGTTTATACTCTTTATTGCATACAGAAATGGACCATGATGAATAAATTTAGACAATTTATGAACCCTATTTTGTTTTCAGACAGTTTATTAATATAACTTTTTTAAAAGTCCAGTACAAATGTTACCGTCACTCATCAACGACAGCTGTCACAGTATCTAGGTGACAAGAACAGTCCTCTGTAGGCTAGACCGTCCATTTAACAAAGCTCAGCCTGACCTCTGAAGGATGCAGCCTTTAAATTGAGACACAGCCTTCACTTGTTTCATAACTGGATGAATCAGCATTTTTGAACGTATCTCTTGAATGGATGATTCAATGACAAATACATTTTTGAACAGTCACTTGTCGTGAGTGCGGTGTAACTCCTCCTGAACAGTCACATGTTGCCACCTACTGTTGTAACAATGTAATTGATCTTTATTTGAAGCGTCAACTTACTTTCAGAAGGTGATTTACTCTGTTAGTCTCCCTACATATTAATAAGCTCTGTTGCTTCATGTTAATAAACTATAAGTGAATAAAAGTTATACTTTTCAAAGATCTCACATTTGCTTCTTAATACAATCAGATGTATAATCAGTTGTCTATGAATAGTCTGATCTGTAATATTATACACGTATAATATAAGATAATACTATCATTTTCCATAGATCATTAACTGAAAAGGTCAGAAGTTGACGATTTTCTGAGAGTTTTATTAGTAAAAGACTTGTGGGCCACAATTCTTCATTCAGAAGAACCCCTCATTTATTAAATTACTCATATTACGATTAAACAGACCCAGATTTTGACATGAGTGACATGCTTTTCCTTGCCCTCTGATTTAATCGAAATGCATGACTCTTAGTAAAGGATATTTTGCATTTACTTTATCTATGAAATCTTTCTAGCTGCCAGACATCCTGGATATCAAAGCAGATTGCAGATACACTAACTAAATTGCTATTTCATCAAATTAAGGTTTATTAAGATAAAACGATGCTTTGATAAGCCCAAATATCAGGAAGTGTGAGACAAGAGCAAAAAGGCAATCTTCCCCCCTCTTAAAAAAAACAACATATTGTAAAATGCCTGGAGCTAGAGACTTCGAAGGCAGAATAAGTTCTCAAAGAAAGTACAGTATCGATCTTGAAGGAAGACATAGGATGTGTGAGAGAGTACAGCAGTCATCTGGCAGGGGAATATAGACAGCAGAGTAAAGGGTTCTGGCCTTTGAAGATGACAACTTCGCCAATTTGCAGTTAATTATGTCACAGTCATAACTTTGGGATTCGCACATAAAGAAGTGACACATGATATCAGCTGGAAGAAGGTTTGTTTCGCATCCGTCTCCACTTACTAAAAGTACTTTTATCTTGGCTGTGAGAAAACTAATGAGGAAATTAATGTCTCTGTAAGCAATATGCCATTTTTAGGCCATGTATTTCTCCTCAAAATGTTCGGAAAATGTCTAGAGCTATTTCATAAGCCATTACGATTACAAGCAATTTTATAAACACTGAAGGAAATGGGGAATTACGTCACCACTGCAGGATGAAAAGTCTGGAGTCAAATAAAAGACATGTACAGAGAGCTTATGTGCGTGCGTGCGTGCGTGTGCGCGTGTGTGTGTGTGCGTGTGCGTGTAGCTTCAAGGAGGAGGAAAGAAACGTATTGTAAAATGACTTCCATGAAAATACAAATAGCATGCTGAGTGTTTGGGCCTGTGACTGTGTTTACATACATAAGAAAAAGTAGATTAATACTGGAATATAGTCATATTCTGATTATGTTGTCATGCAAACCAAGTGCCATAACCAATTAATTCAATATTCCAGTTCCTGGAAATCTGAATATTACATCTGGCATATTCTATTTATGCTAAATTTTTTGTTTTACTTTTTAAATAATCCAGTTTTCATGTATACAGAACTATAAATATTCCAAATGCCGTGAAGCATGTAAACCTCTGTGTGAGAATTAAAGCTTAAACAATAATGTGTCTGGAAACATAGTTTCTATTGGGAAGTTAGATGTAACACACTGTGCCAGCATTCATCTGAAACTTAGTAATACCGTCAATAATGGTTTTATATATAAAAGTGATATACTGTAATACAAATAATTGTTTATAACATTTAACTACATTTATACTAATTAAGCATAAATAATCTCCCCACCTGCAGTAGTTCTCAAATCTCTTTCACACTACAGTAGAATGCGGATATTACACATCTAAACACGTTTTGCCAGTAAACACTGAATATTGCGTTGTATGGACTACTTTTATGATGTGTTTTGTTCTTTTTGGAGCTTCTTTTAAAGATTTTTTTTTTTAATGGAAGAAAGAAAGTTGGAGCGACATGGAGGTTAGCAAAAAAAAAAAACAGAAGACAAAATTACTATTCCTTTAACTAACGAAAAGTAAACCCTGCGTGATGCTAAATGGAAACATTTAGCCATGCAGGAATAGATAGAAATAAGCAAACACAGCAGAAATGTGTGTATCGTTGTATAGAGAGCGGGGATATCAGGCTGTGTAGCATGAGCATTATGGGAACTAATTGTGAGGCTGGATGAATAATGAATAACGGAGGAGATGTGCTTCCTGGAACTGCGTTGAGCCGAGCCGAGCCGATCCCTGATGAAGCCCACAGCTTCCTCTCCCTGCATTTGCCTCCAGGTGAAAAATCTGCCATCTCCCCCCCACACCCCTCCCCCTCCCCCTCATCCTCCTCCTCCTCTTCCTCCTCCACTATTGCTGCAGCCATCTTAAAACACAGCACTATAAAACACAGGCCTGTAACTCAAAAAAGAGTCTAGAAATAGTATATTTTGATATTAGTTTCTAATGTAAAATAAAATAACAATAAAGTGGAAAATTAACAAACATATTTGAAGTAAAACAAATGACGATGAAGCTGTGAGGGATACAGTTTCAGTTACATTTGCGCTGTTTGTGTAACTTGATGTGCGATTAACTGACGAAACACTGAAAAAAATGATACACTGAAAAAAAATATTGACTTCCTTACTAATTTTGGGGGGGAAAAGCAGCAAACATTTTTCAATATTAAGCTGACATGTTGCAGGAGCAGTAAAGAACATATTAGGTTATGTTTACATGAAATGTATTTACTAAAAATGAAGAAAAGTTAAAAAAAGTTTTGTGTACAGAGGACGGTTCTGTGAAAGTGACTAAAAACGCTGTATTCTGCTGCCAGGCCAGTAGTTGGCGATGTTACTTGGTAAAGAAACACTACACGCCTAGAGACTGAACACGTAATACACACGCACACATGATGTCACCGTTCTCACAAATGTCCATTTTTGTAGTTTTGTAGAGACGGCCTCATTTTCAAAAGTGTGCAATTTCAGGCCTCCAAAAAACACTGTTGTCTACAGTATCTGTTATAAATGTGTTATGTGTAAAAGTAACCCTCACATGCTGTAAATTGGAGCTTGTGCCATGGCAAAACGCTGTTGTCATTTTTAGTTGGAAACGGTGTCATGTAAACATGAATAGATGTTTCAAAATGATAATGACTTCTGAAGGATTGTGTGAATAAATTACAGTAGCCCAATACATTTACATTTTTCTTTTAAATTGTAACATTTCACGGTGTTAGCGTTTTTACTGTATTTTTGATCAAACAAATGCAGCCTTGGTGACTTCCTTAAAAATCATTAAAAAAGAAATTTTATTATTTTGTAATTATACAAAATTCTAGCCGGTATTGTTAAGCGTGAGATGTTTCTGCTAATACTAACAATGCGTTTAATCTCCAGTATCTGTTATAAATCAAATGTTTTATGTGTAAAAGTAACCCTCACATGCTGTAAATTGGAGCTTGTGCCATGGCACAGGAATCCAGACGCGCAGTCAGTCACCTTTTCAACACATCCACTGCTGACCTGCTTCAGGAAACAAGAGGAAGGATTTCCAGCCCGCAAGGAAGGAACAATGACAATTAGATTCAAAGCCAAGGGCCCTGAACCCGACCAGTGCAAAGTCTAAACTACCATAATCCTCTTACATCTTTTCAGCACTAAAACTGCGGCTTTTATTGGTAAATACCCATATCAACTTTGTTGATTCTCATTTTATTGTAGCACTAAACCTGTCTTCCATATGACTGAGAAAGTTGAAAGCTCACTTTCTCCTCATTTGAATAAACAACACTTCAATCTTATCATCAGACAAGGAGGATTCCAGACACGTGCGTGGGTGCTTAATACCCGCTTTTATACCCTTCAACAAACAAATCTGATGACAAGTGCTTGTTAAAAAGGCTTTTGGTGTCTGAGGATCTGAGCGCCCATCTGCACGTGACTACGCTTTCCCTCAAAATCTCTACTTACAGTTTTGGCCACAAGAAAAAGGATCAATTTGTAGAAGTTGTTCTTCTCATTAGATGCAGACTTACATTACATCTACACTTACAAGTTTTGGATCAGTAAGATTTTTTATGTTTTTAAAAGAAGTCTCTTCTGCTCACCAAGGATGCATTTATTTGATTAAGAAAAGAAAAAACAGAAAAAAAACAGTAATATTGTTAAATATTATAACAATTTAAAATAACTATTTTCTATTTTAATATATTTAAAAATGTAATTTATTCCTGTGATCAAAGCTGACCTTTTTTTCACGATTTCTTTGATGAATGGAAAGTACAAAATAACAGCATTTATTTAAAATCTTTTCTAACATGAATGTCTTTACTGTAACTTTTGATCAATTTAATTAATACTTGATGAATAAAAGTAAAGAAGTATTTTTTTTCCCCCAAAAAAATTAAATAAAAATTATTACTGATGCCAAACTTTTGAACGGTAGTGTTTAATGTTACAAAAGATGTCTATTTCAGAGAAATCCTTTTCTTTTGAACTTTATCAAAGAATCCTGAAAAAAAAGTAAATAACTGTTTTCAACATAGATAATAATGAGAAATGTTTCTCGAGCATCAAATCCGCATATTATAATGATTTCTGAAGGATCATTTGACACTGAAGACTGGAGTAATGATGCTGAAAATTCAGCTTTGCCAAAACAGGAATAAAATAAACTTGACTATATATTCACATAGAAAACTTTTTATTTTAAATTGTAATAATATTTCACAATATTACTTTTTTTTTAATCAAATAAATGCAGCCTTGGATAGCAGAAGAGACTTCTTTTAAAAACATAAAATAATCTTACCGATCCAAAACTTTTGAACGGCAGTGTACATTTGTATCTCTCGAAAAGAACAAGGCCGCTCTCCTTCAAAAGCTGCTTATGAAAGCTTTACGCACTTTTTGGGGCGTAAGAACAAACACCATTTTATAACATCAAAGTTTCTCATTAGAGGCGGACGCACATTGGACTCTGATCAAGCCGAGATTGCTTTTAAATCGCGCGGATGGATAACTTTATCTCGCGGGGCTCAGATATTGTTCTCATTTTCAGCCTTGATCAAGATAACGCCACGTCTTGTTTAAGTCTATCGATTCGCCCCCGAAAACGGTTCCATTCATCCACGAGTAATGCGGTGTAACAACCAGCCGCTGTCAGAGGAGAGTGACTCCGGGACAGTGAGCGGTGTGCTATCGCTATCGCTATTAAAATCTTTTTAATTTGCAGGCGATGATTAGATTCCCTGGCATCGCGAGTCATCCGCGAGCCGCCGAGTGATGTCGGACAGCACCTATTAACGTGATGTTTGATTTATTTCAATTTGATGCGGACCACACTGTAGATATATATTAAAGATAGATCCCAGCTCTTTTGTTTAATATGCTTGACCCAAAGCTTAATTTGATAGGATCACTCAAACTGGCATCAAAGTGATTAATTCTACAAGCAAACTGCTAGCGGAGCATGTCCCCATGTGCACACGCCAGTGAGACAGGGAATATGGCAGTAATTGGCTTTGCTGCAATTAGAAACTCTTTTACCTAGGATGCTCTTTGTTCCTGGATTTAGGCTTTTTTACACATCTTGAGTATTACGTGTGAGAACCATTTCCCATGAAGGAGGGAGGGGAAAACGAGGCAATATACACTCCATTTTGTCTAATAAAATGATTCAAGCTTTCTTTGCCAGGTCATATAATCCCAGAGCACATAAAAGCCTTAATAAAGGAAAAAACGATGTAAGTATATGATTCGTGCCTGGAAGTGCAAGAATCAAAACTACATTCTTAGATTTTCTGAAGAAATTCACAAAAAGAGTCACACAAACTAGGGTTTTTATAGTTTTATAAAAAAAAAAAAAAGTCATTAACAGCAGCATTCAAGTCAATGTTTTTCTTTTAAAAATGCACACACAGTATAGGTTCTGGATGGTTGCTTACTTTTGCTACGTTTTTAAAAAATCAGACGACAGACAAAGACAAATCTGATAGCTTAGAAAAGTAATAGCAAACCTCTCCTCAACATGCCTATATTTCTTAGTCTAATTCATATTTATGCAGTTTCTACAGCCTCGTATTAATTGAGAAACTGTTTGTTTGTACATTTAATAATTCACTTGTCACATACATTTTTATTGAACTGCAAAAGCTAAAATATAATTAATTGAGTAAGATACACCTCCATTTTAACCAAAAATCATGCGGTTGGTAAAAAAAAAAAAAAAGCATAATAACACTTAGTAGCACTTTCGGTAACACTTTATTTTACAGTGTCCTTGTTACACGTTATATGTAGGAACTGTAGTAATAACTATAAATGATGCATAATTACATGCATCTAACCCTAAATCAAACCCTAACTCTATAACCCATAGTAAGTACATGTAGTTAATTATTATTACTCAGCACTTAAATGTATATTTACACTGTAACAATGACACCTTAAAATTAAATGTAACCACACTTTCTTTTACAGTCCAGTTCTCAATGTACATACTATGTACTTATTATAGTAATTGCAATAACTGGGTAATAACTAGGTACAAACCCTGAACCTACCCCTAAACCTTATCTTAACCCGTGTAGTTTCTTTAGTACACTGGAAGTACACATAAATGCACATACTATAAAATAAAGTGCCACCATTGTAGTTATTAATTGATTAATTATTAATTTATTTATTCTTTCAGGACCCCAAGATTGCTTCACAAAGGAAAACCAGAATAAATAAATACATAATACAAGCAAAACCAACCAAAAAAGAATAGCAGACCAAAACAAAGACAGATTTGATGTGAGAATCCGGCCTCGTATTGATTGAGAGAAACCACGTCATGTTTGCAGTGGTGATATGAATATTTACACTTTATTTTAAGGTATTACAGTGTAATTATACATTTAAGTGCTGAGTAATAATAATAATAAACTACACGTAGGGTTAGGATTAGGGTTTGCTTTAGGGTTACTTGCATATAATTAAGCACAATTTATAGTTATTACTATAGTAACTACATGTAACGTGTAATAACCACACTGTAAAATATTGTTTTACTGAATATTTTAATATTATAACCATTTTTACACTATGAATCATGATCTCTCCTGCACAAAAGTTAAACACTTCGCTTTGCAGAGCAGAACCAACCCTTATCTCCAAGTATGAACATTAGAAATAGCCTTAGCAAAGACATCAAAAAATATTACAAATGTTTGTCAAATGTTCTTCTAAACTGAAAGCAAATTTAAGATGGGAAATAAACTATGGTAAATTATGGTAAATAAACAACCATAACCGCAATAATTTCCCTTTGAATAGAACTGATTGTAAAGGAGGATATTTTGCATTGCACCCCCACCCCACCCCACTCCACCCCCGAAAAAATTGCATTATATATTTTGGTTGCCTTCCTCTAACGTTTTCTGACATTTGCCTATTTTAACATTATTATGTGATATTACCTAGGACCTGTAAAGAAGGAAGCATAAATAATTTCAGTGCTTTTGGTTCAGAGCTGATCATCTAAAACAAGCCATGTTTCAGCCCGGAAGACTGGCTGGATCCAAAAACTCCATTAACCAGGTGGCAGCGCATGAATTAAAAATAACCCAACACGGCTTTGCAGTCAGACCCTGTTTCTGCCTGCTGCGCTTTTCCACGCTCGCTCTCCCTGCCTTTTCTTTCTCCTACAGGAGTCATCCTACAGGAGATTTGGTCGAGTGTACATTTCCACTGACCTGACCCCTCACACAAAGCGATCACATGATATAGTCTCTCTCTATCTGCTTCCCGGCGGACAGCATTACCGAATCCTCCACGGCAGTGTCTTTACCCTGTTTCGCCTGCACTTTTGTGAGTACATGTGTCTGATGTGTGAATTAGACGGCAAATGGGAAATGTAGCAGAGACACCTCAACCGGCTCTAGTTATCGAGCTGTCATTGAACCGCAAAACCCCACGCTTTACTGGAGAAGAGGTGGAATTAGCATCAGGATGACACGCCATTCGAATACAACGTGTGTGTGTGTGTGTGTGTGTGAGGGAAAATTCCAGCGAAACGTGTGCGCTGTCACACACATGCTTATTTAAAGCTGTGATATGACTCCCCCCATCACAAACCTCAATAGGTAATCCAACGAATAGAAAAACAGAAGGAATATCAGCGTATGTGAAAGTATGTCAGTCCCTCAGAAACTGCAGCCATGTTGAATCTGAGAAGGTGACGGGGAGGGGAGAGGAATTGCAGGCCCACTTCGTGTCCCAAACAACAGTCTGGTGAGGTGGGCCACCCCAACCTCCCTTATCTTTAATGGGTACTCCATCATTCTGCCTGCTGCCCGCTATGTTCGTCTTTCCACTGGGTCGCCCAGACAGATGGGCTTTGTAAGGCTCAATGGCACATTCCGGCACCGCAATCTGTTTCCGCGAGTCCGTGATCAAATCAGAAGAAAAGCTACGTCTCGCGCACATTGCGGCACATATGTACCGCCTTAGCTTGTGCCTATGTCAGTGAAATTAAAATCACTGGAACGTTTTAAATACTGACGGCATGACAACAAAGAGAAAGAGGAAGGGGGAGGGGGAGGGGGGCTGAAATAATCGCAGCTTGCTAAGGAGAACTTCCTGCAGTACATGCATGGAAATAAACAGTGGGGGGGCCTTGGCCAAAGTGGATATTATTATATACCATTACAAACATGTTTATCTCAATCCCTCACGCCCTCCGTCTGTGGGTTAATTCTGTGTGACGTAAGTTCAAAGCATTGTAGCGTTCACCATGTAACAACCTTATCCGAAAGGATTTCTTTTCATTGTCTGTCACAATTCCGAATTTAACTGGAAGAAAGTCTTTTTCAGTAAAGTAAGAGCGGGAATTGAAAACATTTTACTTACTCCTTTGCTTGATTCTTATTTGTTGATTTTTTTTTTCTCGGTGACCCATTTCATACTCAACGATTTCCTCTATTAGAATTTGAAAGCCTGAAAGTTGTGACTTTTTTTGTGTGTGTGGACGTAACTAAGCAGTTTTCAAAATAGCATAGCACAGCTTTTACAGTTTGTATTTTTCAAGTTTGATGTTGTGATCCTAATTGAGGCTATTTGTTCAAAAACCCGCATATTTTTGTTAAAATGTTTGGAATAAGTCAGGGTTTTTTCCTATGCTCCACAAGGCTCCGGTGATGGCAAAGCTGAATTTTCAGCATCATTACTCCAGTCTTCAGTGTCACATGATCCTTCAGAAATCATTATAATGTGCTGATTTGCTGCTTAAAAAACATTTCTTATTATTATCAATGTTGAAAACAGTTGTGCTGCTTAATATTTTTGTGCAACTCATGATAAACTACACTTCAAAAGTTGGGGGTAAGTGAGATTGATAATAATAGTTTTATGTCGCAAAATATTTATTTAAAAAAATGCTGGGTTACATTTTACAGTATTTTGATAGTCCACTTTAGACATTCTGCCAACTATAAGTAACATGTCAACTAGCAGTTATTAGAGTATTAGTGTTGGGTCAGGGTTAGGTGTGAGAGTTCAGGTTAGTAGAATAAGTTGGCATAAACAAAATCAATTATAATCAGTAAAATGACTATTGGGGACTGTCAAAATAAAGTCTTAGAAGATATCATGCAGACAATCTACTATACTCTACTAATATTTTTTATATATTTTTGAGAAAGTTTCTTGTGACTGTCCATAAAAATAGTGAAAGCCAACTGAGCTTGATGGAAAGTTGACCCAAGTTACTTAATATATATGCTGTTCTTTTGAAATTTATATTCATTAAAGAATTTAGGGAAACAAATTATGGTTTCCGCATTAATGTTAAGCAGCAAGTTTTCAACATTGATAATAAGAACCATTGTTAATAGTTGAGCACTAATAATAATTGCTAACAACTGAGTCTGTTTTGAGTTCTCTTCTTGTCTTCGTTTAGTTAATCTGTTAATTAGTCTCAGTTTAGTCTTCCTCTGCCTGTTTGTTTCTATGGTTTCTACTTCATTGTTAGTTCAGTTCTGGTGTGTCTTGTTAATTACTCTTCAGTTCTGTCTATTTATACCCTGTGTTCTGTCTTTACATTACTTTTTTTGGGTTGTTCTGTTCCCGATCTTGTCCCTGAGTATCCGTTTGTTAAAGTTTGAGTTTGTTTTTTGTTTTATAAAGCTGCTGCACATTGATCCTGCTCCCCCATCTCTGCAACTGGTTGTAACAGCAAGAAATCATCATATTAAAATGGTTTCTGAAGGATCATGTGACACTAATGACAAAATTTAATTTTGACTTTCAAATACATAAAAAAAAATTGACCAGTAGCATATGGTAGCTTCATTGTAGTCATCTACTTTCTGTTAGCAGCTTTCATCGTAGCTCTGTACGACCAAAATATACCAACAATATAGGTTAGTCGTATATGGGAACTACTTTAAAACTTGAGTAGGTTGCATAGGTTTCACAATAGCTTCCTTATTTGTCACTTTCTCCCTATGAGGGGTCGATAACGTTCTAACAGCATTTACCACAGCCTTGCCGTGCTTAGCTTAAGACAGCAGGGATGTAAAATGGAATTTGACCTGCATGATTCCCGAGCTGTGAAAAGAGAAATTAACAACTCCCGTTACATTTTTCATCCATCCCACACATGCAAGGTGAAATAAGTGAAGTACAGCAGCGCCCGGACGTGTAAAATGTGTTTGGATCCGACCGCGAACACGGCGGAGGAACTCATGAAAGATGCATGGTGCCACTGGAGATGTATAAAGAATTTAGAGATATAAAGGATATATGACAAATAAATCAGGATGCAAATCTCAATGGGTGCCTTTGGGAGTTCTCCGATGAAAATCGCCTGAAATATTAAACGGTGAGGAGAAACATTCTATCAATGAGCAGAAGACTGTTTTCTTGAATCTTTTTTGAGGTATGTTCTTATTTTAACTCAAATTCAGAATGCACTTTGTACAAGTGCTAAATCATCAGAGTATTTCTGTCTTTACTGCATTTTTTGCTCAGTGCTTTTTTTAGTCTTTGACACCTTCTCAAGTAATCTAGTCTCTTAAAATGGACTGAACTCAGTCACAAAGTGGTTAAAAGCAAGACAGGAACAGCTGTTCTATTTAAGAAATGTACTAGGATCACAATAAGATACAGTAAGCTCTTTCAACATCATTTGTGGTATAATGTTAGTTAGCATAAAAATCCTTCTGATTTACCCTCAGATTGTAAAAACCAACCAAACCAAAAATTGTTGGCTTTATAGTAATGCACTTACAAAGGAAGAAAAATGTCCAGAGGACAATTCATGAGGGTTTAAAAGCAGAAATGTGAAGGTTGTATTTTATTAAAGTACTTAAATGAAATCCTCTGTAGAAAAATGTGTTGTTTTAACAATAAAGTCTAAATTGTCCTTTTAGCAGATGGAAACCTGACGAAGTAAATATGTGTTACCAATGTACTTCCTGTGAGTGGATTTACATCTATACAAATACTTTATTTCTGATCATTGCCTGTATCATCTGAAAATGGCTGGATTTACTTAATGTGTCCTGACAGAAGTTAAAAGGTTAGATACAGACTACATGTCAAAAGTTTGGAAACATTACAACAATATTTTTGTGTTTTTGAAAGAAGTCTCTTATGTTCACTAAGGCTGCATTTATTTAATCAAAAATACAGTAAAACCAGTAATCTTGCAAAGTATTATTACAAATTAAAAGAACTGCTAAAACAGTAAAAGATGAATTTATCATCATCATTACTCCAGTCTTCAGTGTCACGTGATCCTCCAGAAAACATTAAAAAATGCTGATTTGCTGCTCAGGAAACATTTATTATTATTATTATTATTATCAATGTTGAAAACAGTTGTGCTGCTTAACATTTTTATGGAAATGGTGATACTTTTTCAGGATTCTTTGATGAATAAAAAGTGCAATGAAGCATGGATTTGCATTTATTAAATCTATTTATTAAAACGTTAAAGCTTAGCTTAATGTGTTAAAGCTTGTTTAGACAACTTTCCCCCCCTTTCATCGTGGCCAGCCCGCACCACACCCTCCACCCACTGGCTATACTATGTTCTCCGCGAACATCGTTCTAAATTCAGGGCTGCAGAGAGGAAGTGGCGCAAATCAAAAGATCCCACTGACCTTAGTTTGTATCAATCACCCCTCTCTCTTCCCAGCAAGCAATTTTGCATTTAAAAAGGCGTCAAATATTGAAGTCTAGACTAAAACAAGGAAAAATTTGAGCTGTCAGTGAATTTTATATATATATATATATATATATATATATATATATATATATATATATATATATATATATATATATATATATATGTATAACCATAGCCCAAGAAGAGGGTAGTCATCAATTAGATAACATGTCAAAGAAATTAAATCAAACATCTTGTAATCAGTGTTGACTTTGCTTACGTGATGGAATATCATACATCTCGCAAGTTATTTTGGCAAAAACGACATGTAACCAAATTCAAGGTTATTTTGGCTAGAAGTGGGTTACTCATAGCCGGACTATATTGGGTCTATAGTTAACCTAGACGATGAAATGACGGCTATTGCTTGTTGGATACCTTCTCTTCAAATGTCTCTACTGCTAAAGTTACATACTACCACAACAAAATTAACAATTCTTCTGACGTTCACATACTTTTTAAAATCCTCCTCCTCCCCCTCCTTCATCAACCCCAACAGCTGACGACTTTGCCACATTCTTCATAAATTAAACAAACATCAACGGCCAATTTCCCATTCTAAAAACTGACACACACATTGTAACAGCAAACACACACAATCTCACCTCCTTCTCTCCGCTCTCGGAGGCAGAAGTCTCCAAACTCATCCTTTCCAATCCCCCTTCTATCTGTCCGCTTGATCCTATCCCCACTCATCTCATTCAAGCCATTTCTTCTTCAGTTGTACCCGCACTCACTCAATCAACACCTCTCTTCACGATAACCCCACTGCTTAAGAAACCCACTCTTATTCCAGCACTTTTAGAAAATTATAGACCGGTATCCCTTCTTCCATTCATTGCTAAGACACTTGAATGAGTCGTGTTCAACCAAGTCTCCACCTTTCTTACCCAGAACAACCTCCTGGACAACAACCAGACTGGTTTCAAAAGTGGCCACTCAAACCAGACTGCCCTGCCCTCGGTTATTGAAGCTCTGTAAGACTGGCAAGAGCAACTTCCAAATCATCAGTACTCGTCTTGCTGGATCTGTCTGCTGCTTTTGACACATTTAGCATCCAGATCCTCCTGTCAACCCTCATGACGAAGGGAATCTCAGGAACCACACTCCAATGGTTCAAGCCTTACCTCTCATGTAGGTCTTTCAGTGTGTCTTGGAGGGGTGAGGTGTCTAAGTTGCAAAGTCTAGCTATGGGGGTGCCTCAGGGCTCAGTGCTTGGACCACTTCTCTTCTCAATCCACATGTCATCACTAGGATCTCTCATTCAGAAACATGGTTTTCCTATCAGGATTAAGCCCTACCACCTTCAACTCAACCTTACAAAGACAGAACTGTTTGTGGTCTCAGCCAACCCAACACTTCATCACAACTTCTGCATTCAGCTAGGTTCGTCAACCTTAACTCCATCCAGCACAGCCAGGAACCTTTTTTGATTGGTGATAAGTTAAACTTCACAGACCACATTGCCCCTTCCTATCAGAGCATGCTACACAACTCCTTGTCCAAGATCTTGTTCGTTCCAAACTGGACTATTGTAATGCTCTCTTGGCAGGTCTTCCAGCATGTACTGTCAAACTTCTGTGACTGATCCAGAATGCAGCAGCAAGAGGGGTATTTAATGAGCCGAAGAGAGCGCATGTCAAAACTCTCTTCATAAATGTCCACTGGTTGCCAATTGCCACTCGCATCAAATTTAAGGCACTGATGTTTGCTCACAGAACAAACACTGGCTCTGCACCCCGATACCTAAACTCACTACTTCAGACTTATGTGCCCTCCAGAAGCTTGCATTCTGCGAGAAAACGGCACCATTGTGGTGCCATCCGAAAGAGGCACAAAATCACTTTCTTTTGATCAATTTAATGTATCCTTGATGAATAAAATTTATTTTCTTAATTTTTTTAAATCTTACCACAAATGTTTGAATGGTTTCATTGTTTCCAAAAAAATGTTAAGCAGAAAAAACATTGATAATAATAATAAACGTTTCTTGAGCAGCATTAGAATGATTTCTGAAGGATCAAATAGCAACCAGAAGAGTATGTGGGCAGGGTCTCACTGCAAGCGCACTATACTCGCAACGAAATGGGTGAAGACATAATCTCATTGTCACCATTCTATTCAGTTTAGATTAGTTTTCATTAGCTTTCAGTTTGTTTTCATTTGTCACGTGTCTTCTTTGTTCAGATTCCCGCCACTCATCTGTCTCATTAGTTACCGTTATTATTAATTCATATGTGTCAGCTGTGTCTATTTCATCACCTTGTTATCTTTAGTATATTAGTTACGTTGTCTCCTTGCCTGTCTGGTCACCGTTAAACCTATGTGTGTGTTTCTACTGTTTGGATAGCTACCCATTTGTATTATAAGTAAACTGTTTTTGTCTGCCTGCCTGCACACACCCATAACACACATTCATAGATATTACATTTTGTAATGTTTTAGTGTTTAGTGTAGTGGTGCAAAGAGTAACAGCTATGCCATTTAATAACAGACAGTTGAAACTAGTTTGAATAATATTGAACGTAATGGCTTAAAGAACAAGAAATGTAAAAAATGTTACTACCATCCTATAAAGGTCACACTACATATTTAAACTCACATTAGACACTTATAACATTAAATAAAGCACTCAAACAGTACCTGAGATTATCATTGTCATACTTTGTTGCAGAAAAGTAGAAACCGCTTCTAAAATAGAAACGTAGCGTATAGCGAATTGTCTGGTTAGGACAAAGATTTTATTTTATTACTTTGTATTTTAAAGTGTATTCTTAAAAATTACTGGATTTTGTAATGGATGTTTGTAAACAGTTTGAGAATTGTTTATGTAAATGTTATATATAATTGTATTCTGTGTCAACAGCTATTCATCCATAGAGTTTTGCTGGTATGAAGTGCTTTTTTTTTTATAAAAAAAATTATTATTAATTAAATAGTCGATTTTGTATAACATAGTTTTATTACCTACTCTTTTCAATAGATGTACAAAACTATTCAAATGTGAAACTATTTTCATATTTTTGTCAAAAGTTTCTTGTGACTGTCCATAAAAATGGTGAAGCTTAATAGAAAACAACTGAAATCACAAATATGAAACTATCCTGCCGATTCCATGTAAATTCGCCAATACTTTCCCAAGCGCAGTTGGAGGAAAATGAACAAATACCTATAAGAGTATTTAGAATCCACTGGAGATTTAATGAAATACAGCAAGCACTCAAACAGTAAAGATGTCTCCATTTTCTTAATCTTTTTCTTATGCGTGTCTAGTGCTTTCTTATATGCTAGTACTTTAGCAGATGTGATTCTTGGGCCTGGCACTTCTCCTCTTCGAGTCTTGTTTTCTCTCTTGCTTGCCCCTGTCTGTTTCATAAAAAAAAGAGCCTTGGCTAGAAAAGGCCAACATTCTGAAAGGAGATTTATATAATGGCTGTATGTGTCTGAAGGCAGACATTCAACATCAGGAAAGCAACTATCCTAATGGGAGTGATCACCATGGTGATCTTGGGTAGCCATACAGGACTGTCTTGGCAGCCGTGTGTGAGGATCTGGCTCGCTGTCGGTGGAGCACATTGATTAGTGCTGGAACACACCGGAGCTGCTAGAGCCATTAAACCCTGTATTTTCTTAAGGGAGAGAGGCACCAGAGAAATAAGAAACAAGGGAATTGTGGACTTTTTTGTTTTATTCCCTCTCCTGGCCACATATTGCTGCTTTTATAGACATGATGACATCATTAATTGATATAATAGAGTCATTAGAAATCACAAATCATTAAAAGAATCATATACAAATCCTAATTTTTTTTGTTCTTTCCCCTCCTTCAAATCAGACTCTGTGACAGACTGACAAAACGAGCTGTGCTGAAATGTGCCAGACAATCTGTTAAGACCAGACTGAAGTTATCAGGTATATTGCTTAAAAAAACTTGAGCTTCTCACTTATGTTGCATTCCTCAGAAGGATCTGCAGAGCGGCAGGTGCTACACACAGCCAGAAACACAACAGACATGACAGCGGTGAGAAAACAGCAGATAAGAAAGCATCTGATCATAGCGATGTGGATATGTTTGCACCAGCTCTGCAATTCACGGACATCATGTCGACAGATGAAGTCATTAAAACTCTGCATTGTCCGGAATATTGTATAAGCATTCATTTCATTGAACAGAAGAGAGGCTCTCAGGAGCGCATATGACCATCACATCCTTCTGATTTTCTTGACTAAAGTCCTTCACATTAAAATCAGTCTACGGGCTTTATAGACGACCTAGAATGTCGGGAAAGGTCTAGTTTAAGTTTCATTACAAGCTGTTCACACATTGGCAATAAAACAGCAATTTATACAAATGATTCTGTTCTTTAACTGCTCCATTGTAAAACAATTTTTGTAATTTTTACAAAAAAGTACTGTGAAAAGGTTTGACATCACATTATGTAATTTTACTGTAAAATACTATCAAATTAATAGTTAACAATTAAAAACTATGAATTAGTAATTTAAAGTTAAATAAAAACAGTAAAAAGACATTCCCAGAAGTCCATACATATCACATAGTTTTGTTTCTTCTTATTTTTGTTATCAGTAAAGTACAATAGTGTGTTTTGTTTTCTGTTATTTAGTTAATGTTAATGGCATTATTTTAGTGTCACGTGTGTTACTCTGATGGTGTTTGGTGTTCTGTCTTTCTGTGTATGACCCTGTGCACCGTATATGTACGAGTATGAACAGGCCCCTTAAGACGAACTCTGATTTTCATGTGGCTTTTTATTGTGGTGTTCTCAGTGCATTTTAAGGTAAAAAGGCAGATTTTGGTATGTATATTATCATTGCATCACTTAATGAAATATAAAGGTACCAGTAAAACTGGAAACATTGTCACAGCATTTTTACGTTGATTTTCTGGCAACCACAGCTGCCTTTTTTTTTAAGTCATATTAAGCCATTTGCATGCATGGTTTATAATCACTAAAGGATTGTATGAATCATTTGCTACAATCAATCAAACTGCAGATTTTGAGTTTGATTCAGAAAAACTCTCCATAAATAGGGAGATCCACACACGACATGTGGAAGAATTATAGATACTGTGGCCACAAGTTAAGAATTCCTTCCCACAACTTATTAATGTGTAGCCTATTTATTAATTTAAATCGACCACATTGTACAAATTAATTCCCTTGTTTTAATTTAGTTAAATCGTGGACACAAATTCTTAATACATGGCTATGATATCTTGATTTTGTTCCACCCACGTCATGTAAAAAAAAAAAATCTGAATCCTAATAATAAAGTTTTTTTTTTTAAGTTGACATGGAGAGGAATGCATCCAAGATGTAAAAGCATTTCCTGCATCTGCGTATTAACAGGACGCCTCAAAGCCGTGTTGTGTGAGGTTTGTTGAGACTCAACCGACACTCTCTGTGACGGAGCAGCATCACTGACACTTTGACGCGTCCTGGCACACGCTGAATCCCCTCCGCTGTTGTAAGGGTGCAGTGTTTTCCACCTTGAAAAGGAGATGAAAGACATTTCCTCCTTTTAGCAAAGGGCACATAAAGGTGGCCAGGCGTCGTGAGGACAGCACTGGAGCAGGGGGCCTTTGTGCCACCCCCCGGTCATCCGGACACATGCCCACTTCCCTCCACAATGCCTTTATTTGGCCTTGGAGAGCCGCCATAGGTTGTCGGGACAACATTGTCGTATCAACAGCATCACACTGGACTAGGTGACAGCATAAATTAACAGCTACACTTAATAAATCTATTGACATTTAAAACATACGAAAATCTGCATGAATACAAAATCGTTTAATTTTAATTTAATAAAACATATACAACAAAATGTAGAATTGTTTTAAATGTATTCAGGTCATGAGCATTTGGACAGTTTTAATCTCTCTGATTTAAACTTTAAAAAAAATTGTGAATCAGTTCAAACACTATGTTATTTGTTGTATTATCACACAAAAAAAAAAGTTCATGCAAGACTCCATGTGGCATTTTCATATATTAAAATGTTTAAGTAATTAAATATTGCCAGTTATTACTAGGTATTTGTGCATAAAATGGAAATAAACTTTTGGAACTTTTTTTCGATAAAAAACAAACTGTTATTAATGAGCAAAAATCTATCGAATGATCTCCCTACCCTCGTCCGGAATGCAGAATCCCTGACTACATTCAAAAGACAACTGAAAACTTAACTCTTCAGTGACCACTTGACATAAAAAAAAAAAAAAAAAAAAAAAAAAAATTAATCCTCCCTTGTTTGGCTTATGCTACTCTGAGCAATGCCTGACCTTTGTATTTTGAGCACTTCTTGCGTTATTTTTGCCTCTTCACGATGACTCGCTTGCTGTAGTCCTCAGTTGTAAGTCGCTTTGGATAAAAGCGTCTGCTAAATGTAAATGTAATGTAAATGTATCGGAGTAAAAAAAAATCTATCTTCCAAGCCATGTCTTTACCCAAATACACACTGATAAACCTATAATAATGACTTATGTTATAAAACGGTCAGGACGGATTTCACAGGAGATTGCCTGTGTGCGTCACGTCATTTCAGTAGACAGAAAAAGTAGCTGTATGGTTAGAAAGTTCTAATTGTTTTAATTGTGAATTTATATCTCACAATTCTAACTTTTTTCTTGCAATTGTGAATTTTTACATCTCACAATTCTGTGAAAAAAATCTAAATTGCGAGTTATAAACTCACAATTGCGAATCAAAGTCTGAACTGAAAGACATACTGTACGCTGCGTCTAAAATAGAATACTTCCCTACTATGTAGTATGCAAAAAACTGTATGCCAAAAGAGTAGTATATACATATACATATACATAGTATTCGAAAAACAGTATATGAAACGTCCCCAGATGACCTACTACTTCCGGCGAGATTCTGAAGTGCGCATTCGATGGACACTTTACTATCCCATGAGGCCACGGGAGAGGATGTATTAATGGAGGTGATGCGGTCACTTGACAGTAACAACACGGCGGATGTAGTTCTGCCAGGACCACTATAATCATATATGATTGACAATTAGCATACAGTTTGGATTGGCGGTATGGTTCCGTTCTGGGCGAGAACTCCCTGTGCATTAGGGGTGGGAAAAAAAATCGATATTGCAATATATTGTTGTGCTCTCTGTCGCAATAAATAATCGATACACTAACGCCCAATATCGATATTTTATTACAACACAAAATGATTATTTTACCCGTTGTCAGTGTCACTGTCACTACCCAATATCTACCATTCTGTTTGCGGGGGGCGCTGTTCGAGTAAATAGGGGTAAAGTGGCGCAAACAGCGGCCGGTGAAGAACACACTACACGGAGCGAGTTCGGACACTCGGGAGGTCGTGAGATATTGCACACATTACGAGTCAGTTAAACTGATAATCCTGTCAAAGCAGCTGGTACACGGCACGATTGTCCTGCACAAATTTGATCCCGAGCCGGCGGCAATCACGTGAGCATTCGCGCTAAACACAGAGACCGGAGCTTTCAATGTTGCAGGAAATAGCTTCAGATAGAAAAATGACAGAATGTGTGTGCAAATGATTTGTTGAAAAGCAGAGAACAGTAGCCATTCCGTTCAACATAAAAAACGAGAGAGAGAGAGAGAGAGAGAGAGAGAGAGAGAGAGAGAGAGAGAGAGAGAGAGAGAGAGAGAGAGAGAGAGAGAGAGAGAGTGTGAGTGTGTGTGTGTGTGTGTGTGTGTGTGTGTGTGTGTGTGTGTGTGTGTGTGTGTGTGTGTGTGTGTGTGTGTGTGTGTGTGACAGTGTATGCGCACGCTGTAGCCTACGCAAAGACCCACCCGCTAGTTTCCACTCTAAAGTGTGGAGACACTTCGGGTTTTACGAGACAGTCGACGGAAAGGCACTGGATAAAGACCTGGGAGTTATTATGCAAATGCATATTTCTTTGCACAATGTTGGAAATGTTGGCATTAATAAATGCATAAAATTTCCTTTTTTCCTTCTTTTTCTTTTCAGTCACATATATCGTGATATATCGTTGATGAAATTTCTTCCAATATATTGAATATCGTAGATATCGCGAATCGTGATATTATCATATCGTGGACCACATATCGCCACAGAATTGAATCGTGAGGTACCTGTATCGTCCCACCCCTACTGCGCATCCATGCAGCATGGATAAGCGCAGGGAGAGCAGCAATAACCCCCCTTGGGGTAAACAGAACAGAACCAACATGAATGTATTGCAGATATCATTAATTCAAGATTTTAAGTACAACATAATTAGAGAATTTTGATTCAAGGGGAATCAGAATGCCAAATCCTGACTGGGCGAGAGGAGGAGCTGGGGATGGAGGAGGGTAATTCGCTCCTGAGAAACGCGATAGTTGCTGATAATACTGAAAGAGTTTATATGTATACGGTGATAGGCGTCGTATTCCTATAGGTAGACGTGAATCAGCTGAGAGTCAGCTGATGCGAGTTTGACTAACGTAACCTGCCAGAACTAACGCAACTCTTGATTATTTCTGAATTTCATTCATTTATTTTATTTTTTTATTAGGATAGTTGATTTCCCGATGTTCCGATGTCTGCCTTCATATAATCTTGGCAAAGAATACATCACAGAGCAAAGAGGACACTGACAACGTGCCAGAAGACAATAAAGAGAGCAGAAAACAAAAGTCACGGCTTTTAAATTTTGTGCATTTTTAAAGAAATTCAAACAATAATTAAAACTGCAAGCAGCGATGAAAGGGCCCGTGCACCCGTGCGACAGCCACCCGGTGGCTTTAAGAAGATAAGAGCACGGTGGGCAGTGTGTAAGGAGGACTATGTCAAAGTCATTTGCATGGCTCATGTGTTCAGGACAGAACTCTTATCAAACGTGTGAAGTTTGTGGCAGATTGGACATTGTTTGCCGGAGTTACAGCAACTTCCTGTTTCACGGCGAAACATCGAAATTTGTCAGCCCGCCAGGGACACGCCCTTCGACAGACACTCAAGACTTTTGCAATGTAGCGTCGCAAAGGCCTTATGATTACACTCACCAATTTTGAAGATGATCAGATTAAAACTGTAGGAGGAGTTGGTTAAATACAGTTGTGTGGCTCTTTCATGTGTCGTAACAGATTGCTGTAGCGCCTCAGTTAAAGCTGCCCGTGAACCGATCATCTCTTCGTAGTAGTAGGGCTACACGATTTATCACAAATGTACATGGTTATATGCATATCACATATAACAGCTTGCGATATCTGAATGGTTTTAATAGGCTACTTCAAAAAGATGCGCAAAGTCAAAGTTTTAGGTCGTCGCCTATACTGTAGAAGAGAATAGACTGGACACATGACTGTTAAATACGTGTGACTAGCTTAATGTAAGATTTATTAAGTGCAATAAACTGCGGAAAACCACTCACTCGCTCTGACTGACACACACCCGAAGCGTGCAATCCCAAATTCAGTTCTCTTCTCAAAATGCCTGTCTTGGCGAGTATTCATGTAAACACAGTGTCTTAAGTGAACGTAATTAGATGGGAAAGAAATTGGTTGTGTGTCAAACGGGAACGTATATTAGGTCTTAAAGTGACAGCAGCCTAATACAGTAAACCTGCTGCTGTCTGTCAAACAACAAAAGAGAAAGAGAAAGTTACACACTGCTCTTGACTGAATAACTTGTGTAGCTTTAATGTGAAGTAATGTATGTTTGATTCATGGGAAGATTAATCATTTTTATTACATTTGATTATTAATAACTAATCGTCCACCACTAGATTCAGGTGTTTTTGTTTACCTGGATGTTTTAAATGTTAGGTTTTCAGGTTGATATAACTATTATGCAAAGAGTTGTTGGTATTTAAAACGTTTTGTATTGTTATTTACATTGATGTTAAAATGACATTTTCAGATTTGTGACATTTTCTTTTTATGTAATCCTAAAACACTACTGTTCACTTTCAGAAGTTGTACTGATGCTTTCTTTTCCCAGAAAGATATATATTGGTTATATCATTTTCTGATTTTAAATATAATTCAATATAATTTAAATTGATTTTACACACTTAAAAGCAGTATCGTATCGCTTATCGCATTATTTAACAAGTTATCACATATCACATTTTTCATCAATATCATGCAGCCCTTATCAGGTGTGTTGTTTCAACTGCAGAAAGATGTCAATACACACAATTTTTCAAGTTCATCTACTGTTAATCTACTAACTCTCCGGTTTGTTTGTCGGACAAAATGGAGGATTCTGAGTTATGATGGGTCAGATCGCCTGTCAGAATAACTCCTGGCGAAGGATGCTTCAGAACAGTAAGAAATTATTCTGACTTTTTTTCTGAGAATTGTGAGATACAAATTGGCAATTACAAGAAAAAAAGTCTGAATTTTTCAGTTTTTAATTTTTACTTTTGTGGCGGAAACAACCTTCCATAGAGACGTCATATCTCTAAAAGAAAAACTAAAAAGAAAAAACTAAACAGATTTTATAAAACATAGTCTGCGTTAAATGATTAAGACACCAGGTTAGTCTGACATGTGTGTCTCTTAATATAGAAGCAGGGTGTGGATTTCCTGAGCATGTTTGCCTTATCTTGTCATTTCCAAATATAATATCTCTGAAATTCAAACATGTTTCCAACAAGAAAGAGCTTGTTCAGTCCTCTCTTAAACATTGTATATATGTCTCTTGCTTTTGCCAACATTCTAATTATTTCATTCACCTGGGGCATATAAGAATATTAAAACAGTGTTTCCATTTTCGCCTCATAAGCATATTTTAGCCTAAAAGTAAGGGGGGGGGGGGGGGGGGGGGGGGGAACTAACTCCTAGTCTCGCCTATATACAGCTTCATCATTTGCTGACATACATATTTTCCCACTGAAATGATACTGCTGTTTGGCCAGAGGATTTGTGAACTTTACTCAGAACCTGGTTGTTTCCACTGAACGATGAAGAAACTGAATGTGTAGAAGTAATTATAGAAGTATATTACATATAAATATGTACTGAAGTCCTACTTAACTGGTTCAAAAAAGTGATAATTGCCTTTAATAGATGTTCATTTAGTTGTAACAATTAAGTGTCCGAAAAAAATGATATTCAGTTTATTCTTAAAAAAGTTTATTATTTCTGTAATAAGTTGCATTTTTAAAAGTATGCCACTGCTTAACAGCCACAAGGGATATGATAAATAAAATAATTTTATTTCAGACAGAGAGACAAAATAAACTTCTCTGAAGAAGCTGCATAGCCATCAAAACGGTGGATCAACTGAATGTGTCTCGCACCACGGGACAGCGCATCGGACAATGATTGTTATCACTGATTGTAAATGGCAGATAGAGAGTTTTGTACAATCTAGTTTTGTATTTTGAGTTGAGGCAGGTAATGAGAGCGCAGGTCTATAGCAAAAAAATAAACAATCTTCCCTCCTCTTTCTCTGTATGCCTGCGCCTCACATTGAAGCCTTAGACCATCCAGCGGTCACTAGCAAAGGGCAAAACGGGTAATGTTTGAATAAATCCCTTTTCCAGTAGGGGAGCCGGGCCAATGCGGGTCCTGCCGGCAACTCTCCCACACAAGACCACAGTGTCTTGCTTTTCCAATTAAATTATCTTTCGGACAATGCAGAGTCTTCCCAATTCACACCTCAATTGACAGTGTGGCGGCTTGCATTGTGAGAAGACAGATTTCCATTCCCTCAAAAATAGATTTTCCCTAAAGAAGCGACAATGGAGTGCACAATCCCTCCTCACTTCCTCACAATGAAAGAGGGATAAGGCCGAACTGTTAAAAATCACCCCGAGAGTAACGGAACGTCTATTTCATTGTGAACTCAATATATTGAAATGAATTTTGACAATAGCTACTATATTGTCAAAAATCACCTCCTGGGGTAAATCAAATTTTGCACAGTACCTTCCAAATACACAACAATCCAAGATTTTCACCAGCTTGCTTTAATGCTGAAATGAATGTGATGTGTGACCTTCTCTACTGATGCTACTTTAATCAAATTTATTGCATAAAGCATTCTATATGACTATGGAATATTCTTCAAAACACAGTTACATGCACCTTTCAAGAATATAGTCTTAAAGTGAAGTATAAAGTATATTAAATACTCTGACAGCTGCATATATGATGTGTATCCTAAAAATGTACTGTTCCAAAAAATATAAAGGGCACCATAAAAGTATCATAAAAGGTTATATGATTTTGTGTTGTATTTAAAGTATTCTACTCCAAATAATAGCATCATGTCACAAGCAGTCCAAAATATATTACTTACCATCATAATCATAGGTTAGAGGATCAGTTCACTTCAGAATAAACATTTCCTGATCATTTACTCACCCCCACGTCATCCAAGATGTTCATGTCTTTTTTTAGTCGAAAATAAAATAGGGTTTTTGAGGAAAACATTCCAGGATTTTTCTTCATAATAGTGGACTTCAATAGGGTACACCGGTTTAAAGGACCAAATTGCAGTTTCAATGCAGCTTCAAAGGGCTCTGCACGATCCCAGCCGAGGAATAAGGGTCTTATCTAGTCAAACAATCTGTAATTTTCTAAAGAAAGAAAAAAAAAAATATAGGCCTACTTTTTAACTACAAATGCCACAAATTTGCCTTACGTAATCAGGTTGAAAGGTCACGTGTGACTTAGGAGGAAGTACTGACCTAGTGTTTACAAAGCGAACGTGCAAAGAAACGCCATTTAAAAAAATAAAGGGTAAAACAACGATGTCTGACGACTTTGAAGTTGGAGGAGAAAATTAGTTTGTCTCCTTACCCCTACCTTTTTGAACCGGAACACGCGTGACCTTTCAACATGATTACGTAATGTGTGGCACAGCGCAGTGCAGTGCAAGATGAGCATTTGTGGTTAAAAAAAAAAATATATATATTAGGGCTGTCAAACGATCAAAATATTTCATAGTTAACTCCCGATTAATGGCACATTTGTGTCTATTCCAAATGTATTTTTTCCCCATTCTTTTTTTCTCATTTTAATGCTCTTATCAACATGGAAAAGTGTATCGGCTTGCTTTGTGCAAATGTTTTTTATTGAAAACATGTAACACTGTCCATCAATAAAAGGGTGAAAGAAATACTGACGAGGTAACGTTACTGATATTGACGAGTGGGCGTATAAACGCATCAGCTGTGTGTGTGCTTGACCTTCAAGTGGTATTTAGCCTGGACGTGCTGCGATGATAGCTCAGTTCACAACGACAAAACACACAGATCACTTTGGTCTTGTCAATTGAACCATTTGGCAACTTTTTAAAAGTAAACTTTCCATTCAGAATCTTATTGGCATCCATTTCGGCGTCTCGCGCTCATCCTTCATGCACTCAAAACGTAACGTTAAAGGGGGTCGCACACCGGACAAGAAGCGCAGCTCCGCATCACCTCGTATTTAAAATTCTAACACATTATTCTCTATGAGTGTACACACACAGGCGGCGCCATTCAAAGTTTTTATTACTGGCCATAAACTAGGAAAGTGCTCGTCCGATGTGCGATACGAGTTGTCCTAGACGCGGCTCGGCGCTGCGCTTCTCGTCCACTCTTTGGCCGGTTCGCAAGCCCAAACAGGTGTGTGCGGCGTGCCTGTTGTTTTGTTTCTGGTCTAGCTAGATATGCTGTGGTGTTGTAGTTTTAATAACGTTACTAGTTGTTGCAAAAGCATGTGAAAAAAACTACAAAGTTTGCTAGGCGTTAATCTCACGATAAAAAATTTTTTGCCGTTAAAATGGGTTTGCATTAACGCCATTAATAATGCGTTTAACGGACAGCCCTAATATATATGTTTATTTATTTTTTAGAAAATGACCAATCGTTTCGCTAGATAAGATCCTCATTCCTCGACTGGGATTGTGTAGAGTCCTTTGAGGCTGCATTGAAACTGCAATTGGACTTTAAAACCGTTGGATCCCATTGAAGTTTACTATATGGAGAAAAATCCTGGAATGTTTTCCTCAAAAACCTTAATTTCTTTTCGACTGAAGAAAGAAAGACATGAACATCTTGGATGACGTGAGGATGAGTCAATTTTTTATTATGAAGTGAACTAATCCTTTAAATTGGGATTCTGAAAGTGGAGGAACCCTAAAATGTTGTTCCTTAAGTGAATCATCTTAAGACAATGAATAAGAGGAAATACGAATTTTGCTTCTAGCCCTTACGGAACTTTGGACAGTTGGTGGCGCTACAGAGATTTGGTTAGAGACTCCCAGTCGTTAATGCTGGGTCTGTCCTCTATATGTGTGCCAAATTTAACATCTTTTTACCATACAGTTCTATGGGCTGCCATAGACTCAAGAGCAGCAGCAGGAGCAGAAGAAGAAAATCTTACAGACCACAAACTTTTAAATATATGTATGCTACAATTAAACAAAAAGCAACATGAAATAAAGCATGAAAAAATATATATATATATGTGCGATTTACACACAAGCAGTTTAAAATTGGCTCCATTACAACTTTTAATAAACCCTGCAAAGTTGCTATTGCATATCATTGAATGAAGACCAAAAACAGGGGGCTTCCAAACATCTATTATGTTGCAACTAAAATATAACATACCGAGAGCAACATGAGAGTGTTGTATAATGTATAATGTTATATATATTAAAATGTAAATGTTGAAAAACTTGTGAGGCACTAGGCTACCGGTTTCAGCCGCATATTAGGATTTTGGATATTGCCATCTTTGTGGGGATATTTTGACACTATAATGGTTGTGCGCACACACACACTCTCTCTCTCCCACACACACACTCTCTCTCTCCTCTCTCTCTCACACACACACGCACGCACGCACTCTCTCTCTCTCTCTCACACACACACACACACACACACACTCTCTCTCCACACTCTCTCTCTTCTCTCTCACACACACACTCTCTCCTCTCTCTCTCACACACACACACACTCTCTCTCTCTCTCTCTCTCTCTCTCTCTCACACACACACACACACACTCTCTCTCTCTCACACACACTCTCTCTCTCTCTCACTCACACACACACACACACACACACTCTCTCTCTCTCTCTCTCTCTCTCTCACACACACACACACACACTCAGTCTCCCTCTCACACACACTCGCTCTCTCACACACACGCACACACTCTCTCTCTCCTCTCTCTCACACACACACGCGCGCACGCACACACACACACTAACGATTATGTTTGCCACTTATCCTGCGATTGTCATACAGTAGGCAATATTGTAAAAACGGCTGTCCCCAAAGCAATATTAGACGCGATTTGCCCCGTATTCTTGAGCACAAAACTGTTGATTAATTTCTCCCTCGCTTACCGCATCTACAGTAGGTTTCCTTCGGAGGAGTTTTGCCGCTTCCCACAACCAAATGTAACAACAGCGCGCCGCGCGGACAGCCTCTCACAAGTTAGAAAGAAAACACAAAGCCAATCAGTTTAGCGATGTGTGTTCAGGAGGCGGGACTCAGATCTATTGTATAATTGGACATTTTTTGAACGACGACAAGCGGGAATGAAAACAAGCGGGAATGAAAACAAGCAGAAATGAAATAGGAGTAACGAGGCTATTTTTAAAATGTAAGGAGTAGAAAGTACAGATAATTGCGTGAAAATGTAAGGAGTAGAAGTAAAAAGTCGGCTGAAAAATAATTACTCAAGTAAAGTATAGATACCCAAAATTTCTACTTAAGTAATGTAACGAAGTATTTGTACTTCGTTACTTGACACCTCTGGTATTTACACATCTGGGTAAAAATCAAAAGCCCATCAAAGAGTACATCTAGCATAAAGAATGAGAGAGGTACACATCTGAATATTTTCAGAGTGAGCTTGTTGAGTTGAGTGTGTGCCAGTGCTATGACTGGGCATGTGTGAACGTTTGTCACGCATCTTTTAGTTTGAAACATTTCAACTTGTAGAGGTAACCATGGATTGAGTCATTATAACAACAAACCAGGGCAACCTGCAACAAATGAGGCGAGTTATAACTGTCAACACGCGTCCAACCCCAGCCAGACTGCAAAAGTGCATTCCAAGAATAGATTATGTACAGACAGATAATAGTGTAGTGAGAACGTACAATATCAGTAGGATCTCTAAGACTATGGAGAAGTGTTCAGCATGTCATGTCATGTCACTAACAAATTTAAATAACCGTGAGCTTCAAGGGTCCTATTTTACAATTGATCACTAATTTTTGAGCTGTCATCTTTCAGGTTATCAAAAATGTCAGAAAATAGGGGTATTGTGTGATTGGAGAGAGAGACAAAACTGGTTAAAGGGGTTCTTCACCGCTGGAAAAATGGGCTTTTGAATAACCTGACTACAGAAAAAAAGAGAAAAAAAGGCTGTTGCCTTCCCTTTTGCCATCCAAGGACACTCCCACCAGTCTGCTATGGATACGCTTGACTAGAGTCAACTACCACCTTGATTTAGTAGGAGATACTTCTTAGTAAACTTTGTCACAATGATGTTGACCTGTATTGTTCCCGAATGCACAAATTCATAAAGTAAATGTTTAGCGGGAGTGAGTTACTTTCAGTTTCCAGTGAAGGATCCAGCGCGTGGTTATAAAGGCTGCAAAGAATACGGAATAGAATACAGAGAGACGACACAACAGAAAATGTTTGTGGTCAACATTTCAAACTGGATGACAACGAACACAGTATATTAGGCCAAACGAAGGGGAAAAACTGAAAGAAACTGCTGTTCTGTCAGTTACGCCTAAACCTCGAAGCAAAACGACATAGCGAAGACGTAAGAAAGCTGTTCCATTTTTACCATAATGCTGTTTAAAAAGTAGACAAAGTACGATACAATTTTCAGAGATAAACACCTTACAAAAACTGCAATGGGTCCTGCAGAAACCAGTCTCTGAGGCATGTGTACCAATACGCCATTCATGGCCGACGCAGTGCGATGACATCGCAAGGTGCACCCCAGCACAGGCAAAACCCTGGCACCGGAAAACATGTCATCAGCGTCATCGTCTTCAGGAAGCCACTTGCTCCCCTCACTTCTCCCGCTAGATCCTCCATCCTAATGCCAGGAGCAGAAGCCCGCTCTGCAGCTTCTTTTGCGGTTAAAGAGGACTCAGTGCTCGCTTATGATTCTGACGATATAGAAAGCGTGGTGTCAGTAGAGGCCGATATTTGTAAAAGATCTGTTTCCTGCTCAGCTCAGCAAAATGCGTATCCTCCCTATCTCCTCCCTATCCCTCTGAGGAGGGTTTTGGGTTCCAATAATTCTGTATTTAGATGGGAATAACATCTCCTCCCTCCCCTTCTGGAGGGGGGGGGGTACAATAATTAATTTGGTTTCCAAGGAGGAAACTAGGGAACAGAAGTTTGTTATTAGAGGAGAATAAACTACAGATGGCTGGCGTCAGGTCGAGGTATGGTGTTAAAGGGATGGTTCACCCAAAAATGAAAATTCTGTCATAATTTACTCACCCTCAAGTTGTTACAAACCTGAATTTCTTAGTTCTGCTGAACACAAAAGAAGATGTTTTAAAGAATGTTTGTAACCAAACAGTTGTGAAGCAACGCTGACTTCCGTAGAATTCTTGTGACTGTTAAAAATGTATGCGTCACTTTATCATTCATTCGAGATTTGTTCAAAAATGCTGATTCATTCAGAAATTAAACAAGTGAAGTCTTCATGAGTGAGTCATTGAATCATTCAAACAAACCATTTTTTTTTATTTTTTTATTTTTTTTTATTTAATTAAACATTTTTCTATAGACTGCAGCAATACATTTTTGTCAGAACCTTGAGTAATTGATGTTACTTTATTTAGGACTAGCTGTCTGTTCAGAATCGTGGGAGACTCGTGATCTCTATTTGAAATAAAGTGTATCCAGAATCGTGCAGCTCTACTACCGACATTACAGTTACAATTGAAGTGTTTGGGTGGATGACGGACTAAATGAAAAAGATGATTTACAGGACAGTTTTTGACCACATACTGTATATGAGAGGATGAAGCAGTAATGCTACAATTCTTTTGCTGACATTTTCTTATAATATTTTTTTTATGATATTTTTTTTTAAAGAACAGTTATTAATTATTGAATACATTTAAATAATCCATAACTTTAAAAAAATTCCAGCCTTTTAATGATTTTTTTATATATATTTCCCAATATATATGAATCAATATTATGAATACTTGCTCTGACATAATAAAAGCCATAATTTTGCCCAAACAAACAGTTAAACAAACAATAATCAAGTAATAATTAATTAAACTGCAATATTTACCTAAAACCATGTTAAAAACATAAAAATGTGATGCTGCAAATAAAATTGTTGAACAAGTTTTAAATCAATTTATTGAAATGTACACTGAATGAACTGATTCATGGAAAATATTTTTTTTTTTACTATTGAACTTGCATTTAATCATATTTGCGATGACAAGTCATTAAATAAGACAGCAACTGAAAAATAAAGTTGTTTTGAAGGTGAATCAAGTTATTATGTGTGTTTCAGTGTTATAAAAAGTATTTGTTTCAGTATTAGCCGTGAAGAGTGCTGAACCTCCCTGTAGAGTCTACTGCAGTTAATACTGGGAAGGGGGGTCAGATTTGCACCAATTACTTCTAATTCTACTATTTCTAGGTCACGGTGTAATTGATTTACTGATTAGTAGACCATCATACTTCTACCGGCTTTAAATACCTATTACAAGGAGATTAAAATTGGAATGAAGAGACATACTAACAGACAGACAAAGACAGAAGTGGGGGGGCCAACATATGTAGTATCTGTTCCTTGATTGACATGCTGGTAAAAAGGTATTAATCCAATCTAAAATTAACTTGTCTAATGCACATTATAGTACATTTTATTCAACAGCACATTAAATGAGATCCCTGGTGCAAAGAACAATGGAAAACGCTCAAGTTTTACTTGGAAAACCAGCTCTGAACAATCAGCATAAAGTTGGACAACTTGAGCAACCGAGGCGAATTTATTAAAACGCTTTGCCAATTTTGCACAATGCATTTCAGTGAAAAAAAAACCTGCTTCATACTTGCTAATCATCATCAACAGTCCAGATTAACCATGGGCTAGCTGCAATGTGTCAAGCTATTTAAATAAAGTCACTTCCATACCTCCTTTCTATGTAAATTAGGCTTATTATAAATGCCATCTTAGACCTGTTTCACACCGCATGCGAAAGCAGTCTGTATTTATTACAGTGCCCAAACTCAAGCTGCCCGCATAAGCAGTGTGAAGCTGCATTACAGAAGCGTAGCTGCAAGCTGAGTTGTTTGGTCATAAATTGCAAAAGTTCAACATTAAACTTATTTATCAACAGAAGCTTCTGCAATATAGGCTTTTGTGAAGCTTTTATAAACACTCAAGTACTGACTCATTGGTTCACAAAGATGTCTGACAGATTTGACTTAAAAGGGTTAATTCACCCAAAAATGAAAATCCTCCCATAATTAAGCCAAGTGTATATGACTTTCTTCTTTCAGCCAAACACAATCAGAGTTATATAAAAAAATATCCTATATATAATCCTAAATATATGGTTTCAGGGGGTTAATAAAGGCCTTCTGAAGCAAAGCCATGACTTTTTGTAAGAAAATATCCATACTTATCACTGGCTTCCGGTAACGGCCGGAAGAGTGACCTCTGACCCGACGCAAGACGTATTGACTAATGCGGAAAGGGAGAGGATAAAGCAATACAAAACACCGGTCACGAATTAGGAGTCTAAAACAAGGATTTTTTAAAGAGAAATGTCAGAGGATTTCGACATAAGTGAAGAGGAGCTTGAGTTTGTTGCCAAGCCCTATTTGTTTGAGCCGCGAGAGGCCTCAAAGCTTACGCTACTCCTACATGTAGTGCATGGATGCGCTATTTTGGGCTTCAAAATCTCAGACGCTATTCACTCCCATTATAAAACTTGGAGCTATTGGATATTTTTAAATATAACTCCGATTGTGTTTGGTTGAAAGAAAAAAAGTCATATCCACATAGGATGGCTTGAGGGTGAGTAAATCATGGGTTCATTTTAATTTTTAGGTGAACTATCCCTTTAAAAACAACACTTTCTACTCAGTAAATCTGGCTGAATGAAGACAATTAAAGGGATTGTTTAAAGGGAAGTTTTATTTATGTTAACCTTAACAAATATCACTAAATACTGTAACAAATGTGTAGGTGTTGCTCACTGACACTGTCAGTTAAATTTAGTTACTGTGGAATTTTAATTTCTTTAAACATTTTATTATTTATAGCAGTTATTTATCTTTTTTTGGGTGTGTTCCGTTAGTTGATTGCCAATTATTTAGTGAATCATATGCTAAAACAACATAGTACGTGCAAATTAAAAAAACGCTATCTGTAAACGCACAGTTCATTCTTAAGGCTGGCCCACACTTATCAGATTTTCAAAATGAGAGAGACCAAAAAATCTGATTTAACAGTTTTAGTGTGTGGAGTGCCCTGATGTGACCAAGAAAGCACACCACACACTAACAGACTCCAGAGTTAACAGAATACAGAGTTTCAAAAACACCCAGAGTCCCGACTGTGAACACGGGAAATCTCGCAAAATCTCTCGCATCCAAACGTGACTTTAGAATAAACAAAGATGGCTGACAACAGGCAAAAAGAAATGGTGATATTAGTATTTGGACTGCTTTTTAAAGAAAAATCGCGGAGAAAAATAAAGAAATAGGTTTGGCTGAATTCGTGTTAGGGGCCGTTTACATGTCGCATCTAAAACGCGTGGAAAACGCCGGCGGCAACACTTTCTCCTCTTTTCAATAGCGCTTGGGAGCTTGTGCTAAATGTGCTCCAGTGGTGTATGCCGCTGCTAAGCAATCATGAGCCGCGTTCTTCATGAAGACAGAAGTTTCAGGAAAGGGTCAATGTATTTCCAGCCCTTGCATTAGCTCTACTACAACAGTAGTTATACTTTTGGAGATGAGAATAAAAAACCCTCCCTGTACAGCTATGATCACCTGTTCATCCATCTTGGCTATGTTGTAACAGAAAGGCCAAAGCTGATTGGTTGGTTCTTGTCAAATGAGCTGTGGTGTGCTTGTGTCATTCTGCAGTGTAGATGCGCTTGAGAAAAACGAGCACGTCACTCTCTATTTTAGCTTGTTCCAAGTCTACTTGTAAAATAACAAACTTGAACGCGCAAAAGGTGCGACATGTGAACGGGCCCTTATGCTTTTGTCAGCTTGCTTTTTGATTGGGTATCGTTTTGTCAACGTAACAATCTACAGTTTGTCCTCGGGGTTCCCCACAGGTCGGATATTTACGATTTGAGATCGGTGCGGCCCCGACATTCTTCTGAGCAGATTTAATCACTCTCACTTCACAGGACAATCTGAAACACAGGAGTGTGTAACATTTAACCAGCTCGTTGTGTTCGGTTTTACTAATGAATTAAACTTGCTCGGTAACTCAGCTGCTACAGAATCGTACTTGTGATGCTGAGACCTCGGGTTCGAATACAGTGAAAGACGAGTCACGATAAAAGAGCTCCAAGACAAGAGTTCAAAAACAAGCTAAAACGGCATGGTTACAATTGCGTTTTTATGTCACATTTGCTTTTGTTAACACTATTGGGTAGGTTTAGGGTTTAGTGTAGGTGTACGTTATTTTAAAATGGAGCATTGAGCTTTTAGCGCCACTCACCGGACATTTAAATTCAGAACTGCAGTGATACGTACAAACTCCAACGTAATAAAACGTTGCCAACTTGCCATATTCACGTTCATCTGTTCCGGAAAAAACTAAACACGCTTTTAGCGCCACTCACTGGACATTTCATTTTGAAACTGTGGCGAAACGTGCACGACGCAAAGTATTTTGCGTTTTGCAAAAACGTTGCCACAGGTACGTTTTTCTAATGAGCCGAGGCTGAATTATAATTTTTTTAAGTGCCTAGTGAATGCAGAGTGAGTTTAAAGCAGCAGGGTTTTTTTTTTCACAACCAAAGTTTGACAGATTACTCTTTTGAATCCTTGTTTTGATGGTGCTGTTTATAGCCAAGATCCGGTAAGCCCCTTTTAGACCAGCGATGGGGTCCATGTATTAGGTCTGCCCAGCTCGAAGTTGGCTCTATATGTGTGTGTGGTCACAATATATTTAATTTCAAATGCAAGTCTTTTAGAGAATGCTTAATTTTGTTATTAACTCAAACACTTAATTACAGTGCAAAATGTTTGTCATGCTAACACCACAAATATGAAAAACAAATAAAGTGTGAGAAAATACACAGCTCATGCCGCTGAAGCTTATGCTAAACGGATAAAGAGAAATGATCATTTCGTTTGTGCATTACATTAATTACAGCAATCTCCTCTTCAAAAACACAATATATGCATGATTTTCAACCAGCTCTAGTAATTATCCGATCAGGGGCCTAATCGACATGCCCAAGAATAGAAGCACAGCACGACGCCTGTGCAAACAGAACCAACAAAGTTTCCACACCAACACACCGCAGGGAGATTTTACACTTGTTTTGTCATGCTTAACGTATGAACATCACAGATCGGAGACAACTAGACTAAAGAAGTTAAAGAAAAAGATCTGAGATGAAGTTGATATTAAAATAAATATTGAGTTTCCTGTGCAAAGAAAGAGTAAACTTGTTTTAAGAAAGAGAAAATTCACAAATGTGATCTTATAAATATGCTGGTATCTATTTAATCTCATTTATCACGGAGAAACAAATGGAATTAATCATATTTTTTGTATATGAAATATAGTAATATAGTAAGAATGGAACACTAATGTTTTCCTAATGTTATGTTAACCAACTAATGTTAACTAATCTGTAAAGTGTTACCGAAAAAAATTTCTCATGCTTCCACATTAAATTTGTATCATTATACTCTTACAGTATGTCAACAGCTGTCTAATTTGTGTCTGATTTTTATTTATCCTAAAGAATTTTAAACAGTTAATAATTCAAACATAGTTGAACACTCAATTACTCGATTAAAATCCTGAAAGAAATGTAAGCATCATGTGTCTAAATGACCTGTGTTGGTGTCTAAAATGCAAAGTCTTATTAAAAAAATGTTAGGGGCCTATAAAGAGGGAGAGCAGAACACGTGTAGTTGTTTGTTGTGCTCGGCTTGTCCATTCTTGCGGGCTCTTCGCATGTTCACACAAGACTGGATTAACTGTGTTTGTTGGATGTGTTGATGAAGTGGAAAAGGCGATGCTAAGTATCTTTAGTCTAACTGATGACACATTAATCCTGTTCTCAGGTTCTGTAGAGGTGGAAACTCAAAACAATTCTGATGCCTCATTGGAAAGGCATTCGGCACAATGCCCATGATGCTTGTTTTGGCCACCTCTCTCTTGCACCAGAGCACCGTGTACAGTATGAAACATGTCAAGAACTACTCTACCAGTCAAAAGTTTGGACACACCTACTCATTCATTACCTGCGAGAATAGTCATCAAAACCAAAACACTATGAGCTTCTTCATTGTCCAGATTCCAGCTCCACTTTTAAAACAATATTTGAAGGAGCTGTCATGTTTGCTGCACAGTGGATGCCTGATTTTCCTTAATTATACCCAATTCAATTTAAGTTATGTAAAGAAATGGATATGTCTCACAAACTTGAAAGCATTAAGCGTAAACCTTTGCAAAATAAGTTTTGAAATCACAAACGCTGTATGTACAGTCGAGCTCAGAATTAATCATACCCCTGGTAAATATGATCAAAAATGGCTGTAAAAAATAAATCTTTATTTATCTACATTAAATGCCTGGTCTGTATCCTCCTCTTAAAATGGAGATTTTGACAATCTGTTCATTTGATACTTTTACTATTGTAAAAATATTTTAATAAAGGATTTTAATTAAACATTTTATATTTAGCTACATTCCCTTTTTTGTGCAACTCTCTGTTACCGTAATGTGTAATTTTCCTCATTACACTTAATCGGTCGACTACAGGACATTTCAACAATAAGCTTTTGTTGCAAAGGTAATTGCGACTTTTTATCTCACAATTTTGACTTTTTCTCTCACAATTGTGTGTTTACATCTTGCAATTCTGACTTTTTGTTCTTGCAATTGCAAGTTTATATCCTTTTTTCTCAGAATTGTGGGATATAAGAGACTTGAGATATTAAACTATACTATATAGTTTCTATATAAGATAGTCGGTAGATATGGACATTTGTTTCCACCATGGAATTATAACACACAATTGCGAGTTTATATCATGTAATCCTGAAAAAAAGTCAGAATTGTGAGAGATAAACTTACAATTGTGAGAAAAAAAGTCAGAAATGTGAGATAAAAAGTCACAATTACCTTTTTCATTTTTTATTCCGTGGCGAAAACAAGCCAAGAAGTAGGCCTAATATTATTTAGATCCCTTCTACAACATGGTGGAAGACAAGTAAATAATCTAATTTCATTTTAATAATTTTTACACAAAATATAAATACAAATGTATTTTTTAATTTGTTGGAAATCTCAGTTGATCAGTAACTCAAAGACAACATTTGCTGCAAAATAACTACTGTAACTAACCCCTACTGAGTAGCAATCTTAATTTAGGCTAAATTGTGTTACTTGCAACCCTTTCACGTATTTAAATTACATGAATCATTGAGATAAACTGCATGCAGACATGCCTCAAATCTTGGCAACAGGGTTGCAAAAATCACAAAATGAATAGAAAACAGCACATATAATATGTGGTTTGATCTCCTGAGGTTGACGGACAATATTTTCTGAGAGTGAAGCAACTCATTTCACTGAACATGGACTGAAAAAGAAAATAAATTTTGCAAAGACTATCTTGGAACATTTTAGATATTGTCTTGGGACCACTTGGAAAACATCATCTCCAGAGCAGAAGACCAATTTGCCAACCAAAGAAAAATAAAGAAAAAATGAGTACTGAGAGCTTATGAGACAAAAACATGCTGTGTTTCTCTCCAGCACACTAAGTAAAACGGTGTGAAAAGCAGAACGGAAATGACAAGCATGTCAGACGTTTAAGATACTGTGGGAGAGTTAGAGCACTCATTCACTCGTGCCAATATGCTCCTCTATCCCCCCTTTACAAAAATAACGTTTTGTGTTTGGTCTACATTCAGGGCAATACTTTTCAGCAATTTGCCAGACATTACGGAGATATTTTTATACACAGACTGTAACTTTATACCTCTCTCTCTGATTGTGATCGCTCCCAGTAGAAATCCCCACTCTGAGATGAGGCTAGGGAAGCTGAACTGCAATTATAAGACTTTAAATAATTTTAGAAGAGTAGACCAACATTAAATAATTTACACAATTTGATTTAACTGAGGTTCTCGAAAATGTAGTTAGAACTTTAGAAAAGAAAATATTGTTTTTACTTTCTGTCTTCCACTTTTTCCACAGCCAAAAAAAAAAAAAAAAAGGTTTTGAATCTGTTCCAGGTTTAATACAAGAATGGTAAACCAAAGCAGAGCATTTTATCGAGAATAGTATTAAAATACACACAATTTCAAAAGTATACCAACAAGACATAAACATTAATTAACATTCAGTGTTATTTTAGTATTTACAAGTTATTTTTTCTATAATGTTGTTTTTTATTAACCATATTAGTTTGGAATTAGCTGTTAATTTATATTTTAAGTTTTCAATTTAATTTGAGAATCTAGAATTTTAGTAATTTTGATTTGTACTTTTTCATATTTCTATATAGATTTGATTTGCTTATATTTCAGTTTTAGTTTTTGTAATTTTAGTACTTTAAATTAAATGTATTTAAGTTAGTTGCCACAGTAACATTTCTAATATTTAATTTTTTTTGTCTAATATTTATCTATATTATCATTGTATTTTATTTCAGCTTTATTCAATTACCGAAAACAACTTTTATTTAACAATAGCAACACTACCTGCAACATGCATGACATGCATGCAAGGATACCAAAAAAGTAAAGGAAAATCAATTTACAAGAATTACATAGGTAACACATAACTAGAAGATCTGCCTACAAGAGCAGTCCCACTACTAAAATAATGAATTAGACAGCTTTACAGCTAAACCAAGAATTAATATGAGCCCTTCAAAAAAATCTGTGCTTCACATTACTTCTTTCAAAACCTAAGGATTTTCTGAGGTAAAAGCATGCTATGTTGTCAATGGAAATCATTGAACCCAGTTGTTTAATTTCTATAAAACTACACACTCTAATGTAGTACTGTTCCATGCTAGTGAAAACTCGGTGGCAGGCATTTACTCGAGGAACAAGAACATTAGAAATAAAAAGTGGCCTTCAAAGCTTAATAACGTAGCAAGGGTCCATGCACAAAAACAAATATTGCATTTTTAATGAGTTTTTGCCAAAACATAACACTCACAGAGAGCACAGAATGTCATGAATAACTAAGTCATGCTCATCAGACTGAAACGGCCCATATCATATATAAAACATTACATACATGAGCATAAAGGCATGTATGGTGGAGCAACTGTGCCTCCATACTCAGAATTAACCAATTCAATATTATCATTTATACAAACTATGTAATAGGCAATGCTGCTTTTAATGCTGATGTTTTTTTTATTATTATTATTCATGGATGAATAGGGTTTACATGACACATGCAAACCACTGAACTCAATAGTGACTCAAAATAGTTTATATTTCAGATTATAATGGTTAAATTGAGAGATTGCACTGAATGCTTGGCGAGCAGAGTATAGAGCAGCATGCTCTTCTACTCATGATGAATAACTTGCATGGCATACACTCCAAAAAGCGTCTGATGCGCCACGCTATTTAGCTGATCGGCATCACCAGAGGCCAGAGATGGAAACTCGAGTCGTACTTAAGTCGAAAAAAAGACTTGCGACTTGTAAACATCTGACTCCAGACTTGACTTGGACTTAAATACAGGGACTCGTGAAAAACACTAGTAATTTTGGCATGGCATTCCTGATTACTTTCTCTTTACTAACCCACATGACCGTATCAAACACCACATATTTCCATCCACCCATCCATCCATCCATCCATTCCTTATCAATAGGTGTGTGCGGCTCTGTGCAGACAGGTAGGTGTGTAACATAAAGTACCACAAGAGCGATTCGTGAGCAGAGGGTTCCATTTGCTTTTGAATCACTCTCACGGTACTTTGATGTTATATGAACACATAATATGTGCTTACTGCAGCAAATATCACAACAATTAATCTCTAAACACACCAAGCTAGCATTATTACATGTGTGACACATCTGAAGGCACACATATTCACCAATTGGTGCTATTATATAAATGAAGAACAATCAATAACAATAGCCAAATCTTATCTTGTGATAATCTTCTCCTTTCTATTTAATTTGACCCTAAAAAAAGAAAGAAGTGTTGTTTTAACTTAAAAATGTAAGTGTTTGTGCTGCTTTAAAATGTTAAGTTTAGTCAACTTGAAATGTGAAGTTGTACTGAGTTACCACTTGGATATTTGAGTTGACTAAACTTAAAAATTTTAAAGCAGCACGAACACTTACTTTTTTCAAATGGAAACAAACATAATAATCGGGCAGGGCTCAGAATTCGGCACAGCACCGGTGCTCCCTGGAAGACCTTACTCATCTTTGTTTGAGAATTACAACAAACTACGGCAATATAGCATGTGGTGACTGTACCTGCATTACAAATGGTATAAAATTACCCTCCAAAGGGCACTTTAAATGGAGAGTAATCAAGCCAGATTGCATCAAAAAAAACAAAAAAACACTTAGGAGCAGATTTACTAAACAGGGCAAATTAGCGTGAGAGCGCAATTCCAAAACAGTGCCGATGGGACTGGAAAGTTCTGCACACATTTCTTTCCATGATGAACAACGCAATCTACCAGGTAGCGTCTGGTTTAAGGCATGCTTTTTTTTGGGCAGTAAATAATGGCGCAAACACCAGTACATTGACAAGCATAAACCTTAGTAAATCACCTTGCGTGATTCATTTAAATACTCTCTTCCCATAAATTTTGCACCTGAAAGGGAAACTCCTACAAATGCATATGGGCAGACGCAAAAATAACTGTCCACACCTTTTCAGGGCTAATTTTTCACTGCGTGTCATTATTAAATCCGGACAGTAGTTGTTTTAACGGCAAAAGAGGGCTTGCGCAAGCTGTAAGTAAATATGTCCCTTAATGTATAAAAAATGTATGATTATGTAAAATCATTGCTTTATTAGACAAAAATGATTTAGCTTCATACATTGTTAATTACAATAACTAGCTGGAAAAAAAATAACTATTGCTAAAAATAGAACAAAGACTTGAGACTTGGACCTCAGGAAATTGTTACCATGTCTGCAAGATGTAGGCCAGTAAGAGCTGTGCATGTAAACCTCACTACCCTGGCCTCAAGAGGCACGCTAGCAGTGGTGTCTTTACCATCCTTGTTAGCACGCCCGTCTTCCACCCCGGAGACCCCGGTTCGAACCCCACTTGGAGTGGATCGAGTAGGACCGGTTACATTTGATGCTGTTGACCCAGATGCGAGTGAGGTTTAATGGGGTGAGTGTAACGGACCTAGGCCAGTAAGAGCTGAGCATTTAAACCTCACTCCCCTGGCCTCAAGAGGCACGCTAGCGTTTGCGGTCTTTAGCGTCCCCTGCCTGCCATGCCGGTTCGAGTCCCACTCAGAGCGGGTCGAGTAGGACTGCTTACACAGAGACTATAGTGATGCAGATCAATTCCTATTGAAAATTCTGAATTAAGTAAACCCTCCCTAAACTATTTAGTGCTATCTAAAATTAACCAGATGGCACATTTAGCAGAAGCTTTTACATAAAGCAACTAGTTGAACTAGTTGAAGTAGTTCTTATGAGTGAAACGTCTGAAGTGATTACTGAGTGTATCAGCTGCTAAAACTGAATGAATGAATGATGTTATTAGTAATTAGTTAAACTGAAACAGATTTATTTGGATAGTAATTTGGACAGATTGAGTCAGTTTTAAAAAAAAAGTCTATATATTGTGACAGAGTTATGTTTCTTTATGTTAATAATCGCCTCTCCGAGGCCTGAAACCACTCACACTGTGTCTGTCGTTTGCTCCTCCTGCCAGAATATTAATTAGAACAAGTTACAACGCCACGTACAATACAACACCATGATTATAGAATATTCTGAATAAAAAGGTGAGCAGTTTTTAAAAAGTTTCTAAATGACATTCAATTATGATTTTTTTTTTAATGTATCCAGAAATTTGCAGGTATGTCTCTGAAATATATGCAACACACTTAACAACTGTTAGTAATTTTGATCGTTTTAAGTCAATATTGGTCTTATTTAAAATGCTTTTTAAAGTTCCAATTAATGTGGATATTTTTTTAACATTGCATTTGGAATCAGAACTTACATGTAGAGGGCCCAAACTGGAGGTTTATCACATTAAACTTGAATGAGGACATCCATTAATCTGGTTGTTATCATGCTTTATGTAGAGCTCGCTTTTTATATCATGTTTCTGGTCATTTTGCACTTTATTGCATTTCTTCAGCATTCACTGAATCAAAAATAGCTTTGAGTGAAATACACTTTATCCAGGCTGAAACTCTTCCGCTATGCAGTTTTTTTTCATGTACTCTGAACATGCTTTATAGAGAAATGTCATATTTTCCTATATTTGCTCTTGATTTCTTCCATTTCTCCAGGGACCTCTGTCTGTCATGTGTGGTGTATTCATTATACATAATGAGAGCATTTTAGAACTGCCACACAATGTTGTAGTACCTGTGGCCAGCCAGATCAGCAGCTGTAAAGTCAACATGAAATGGCATTCACAGCTCATTTTGATTCCAACTATTTTCAAGTGAAACAGGATTTTCATTGGGGAATAAACTAGGGCTTTTAAAACCAAAGATTTTTCTAGTCGACTGGTAGTCATTCATTTAAGCACGTCTTGAAAGTAATTCAAGCATCGCACATTTATGATATTAAATTAATTGAATATATACTGGTGGGGGACATTGGAAAATGGTTTGAGTTTCAGGACTGAGGAAGAATGTCATACTGTTTGTAACATCCCTTATGAAAATGAAGGAAACTAGGGTTACATATGTAACCGAGACGTTCCATTTCAAGGGAACTCGCGCTGCATCGAAACGCTGTGGGAACGCTATACCCACGGCGCCATAAGAGCAATTGTCCGTTTGTGTGAAATCAATGCGCACATTCAGGTGGCGCCCCTGGAGTGGAGCCATGATCAAGGTTGTAGAACCTCACAAATGTATGCGGCAAGGACCAGCCCGCGGCATCACAAACATCTTGGAGGGAAACTCCTGAGAGTAATGCTTTGGAAGCAGCCACTCTCCTAGTGGAGTGGGCCCATAAAGTCAAAGGTGAAGGCTGACCAGCCGACTCATAAGCAAGTGAAATGGCCTCGACCACCCACTTGCTCATCCTCTGCTTAGATGTCGGGCACCCCTTTCTGGGTAACCCAAAGCAAACAAACAGTTTCTACACAGGGCAGCTCTGTGGATGTAAGCATCTAAGGCTCTAACTGGGCAAAGAAGATAGTTTCTCTTGGTTGGACATCCAGAGGAGGACAGTAGGCCTGCAGTACTATAGGGCTTATAGTATTAGTAGGAACCTTAGGAACGTCACCCGGTCTAGGGTGAAGAAAAACCTTTACCATACCAGGAGCAAATTCCATGCATGAGGAAGATGCCGAGAGGGCTTGCATGTCTCCAATTATTTTGTGTAAGATAAGGGGTGTAATAGCGAGAAGAAAGACAATCTTAGACTGAGAACTTCTCAGGAACCTCCTCAATAGGCTCAAAGGGAGCCAAGGAAAGCACTTCCAAAATTATGGCCAAATCCCCGGCACCCTCGTGCAGACTGTAGGTTTGAGCCTACTAGAGATGTCATCTCTAGAAATGCGAACAGATCTACTTCGGCTTAACCAAAGTTCTCCCAAAGGAGCTCCACTACCTCGGGGTCGAGTCTCTATTCCCCTGGCCTCAGCCCCTGCCTCAACAGGATGTCTGCTCCCTGATTTAAATACCCCGGGATGTATGCTTCCCTCAGAGAGAGCAAATTCCCTTGGGCCCACAGGAGGATCTGGTGAGTCAGCTTGTATAAGGGGCGTGACCGCAGATCCCTCTAATGGCTTACCGATGTGTTGTCGATACAAACAAGCACATGATGGCCCCTTAGGTCTGGGAGGAAGTGTTTCAGAGCTTGAAACACGGCCGGCATTTCCAAGCAATTTATGTGCCACGAGAGATGATGGTCCCGCCACAGACCCCGAGCCGAACGAGCACTCATGATTGCCCCCCAACCCGTGAGAGGTGCATCCGTCATTAGCGTGACGCGACGACAAGGAGCTCCCAACACAGGTCCTTGGGAAAGAAGATTTTTTCCACATGACTAAGTCACGAAGGCATCGCCGTGTGACCTTGATCATGCGGAACGGGTTTCCCTTCGGGGAGAACCCTTTGGCTTTGAGCCACCACTGTACGGTCTCATGTACAACAGGCCAAAAATGTATCACGTTGGACGCTGCTGCCATCAGACCTCTGAAACTGCTTTACAGTGAGTGACTGGTCTAGCTTTATTTCATTCACAGCTGAGAGAATTGAAGCAATACAGGCCGGAGATAGAAGTGTCTAGATAGGCCGAAAGGAAAAACACGAAATTGGTACGCTTCGCCCCCGAAAGCGAACCTCAGAAACTTCCTGTCTTGTGGAAGGATGGATATGTGGAAGTATGCATCCTTTAGATCTATCGTAACAAACCAGTCTTCGGACCTGATTTGTGACATGACTTGCTTGAGAGTAAGCATCTTGCATTTGAGCTTCTCTACAGCCCAGATCTAAAATTGGATGTAACCCCATCCTTCTTTGGGTCAATGAAGTACCGGCTGTAAAACCCGGACTCCCTGCTGGGTCGGAGGAACCTTCCTCCTTTTGCAGAAGAGCTTTTACTTATTGTTCCATAACCAGAGTCTGCTCGGGGCCCACCACTGTGCTGGTAGGAGGACCCAGTGAGAGGACCAAGCTGCAGGACCCAGCGAGATATATATTTGGTGGCGCACCGGCAGAGAACAACTGGCTTGAATACTTTAGAGCCTCTGCGCCCCGACATGAAGGTGGGGTTGGCAGAACGGCCCCCTGAGGGCACCGAGTGGAGACGGGCACCGTATAATGAGGTGTAATCTATCTTTCCCCCCGAGGGGTGTACCCTCAAAAGCCTGACACCACTGGCGTCAGGGCTTCTTGGCCTACTTAGGGATAATAACGGTCCTCAGATCTGTTTTACCATAAGTATGGATTTTAGATGCATATTATCAACTTGCATGGGTTCCTCTCCTGGTTCTGGAGTGCAGGATTGTACTGGTTAGCAGATGTTATGGGAGGACTGCAAGGCAGGTTTTCATACAGTTCGATCCCCATCTTGTCATCATATGCTGAGTGATGCAGCCACAGCGCTAGTTGGAGTCCTTAATGGTAGATGGTGAATAGCGTTCGCTCATTCCATCCACAGGAGGCCGCTAGGGTAAGAAAGTTGAGAGTATAATCAGTAACTTTTTCCCTACCGTAAATTATAGAGTTGTTCACTTACAAATGAATCTCCAGAAGGCAGTCCAAACACTTCCCAGCAGTGAGCAACGAATCAGTCGAGGGAGTGAGTGACTGGCCCAGCTTGCTGCCAGAATGTTTCAGTGCTCATCCAGATGGTAGGATTAGGATGAAGGATATTTTAGCTCTCTCAGTGGAGAAGAGACACATCTCAAAGGCGGGTGAATCTCTAAGGTTAGTGAACACTGTAGTTGGAAGCCATTGCAGCCCTCCACCAAACCAGAGTAGGTCAGTGGATTGACAATGGGACTGGCAACACTCACAGTTGGTCAAGGAGTGATCAGGGCTGGTATGGTGGTGCTCGGTGTGGAAGTGGATCCTACTGCAGTGAGGGCATGGCAAAGATTATCCACTAGGTGTTGAAACGGATCTGTAGTTGTTGGATTCATCGTTATTGAGTTGGTGGTTCTGGCCTTCCGTCAGAATACTGTAAACCATCGTTATAGTGCGTTTATGATATTTTTATTATCTGCATTCAGTGCTAAACCCTTGACCTTAGCTTTGCACTGCCAGTCAAGCTACTAGAACCAATATTAAGTTTTATAAAATAACACCAAGAAACTAATACAAAGTATCTAGAAAGTAAAGAGAGTCAGATTTGATTTCATGATGACTTTAAATAAATCTAGGATGAAAGTTTAGCAAATGATATTCCTCATTACTGTGTTTTGTGGTTGCATTGGTTTTCATATGTAAAATGAGGGAACACTTATGATCTGATACATGAAAGCATTCTGTGATGAGAAATCATGACATCAGATTTGTTTGTGAGTATATACAGTTTGTGCAGCCCATTGAGAAGCTGTGCCCTATGTGAGGAGTATGCAGTGGGCCTCAGGGCAGGCTGTTTGATGTGAGCCTGGAAAATGGATTATCTGGTGGCAAGAGAGTGAATGGGACTGTCTAGCCGCTTGAGGCAGGCTTCACACCAAAATCCACCTGGCAGTGAGGGAGCAGGCCACCCCGAAGGACACAGCCTACAGGAACACAGATCTCTCACATTGGCCTGTGTTAATGCTCACTTTGTCACCCAAACAGGTCGGGAAAGATAATCAATAGCCTTTGATAGCTACTATTAGGATTTTAACAAGCTTTTGCTCACGCTGCACTGCTCCTGAACAGAGAAAGGAGCACCTGTTTAGCTCCACATCTTCCCTCTCTTTAATATCGTCCTTTTCCAATTTTATCAACTTTTAGCAACCTTACTCGAGCAACTGACTGTGATCACAGGCTATGTTCAGAATAGCGTACTACAATTTCAGTACAATCTCTGCAGTATATATTGTATGTATACTGTTCACAATATAGAAAATTCAAAGTGACCTTCTAAATAAACTACAGTATAAATAAACTACAAAATACCTTGTTTTTATGTTTTATTGCATATAATGTTTGTTTTTGTTGTTGTTATTTGTTATAACTTCTTAAATGCATTTAAAAAACAACTAACAATATACTATCAGGTATAAACATTGAAAGGTTACTTCAAATTAAAAAAATAAAATAAAAATGCTATAAAATACAGAAAAACTTGGTTCAAAAATGGTTCTTCTATGGCATTGGTGTGGAATATTCCCAAGGACACTAGGATTCCCTCCCAAACAATCATACTATTTTTCTAGCAAGATTTTTGTCCAGATTTCAAACCCAGATATTACATTGCTTCATTCATTGTTCATTGCTCAGAAATACCTTTTGGGCTTCAGTTTAACCGATAATCATAGAACATAGACATCAATAAAATGTGCTGAAACTTTTATCGTTTTCGAGCCAGCAGTTCCTCAGATATTTGTGTCTCTTACAGGTTGACAAATGGCGATAGAACCTCTCCAGTCTGGTTATCAGCTCAAAATCTCCATACACAATTACTAAAGCTTTCTGAACACCACCCAAACTAATTCCAATTTACAACATTTGCAATTGTCAGATCATTAAAATAATTGTTCCCTTTTCAGCTGTTTCCCTGCTGTTTTCGATCAATTTCCCCCCAAACCAAATGATCTGTTCATCTGAATAGCTCATTCGAGTTTTTTTCCTTTCTCTTTAAATTATGCGTTCACTTAGAACACATATTGCTAATGACAATAATTAACCAAAGATGGAGTCTGAATAATTACAGGCAGGGAAGGAACTACTCATCCGCAAGTTCTTGCATTCAGCTTGCATTTAAGGCTGATCAAGCTGTATTGTGTTTTAATTCCAGTACGTCTCGCAGGCGCTTGGTAGGACATCTTCAGAGGTCAAGCTTGATAGGTGTTGGGGCACACCGTAAAAGTTGTTTGCTTGTTCATGCTTCGTGTTTTTTAAATGTGAACTCTACATCGTCACGCAGCCTTGATCGATGACCTTCAAAGGGCCAGGAGACGTGCGTTGAGTGATGCCACTGTGCCACGAGAGCAAAGGCGAGGCTGGGTGAGAGGTGTGCGGTGACCCAGGTGGGTTTAATCTCCCCCTCACAGAGATTCAATAAGTCCTCATTACCGAGCCTCGGGTCTGGATTCATTTGAGAACGTCACAGTTAACAATGTTATACAGTGGCCAGATGAAGAGGTAATGTAGCCTCTGCCATTCTCCGAATAATTCATCATCTGAAATCTTAGACTGCGCTGTTTCTGGCGCTGACATTCACTTTCTTTTCCACCAGCAGCAGTGTTTGAGGACAGCTCATCCCATCATAAATTTGTGTAACTTCAGCCACAGCCTCATGCTGTGTGGTTATAGATGTTGGACTGTGTCCTTGTCGAGCAGGAGTTTGGTTCTCCACATCCTGGAATTTGCTTCATGATGGTCAAGGCCAGGGAGGGAAATTGCCACCCGCTACCAGTGGCAGCAGCAGCGGTGGGCGAATTGTCTTGGATTGGCCTTTGACAAGATAGTTAAAAGAGTTAACGCATTCATATTTTATAATTTTTTTAGTTTAGGAACAGCTTAAAGAAAATAATTCCAATCTTGTTCATCCACAACTGTTTTTAACGTTATAATAATGAGAAATGTTTCTTGAGCAGCAAATCAGCATATTAGTATGATTTCTGAAGGATCATGTTACACTGAAGACTGGAGTAATGTTGAGGAAAACTCAGCTTTGCCATCGCAGCAATAAATAACATTTTAAAATAAAAAACAATTATTATAAAATTGTGGTAATATTTCACAATATTAATGTTTTAATGCATTTATTATCAAATAAATGCAGACTTGGTGTACATAAGAAATAAAAAATAAATAAAAAACGACCTCTAACTTGTAAACGGTATTGCATGTGCAGTTTCTGAAGCAAAACTTAGTCTTATATCTGAATGGTGCTTTAAATGAAAGCGCCTAAAATGTTAATTATGCAACAAACAAACAAAAATAATGGGCAAATAATAAAAATATATGGAAGCCCATTTCTCTCAGAAACAAAGTCATAATTTAATAGAAAGTCATAGTTAGAAGAAATGAAGTCACATTGTGAAATGAGGTCACAGCAATAAAGTTGAAGTTGACTTTTTCAAATTCTGAGGTGAAAATGGGCTTTTTGGGGTGTGATACACTTATCTCACAAGACGAGACATGATGCAAAGAAAACAATATACAAGCACTGTAAAAGGTTTTACCACAAACTCAACTGACTGGCTTTTGTCCTGTATGATTTCAGATGAGTCTCTTCAGGCCTTACTGTACATTAATTCTGAGCTTCCAGAACTTCTGATTGAGGCTGTGTGTGACCTCCTAATTTAACTAATTTCCACAAATTGAATATAGAGATGGTCAAACCTATCACTGTCCAGAGATAGGTTTGATATTGCACGCATCAGGGAGCTCGTGTTTCACTTTCACTTTCGGATTCGAGATCGCACGTACTCTGTGTATAGGGAGCGGCGGTGCTGAGCGCGCATTCTACAACATTAGACATTTATCAGACGCTTAGGCACAGTTGCGCAACGAATCCTCCGCTATCGTCATGCAATCAGTGAACTGTGATTCCTGCTGCAATGTGTGCGACTGCAACTTGTGCTGGATGAGCAGAGCATAGTTTTTATTTTGATAAAAACAGCAAAACGTCACCCTCACGCTCTGTCATGGCGATATCGCGAGGCAGCTTTTCACTCGACGAGAAAATCTCATCACATTTTAGTCTTGCGCGATCTCGTGTCACACCCCTAGCTTCCATAGAAGTAGAACAGGGAACTACTTACAAACTAGCTACTTAAAAAAATAGACAAAGACTCGCGATCAAATACACTTGCAAGACCAGGAACCAGTGTGAATGCAAAAAGAACCAGATTCTCGATTTTGAACCGTTTTAGATCTTTGTGTGATTGTGTGTTCAATTTTCCTTATACAGTTGTAACTGAAATTATTCAACCCCCATTGCAAATCAGGTTTATTGGCAAAAATTACAGACTTTCAGCTTTTTGCAATGATTAAATCAAACAATTCAATTGTTCATTGCAAACAGCTGAACGTCTGTACATTTTGCCAATAAACCTGATTTGCAATGGGGGTTGAATGACGATTACAACTGTACTTGATTAGTAAATTTGAAAAGAAAAAAAAAAGACAAATAAAAAAAAAAAATCGGAGAGCCTTGTAAAGTGGCATTTACCTGCAACTGTGTCTGGTGGTCAAGAAAGTAAATTTCCCCCATCCTAGTCATTCTAGATGTGGCGAAAGAGAGGAGGAACAACAGACCGGCATTAATGGAATCTTCCTTTGCTTCCATCTCCTTTTCCTCTCTCTCTGCTACAAGATCTCAATCTTATCATACAACAATAAAACCTGGGAAAATGGACAAGGGAGGGTTTTGCTGGCCGGGATTTTATGGAGTTTACAGTAATGCGCAGAGGGTGAAATTATTCCAAGCCAAGTTTAATTATTTCCTTCTATCAATACAACCGGCCTATACGTAACTTCCTCGTTTATCCGATTACTGAAATATTAAATTCTGTTGAGCCCGAGCAAATTGACTTTGGTGCCAAGGTCTTGACAAGACACAGACACGGAGCTTCATGCATCAGTGACAGTGTAACTGCATTACATACGTGCCGCTTCCCTTGGCGCTGATCTCAGAGAAGCCTGCTCGCCATAAAGAGAAACAGATGAGGGAGAAGATGCGCAGGTACATCCTCACTATTAGCCTTTAATTGTAGTCATCTTGTGAGCTGATTTTTGGACAGATGCCCTGGGTCTGGTTCTTCTGAATAAAGAGGCCAGTTAAACCATCGCATGAGCTCCTCATCACCAGAGTGCAGCCGTGCGGCTGAACTATTCACTTGCAAGAACAGGTGTTTTACGCCCTATTTCCAGTCCTGATTAAGACCGGCCATGCTTGCGTTCATCTCATAAAAGAAACAATTATTCAGATCTGAGCTGGCTTACAAAAAACAACAGACTCAAAGCATCTCTAGCCCTTGGTTTTCTCTTGTTCTCTTTCTGTTCAGTTTGTTTTAGATTACAGGTCAGCCGGGGAAAGTTCAGAGGATTCAGCGAGCCGTCTTCCTCCTGTAACATAGAGAGCCTACAATTGGACTCTGTCATCCCAAATAATTACACAGGAAAGGAGAGTAACAAGATATTTCATTGGCATAGACTGAGACACACTGTAAAATGATGCCAAATTGGCTCAGCTTGCGTCTCCTCCAGCCACTTTGATGTACATTATCAGTTGTAGGCATGGATATCACCTCTCAGCTCTCAGGATCACAACATCATGTTACCTTAAGCATAATGGTTGTTTGGCACAAAAGGCAAGAAAATGTCCCTATTACCTGACAGATATCACTGAAATATGTGTCTTAAGATATCGCACCTATCTCCACAACAGTAATAGACTCATCATTCACTTACTCTCCTGTCATTCCAACATTGATTCATCTTCAAAACACAAATTAAACATTCCTTTTTAATGTCGCAGATGTGAGTTTATGAGCATTTTAAAACGGCTTCATCCATGACTTATTCTACCTCACTAAATTCCATCCATAGCCCTAAGGTCAACTCTAACTTCCTTAAAGCAGTGATGACATATTTTTGTAGACCAAAATTTGGTTAGCATTTTAGCACTTCTAATTTCATCGTCCTGAAGTCAGTGGGTTTTTCGTTTTTTAATTGTTTTTTGGTTAAACGCCTGAAATAAAGTATTTGGTTAACGCAAGCTCATACTATTTTCACGTTTTATTCTACGACATTAAACGTACTGTATACCTCACGCATGAGTATACATTTTTTTTCTTAAAGCTTTTACTTAGAAAAAAGGGGGTGCTAACTAGTGACTAAATGAGACTACAGAGGTTGTCGGGAACATTAAACAACATCACGCTCAACAAGTAAACTCATCTTGCGGAATTTAGATACTGAAACCGCTAAATGTCGCAAACTAACTGAAATATTTAGCAGCACAGCCAGCAGCAGCACCTCGCAGTTAAATATTAGCAGCAGTGAAGAAGTGAGGCAGACAGATATGCAGCAACATGCCACCAGTGATGATGAGGGACAGAAAGAGGAGCTGGTTCCACAGGTAGATCCAGGGCAAGTAAGTATGGAACATCAGAGGAGAAAGAGAGTTACTTGCTAGGGATGATGTTAGGAAGTGATATTCAGGTTGCTACATTTTTAATGATTACAGTAGGCTAGTTAAAACAGCTAAACTTCAACATTTTAGCTGTAAAATGCCACATGCAGTAGCTAATATTAAGAAATATGTTGTGCTTTTACTTTTAAAAATGTTGGTAACGTTACAGTTAATGCTTAAGTCAAGTCAAGTCAAGAATATTTGTATAGCGCTTTTCACAATACAGATTGTATCAAAGCAGCTTCACAGTATTAAATTAAAATAATAATAAAACGTCCATGTTTGGTAATGCTAATCAATAGTAATATTGATTGATTCATTAAATTGAATATCCCCAACTGAGCAAGCCAAAGGCAACAGTGGCAAGGAAACGAAAAACTCCATCAGGTGCCCAATGGTGACCTAAAACTCCATCAGGTGACCTAATAGAGAAAAAAAACCTTGGGAGAACCCAGGCTCAGTCGGGGGCCAGTTCTCCTCTGGCGGTTATGAACTAGAGGCCGGATTTAACTGTAAGATTAAAACATTTATATGAATGCCTGGTTAAAGAGATGCGTCTTTAATCTAGTTTTGAACTGGGAGAGCGAGTCTGAGCAACGAACAGTATCAGGAAGGCTATTCCAGAGTTTTAGAGCTAAATGTGAGAATGCTCTCCCTCCTTTGGTGGACTTAGATATCCTAGGTATAACCAAAAGCCTCGAATTTAGTGATCTTAAAGAGCTTACAAACTTTGAAGATTTTGAATACAGAAGTTACATTTGTAATGGTGTATTTTCATTTAGATGTGGTATTATTATTTGTGAAAGATTAATTAGTGCATAAATTAATTAAGATTATTAAGTAATAAATTCATTTTAAGACAGCATGGAATAGATTATATAATATGCTGTTATAACAGCATATTATATAATCTATTCCATGCTATCTTGGAATAAAACCTGTTTTTTTTTTTTTTTTTTTTTATCCATTCCATCATTTGTTTATTCAGGTTGAGCTTAGACCAAGAGCAGAGAAAGACACCCACTCCAGCTCAACTTTAAATTACTTTAAGCGCCCCAAGTCAGACAGTCACAACCTAGAGGTTTTTTTACACATAAATGGAGGTCTCAACACACTGCAGTCCTATGTAGTATTCAAGTTAATCTAGAATGATATGCTTTTAACACAACATCAAAGGGCTATTGCTATAATTTGGATGGTATAGTATCATGAGCCTCAATTAAAGTCTTGTGACACTCATGCCAGGCGTTATTGTTGTTGTTGACGAGTTTCAGCGTGCCGATTGCTTTGGGCCGGGCCTAGTCAAAGTCCAGGGCCGTTTTTTAGTCCCAGTCCGTCCCTGGTGCCATTCCTTTATAGCCTACGTTTAGCCTTTTTCTTTCTCGTGATTGTATTTAAGCTTGTCACAGAGCTTATTCAAAGAAAGAAATTGGATTAATGTCCACTAGCAAAAAATATTAATTTGTATACAGTACGTGGATATATAGTGATTATTACTAATACGTATTTTTATCCCCCCACACCAGGGATCCCTACAGAAAGATATGATATGGTTTATGAGAACATGTACAGTGAGGGCCAGCTGCCCAGCCAGATGCCTGTGGGAGTCGTGCCGGCATTCCCAGCCCTGAGCGCTGCGGAAAACAGTCCAATCCCACAGACACATGGGCTTGAATCATGCAAACATCTTTTGGATCTGTGAACCAAAACACAAGCCCGTAATGAGCCTGGTGAGATGAAACAAGCTTTTGAGGAACGTCATACGAGGCGTGATTTGCTGTTGCAATTAAGTTTTATCGTTCTGAAAATTCACTTTTTACGAGATGAATTGACTTTTGTAGCATAAAAATCTTGAAAATCCTCATAAAAGGAGATCCAATGAGATGACCAGAGGGGCTTTTTGGAACTGCTTTACAGGGAGATGAGAAGAGAGGGGGGAGAGGCGTGCTGAGAGACAGACGGAGAGAGAGATGGAGAGATAGCAAGACTGAGAAAGAGCAGAACACAAGGGATCTTCTGAGGAAGAGAGAGAGAGAAACAGAGAAAAGGATTAGGCCGATAGAAGCTTGGCATGACTGTGTGTCTGATGATGGCTGTCTATGCATATCTCACTGTCTGCATCAAAGACACAGAAACACAACACATACACATTCTGCCTCCAGCTACAAGCACCGCTGCAGCCCAATTAAAGCAGCGGTGAGGGCCGAGGCAATCAGTGGACTACCTTCTCTTTTCATGGTTGGGGGAAGCCATCCTCTGTTGGATGAAGCCTTGCTAGCTCCTTGGAAAACAGCCCAAGAAAACGTATTATCCTTGTTCCCATTGGAGGAAAAAAAACTGACCTTGATTTAATAAACAATTTACCCAGGAGACATACGTCTGCCAAGTAAAACCGCTGGACAGGATATAGTTATCAAGAGAGCTAAATTTCCCTATTACAATCCTTGTCAATTTCTGACAAAATAGCCAAATAAGCTCCATTTCAAACCATGTTTCACAACAACATAAAGACTATCCCATCAGTTCCTGAATGAAAACATCAAGATAGTGGTGAGAATACTATACGTTGGTGCTTGTGAACGTAACTTAAAAGCATTTCAGCAGATTCTGACTATTTATTATTGGTGCTCATACGTAAATAATTCACCCAAACATAAAAATCCTGTCATTGTTTACTCGCATCCTTTTCCAAACCTACAGCAAATGCATTTACTGTATGTGCAACACAAGGAAAGATATTTTGAAAAATGTGTTTTTATACTGATATCCATACAACGAAAGTCAGTGGGATCCAATGTTGTTTGGTCCAATTTTCTTGTGTGGAACAACATGAGGGTATGAGAACACAATTTTCATTTTTGGAAGAACTAATCTTTTAAAGGTTTGTTGTTCAAATCATTAAAGGTGAGAAAATACCATACACAAGTACGAAAACACAGATGGTTGGCGGATGCACTGAAAGTGCACACTTAGCACATCACTAACATCACTATGGTGTTATCTGAAGTGCTCAACTTGACCACAACACGGTGGTTCTCAACCAGAGGCCCTTAACAAACTTCTAAGGGGGCCTGAAGATGATTTCAGTTTAAAATAAGGTGAACAAACTCCATCGCACACCTGCAGGTGATAGGTGCGTCGGATAATAGGACCAAACAAGTTAGTCGTTTTAGCAGATAAGGAACTCCCGCACACTATCGTTACTTGCAATTTAAAATTAATGTTTATTAACACACAACGTTTCGGTCACACCACCTTCATCAGGAGTCACTCCTGATGAAGGTCGTGTGACCGAAACGTTGTGTATTAATAAACATTAATTTTAAATTGCAAGTAACGATAGTGTGCGGGAGATCCTTATCAGTTTAAAATAAGGTAAAACAAGCATTACAATAAAACAAGTGAATTGAATATGAAATCATCCTTCCATAGCTAAAATATATATGCATACTGTAGTATGTAGTGTTGGTAGTCAATTTCAGCACGTAACTCATCCCGCATAGTCTGTGGAAGGGTTGTTTGCAATACACCGGTATCAACAATAACTGTGATATTTAAAAAATTAAATACTGATATTGTGTCAATACTACACATACAATAATATCGTAAATAATCCAGCAGCACCAATAACTACATGGTTGACATTCCAACATTGTAGGTCCAACAAGACAACGACACAATGTGTAGATACTACTGCTGCACAAAAGCAAGACATTCTTCCAGCACCTGAAAAAAATAGCTCACCCTAGTGGAAGTTTTGGAATTCTGTAAAAAAAGATGGGCTATTAAAGACTCAGTCTGCAGAAAGTGCCAATCAATAGTTTTTTGAGCTTTTGTAGTTATTGTTACAAACTCTCGCTCCGCCTCCCTATACGCTAGAAGTTGTGTGATTCAATGGCCAAAAAAAAGAAAACACAAAATAAAGTTAAAGATCAATTTTACTTAAAAATCACAATATGACATGAATGACTAATTCAAATCATGCTGCTAAATAAGGAGCAGTGTGCTATTACTTTGCAAAGCTTCTGATTTTCGCCTAGTAGATGATAAAATGAGTGAGGAAAACAAAAACATTATATAAACTTACACAAGAGAACGAGAGATCGGAGGAATATCTAGGATCCGGAATATCGACTTGATGGTGGACTAATTGGACTTGGGCCAGTAAATAACCACTCAGATTTCTATGAGCAAGCAAATAACCAATCAAATAATCGAACATTACAAAAGTACTTGCTAATATTGTTAAATCCCAAAGACTTTGATTCCTAAAGATGGCAGCTTTTGTTGTCGTAATCATTATATGTGAATAGACACTTTCACTGGTATTTCGAACATTATTTTAGACACTCAACACAAGAGGAATTAAACAAAGAAAATACCTGCTGGCCCAAAACTGGCTTTCCATCTGCCTACCTCTTGGACTCAGTGCTTGTACAGCCTGTGAGATCCTGCTCCGAGAAACTCCCAGCTACGCTTCATTGGGGATAACCAAGCAAAAGTAATTCTGGCCTACTTTCCCTGCCTGGAGCTCAATGCTGTCAACACTAAAGCAAAAAAAGAGAGTGAGGGAGAAAAAGAAAAAAATGTTATGGACGAAGAAAGAATGTCAATTTGCATGATTGCATGAAGATCTAAGGGTAGGATTGAGTTTGGGTGGGGGGGGATTGAGTTTTGGGGGGGGGGGGGGGGGCTGACCACATAATTAGTTTTGTGGGTTGGAAAGTAAGGACCTTCCATCAAAATATTTGAAATAATTTGCTTAATCTTCGTTAAGCATGAGGCTAATACCTGGGCTTGCGCCATGAACATCTGGCCCTATGACTGTGTCATGAGGAAGGTGCCAAGGCTACTTTGGAGATGTGGTGTTTTAATGGAAACCAGTGACATCGTGGGGTCCTGCCAAACCTCTGGGACATCTAGAAGCTGCCGTTCTTCTCAAAATAAGCATATTAGTTAATGCCGCTTCCTGCGCAATCAGGTTTCCTGCGGTCTGTGCCAAAACCAGACTTGCGCCATGGAACACTTGCATCCCGTACGCTCGTACTGACAGGATGAAAAATGATATCTGGACTATGTCAATAAATTCTCAGATCATACATGAACAGTTAGGAAAATTTGCCTCTTTGGTCTATGAGGTCTTATGTCTTGAATTATTTCTGTTAGGCTGAACTACGAGCATGAACTTCTGCACTTGTTTCATTCAAATTCGGCAATTATTATTAGGCTGAATTTTATTTATTTATTTGTCTATTTAGAAAGATGAGTGTATATGAGTGCTTCAGCTCAACTACTCAGAGCATATGCGTTATGCACCAGGCCAAGGATCTGACTTTAAAGACCCCATGAAAAAGCTTGACAAGTGCAGATTTCTTTCTTGTATGCACATTTTTTTTCTGTAGAGTGAAACTGTCGGCTTTCAGAAGTAAAAATTAATTTGTAGAGGAATTTATTTTGAACAATAACTAAATAGTAATAACTAAAACAACTAATAAAATTTTTCCAAGAGAGACCTACTGTGAGGTATGAGGTTGTTAATCCACTGTATGCTTTTGTTGCAGCCATCAGCCGCATTATTTAAACTTATTTTTTCTAATAATCGTGCTCATCAGTGGAATTCCTAGTGAAAGACTAAATTACCCATGATTGTGCAGAGAAATTTCCACCAAATCAGAGAAACACGACAAGCATTTCATGCCAAAAGAGAACTCGCTTATACTGTAAAAGACATAGAGGCAGGTCCCCTACGCTCTCAAATTTAAATATTTGTATGCATATTATGAATATTTTGCAATAAATGTAAAATCTTGATTCTATGTACATAATCAACATATTTAAAACAAGTTTTATATCTCTCCATCGTTTTTAATTTGATTATGCCATTGCAGTTCTTTCCGTCCTTTACCCAGCTGTTAAGTACACAGTCTTATATGTTTATGTACACTTATATGCACATTTTTCAATTGAACATTTGTAGTGATTTACCTTGTGGCTGGTTGGTTTGGTCCATGTGCCACTGAACTCTGTTCAAACACCAAGTATTGAACGACTCTTCCTTTTAAAAAAATCCTGTGATTCATGTTAGGTGTAATAATAGTCTTCCATGTATTAAGACGAGATGAGAGAATGAATCATTGGGTCCACTGAGATCATTCGGAGATGTCAGGTTATGTTCATTAAGACATGGAGGGGTGTCCTTGGTGAACCGAACCCCTTTGGCCAGTTTCTTCACTCAGGGACATATATGGATTGAGCTGGGCAAAGAGGACGGCCAGACATCCCTCGGGTCAGACCCAGCTGCCAAACATGAAAGGTGTGTCTCCACACATGGGTCGTTTGTCTCAGGCAGTTCTCTGGACGCCTCATTGGAGAGAGCAAGGACCTTCATCTCTCACCATCACAGGACCTTACCACAAGGCCCCATGACAAATGACCCATAATTCATTTCAGCGTCACGTTAATGGCCTTGAGTTGTCCGTGGTAATAGCACTCTGTGGGTCTAAATGACAGTGGCTTCAAGAACAGTGCTGGCCGTCCGTTTGTGTATGAAGGTGGTCAATGGTTAGACTGACAAGCTATATACTTCATATCTCATATTGCTGTGGAGAATCTATCCCAGGATGCTGGTAAAAAATGTAGTAAAAAAAAATCTATCCAAGATGGTTGACAAACCGTGAGACATTATTGTCAAATGTATGCTCTGTTTCTGTTTAGTTTCCGTGTTCCTATTTTCCTTAGTTCCCTAGTTATGCTGCAACCCAATTAACATACTATACGACACATCCTAAATAGTATTCAAAATTAGAATTAGTTTGTCCTAAATCGTAGTATGTTGAAATGAGTAATCCAAAGATACCCATATGGTCTACTTTTTCCAGTTAGAATTCAAAGTGCAGATCAATACACACTCTTACAGCTAATATTGCCCACAACACATTTCACGTTGGATGAGGATCCGATTAGAACTACAAACACAAATAAAAAGTGTTAAAAAAGTTTGGAAGTCTGACGGTTAAGAGGTTTAGACAAATGTGTTTCAGTTTTTAATTATCAGTATATAACCTGACGAAATATTTATTCAATGTTATCCACATTATATTATATATTAAACAAAAGTGTTGACTCGGAGGAAGACTGAGAAGGGGCCATCTGGAGTCAGGCCTGCTGTGTTGCTATTTACGTAGAGAGTTCAACATTTTTGGATGCTCTCTTAAAAGGCAGCTGTCTATGAAAGTAGGAGAGAGAAAGGAAGTTCAAGTTTTGGAGCAGAACCATAGAAGTTTCTCCTTTCTTGGCCAGCCCTACAGGACATTTAATACATATACATTTGTCTAAAAATCAGTTTCATCATTGCAAAATCTAGATCCATGGCCAAAGTACATAATTTTCAGAAATGATGCACAAATACCTACCACATTCATGGACCTCTTTAGTGTTTCAGATGTGGATGTGTTTATATCTTGGCCCAGAATTTCTAATGACCTGAGGGTGTGATTACATTTGGTAAGCCCCATCACCTCATTGAGTCCATCCTTTGTTTAGATTCACTGCCCATAAGCAAACAAGATAAACTGCTAATTGAAAATTGCATCAGCTCAAACGGACGCTATGGGCTTTCTTCTCATCACCAATCAATTTTATATTACTTGGCCCAACAGGCCTGTTTTGCACAGCAGGCCGAAGTGCTCTATAGTGGAAGCTAACTGAAAGTAAGGTTTACGATATGGGATTATCAATGTTGTTTGCACGGCGCAGTTAGCCCCTGCTGATAGTCACCACAAAACCATTATTTTGTGTCAAATCTTGCAGGCAATAAAGGTTCATTGTGAATTGTCAATAGTGTGTATGAAGCACAGCTCACACAAAAGTCACTGTCAAACCAAGCAGCTTCCTGTTGGTCAATACAGCTGTGAAATATTTTGCCCTCACAAAATTCCTGATTGCATGGATTCCTATTTAAATGATTGGATTGCCCGTGAAAATTCACCAAACATTAAATGTGACTGCATCTTCATGGCAGAAAAAAAAGCATATTTCTCCATTGATGTAGATTCCAAATAAGCCTTTTTTTATTTTTCTTCTTTTTTTTCAAGTAAAATATAAATGCTACATATTTTGTAATATTATTCTAGATGAGCATTAAAAGTGTGAAATTGACATGCATTTTTTCCTATCTGCCCAGTTTGACATGATAGTCTTTTGTGAATGGCTTCTGTGCCATGTGCCAGCTGAGCAACTGCCATTGAGATGAATGGGAATGCTACGGTTTTATTTCTCCAGGTATTTTAGACCTTCTATGAACTGTGAAGGAGGGCTGCAGAAATCCATTGCAAGAGAATAAAATGCTGCTTGTATCCAAAGAATGCGAGCCTACGATAGGGGAATAAATGTGGCTCAGGGGTGATCAAATCCAAGATCTCCATTCAAACGTTCCTAAACATCAATAGTCTGTTATTTTAGTGTATAATGAAATGAAAACTTGCTGCTGTGGTTGTTTTTGATATCATGAGTAGGACGTGGGAAGTCTTCACATGTAACCAATCTGCTCTTCTTGCAGTTTAAGCACACCATGCTTTTCAGCACGCGGTGGAGAAAGCAAGCTCTTATTAGAAAGAGCGGCATTGGTTTTCAGCAGTGTAGGTGGACTCCCACGGTCCATCATATTCAAGCAAGCAGCTCGGATTTGAAGGAGCAATAACACTTTTTTAAAGCCTCATACATTACATATGCAGGGGAAGATGCTTGGTTTTTATTAGGCCATTAACCGCTCTGGCAATATACACCAGCAGCAGAGAAATGGAGAGATTTCATCAGGCACTTCTACGATGGGGTGGTTTAAATACAGAATACGGTTCATCTAAAATGTATAATATTGACCCGATTGAAAAGTGCTTTTTCTTCCAGAATCCTTAGAGATTCACCCCACACAATGCTATTGTACATCTGGATAATAGGGGCCACGTAATCTCGAAATTACACGAGACAGAGATGTAATTATCGTTTTCTACATCTGCAGATTCTTCAGGGGTGTGACACAGCAACCTTTCATACGGAGAATGTCGCTTGTTCACATTATATATGAGAAAAAAAGGCTCCCCTTGCATAATTGATTCAATGAGACTTCTTTGGCCTATAAAAATATGAATATTAATATTCGCAAAGACTTGTTTGTAAAACAATGAGTATTCTAAAAGCTCAGAGGGGAAACCTGGCCTCCGTGGTTCACCCTATTTATGTGAAGGACAAAGGCAGTCACGTCGCGCTCCTCCTTTTGTGGAGAAAGAGAGGCTCAGGGGAAGTTCCCTGAGGCGTCCCTCAATCTTTCAGACAGGAAATCATCACAAAAAGCATGTCCCCATGGCGATTCCCATGAAGCTTGAAGACTATTGGCCAGTTATAAATTCAGCCCCAGTCAACCACGTCAGGCCACAATATGAGAAGAAAAGACATGGGGATACCACCATTTCACATAATAATCAAACTGTGCCCTACATAACAGTGAGACGCCCTTGTTGACATAGAGGTGCTTGACCTATGGTCAAGCTCTGCCAAAGAAAATTCATACCGGATTAATTCATTCTTTCATTAGGGCATTAATATGAGCCTCCACGTTTCTAAAGTCATTTCTGCCACTAGCGTCATATCATACCAAAGTGCAATAGACTGATATATCACACAATATTTGCCATTTTCTCTACATATCTGATTGGCCCATTTGCCGATTAGTCATTAAGCCTTTTTCTATTTTGGGGGTTTTCAAATACTTTCAATGGAAATTAAATGGAGTTTTTGGGTAGGTGATCAAACATACTTTTGATCAATTGACATCAAGTGCTCTGACATATTATACTCCACCAAAAAATGTATTTAGATAACATTTTGGAAATTCTTTTATAATTTTAATGCAAATTGTACACAAGGACTATTTGGACTAAAAATCGTTTGTAGCACTAAAGGCCCAGACACATCAAAGAGCTACAGTAGCAGTGGCGAAAGCCTACAGTAGTCTCGCTTCAAATTGCCTGCATCATGGGCCAAAAAGTTGAGCTGGAACACACTGCAAATACTACAGCCAATGGCCAACTAGCATGTACTGCGATGTCTGCATGAGAGTTAATAACTCTCCATACCACCAGGAGGCAGTAGTCTGTATTTTTCACTCAAAAAGGAAAACTGGAAGAGATAGGACTGCAGATATACAAACCACAAAAGTGCTTGCTTACCATTTTCACACCAATGTCGCTCATCACAGATGCATTCGTAATATCGCATACAGTAATATAAATTGCATAGACAAGATCCTTTTGTGAGTGTGCTGTTGACTGCATAGATTGCTTGCTTTTGTTTTTCTTCTTGTGGTTCGCCAAGCTGAAGAGCCAATCAGAGTCATTAAACAAGCTCAATTGCACGAAAAGCTGCCGACAGGGTTCCAACTAGTGCAAACGGTGTTGAACACACTGCAAACTCTAGACCAACAGATGCTCAAAGACAGCCCTACATTGGACGATAGTCAGCCACCGGATTGGTGAAATGACATTAAAGGGCCATTCTCAAGCCACTTCTTGGTTCTCTTTAGACTTTGATCAGGAACAATTGGCTAGTTGAAAAATAGCATCTGATCATTCCTCTTTAGATAACAACTTTTCATTTGTGGAAAGCAAGCCATTCTGCAATATTCCCATGTACTCCAAAGCATTAAATGACATTTCACAGTAAAGTAGCTCATCAATACCAGCAGCTAAAAAGGCTCCCCACACAATGACACTCTTCCTCCATGCTGTAGTAGAGAATGCATTTATCATAATTCTCACCAGATTTTCGAAGACACCGCTTTTGGAGCACCACCATGCAACTCATGTTTTACTATGATCACTTCACACACAGCTTCCCATATTCTGTCAAAAACTTATTTCTGCCTTTGATGTGTTTTTTTCTGAGACAGCAATGGATTTTTAAGTTAAGCTAATTTCCTGACCAATAATTTGTGGTTAAGGCAATTAAAAATTGAGTGTTTAGCCATTTTTGGCTTTTGCCCAGGAGTGTACACTTCATACTTGCATTTCATATACACATGCATATAAATTAACCCAAAACCTTATGCAGGGAAGTCAACATTTGAACGGCATAATCGTCTCTACACATTAAAAGGCAAAGTATTTTAACGTCGAAAAATTACACAAGTCACCTTTTAAAATCCAGTGCTTTTTCCCCAGACTTTTACAACCAGCCATAAAGTACGATTTTATGTACTTTCCAACAGCTCCAGATCAACACACACGAATGCAAATGAGAGAGAACCAGCGGGGAACGTAGATCACAACCGCCATGTGCGTGTGTGTGCGTCATAGGAGAGATGGAGGCTGGAGTACTAATCACTGGAACGCAGACAGTTAACAGCCTGAGAGTCATCAGGAATGACCCATCTGAAAACTCCATTACCCAGATGGCTCGCTGCTCCACCAGGAGCCTGTAGGGAGAAGATGTTGTTTTAGCATTGAATATAAATGTAGAGCTGGGTGGCTCAAAAATGCTTCTGTGATCCAGGGCGTCTATTTCAAAAGTCCAGCATTACGGCTTTGATCCGGCAGCTAGTCTGAGATCTGAGCGCTTGCCTGCAGGTGCACCGCGGAGATCTATGAAATCAGAGGAGAAGCAGGAGGGGTGCAGCTCACTTCCACACTCCACAGATCCAAAAAACGGAAAACTCAAGAGAGCGCTCTCATATTTCCCAGCTATCTTCCCGCAGTGCAATCAGAATCCTTTAAGAGCAGCACATCATATATTTACAGAGCTGGACGGAGATGCCTTACCTGGAGGCCTCCGGTGGAGCAGGCAGGAGTTAAATATTAATTGTGAGTGATTCATCGCCTGAAGCCTGGACAGGCCTGCAGCTCAGCTCCAGCTGTTGGTTGGCCCTGGTCTCCTTCCAGGCCTGGCAGCCATAGCTTGGCTCGGGCAGCAGAAGCCACACATCAGGGTGTCAGTTGGAGCCAGCAGACTGTGTCACCCATGCTGGGGAGGCAATGAGGCAAGGAAGCCTCCGCCACATGTGCGGGGAGATCCGAGGGCTAATGCTGGGACCCGATCAACTTTAGAACGAGCGGGTGAATCGCAACAAAACTGTCAAGAACTTGTCCAAGTCACATTTCACAGCAGAACGGGGGGAACAAGTATATACTGCCGTTCTCATTACTGCAACAGCAAGTTTTACTCTATTAATTTAAATAATCGAAGTAAAGATTTAAAAGCATAAACATTACTATTTAAGTAATTTACAATATACTTTGAAAACATTGGGGATTTGTATGATGGAATAGTTGATGATCCCTAAGAAAAAATAAATATTGGCAGAAATGTCTTGTGCTAGGAAGCCATCTTTTCCCTTTTTTTGTCCATGTATGTATTTTAATGCATAACTGTTGTTATGTTATACGTTTGTGTTAACAAAACACTAAGGAAAAAAATTCCATTTGTGTTCAAAAAAGAAAAGTATTCCAATCATTTTTTTACTGTTACATTAATTAATGAATATATATATAACTGTTTTTGTAACTTTATACACTGCTGTCCAGTAAATTTTTTTTTTGGGGGGGGGGGGGGGGCGGGATTATAACTTGTATTCAGCACGGATACATAACTTGTAATGCATGATAATTTATTATGTTACAAAAGCTTTGTATTCAGATAAAAGCTATTCTTCTGAGCTTTCTATTTATCAAGAATACTGAAAAAAAAAAATAAACATTGGTAATAATACAAATGTTTCTTGAGCAGCAAATCAGCATAGGATGATTTCTGAAGGATAATGACACTGAAGACTGGAGTAAGAACATCACAGGAATACATTTCTTAATAAATAATAAACTTCTTAAAAAAAAAAAAAATCTTACCGATCCCAAACTTTTGCATGGTAGTATATGTATATATGTATATGTCTGTATGTATAGATTTCTGATTCATTAGTCACTATAGGTAAATAACTAGAAGAATAACAATATATATTTAAAAAATTAGAAAAAATAAGAAATATCAGTTTGCATAATGAGCTTTGTTTTGTACAGCTAAAAGAAACTGGAAACATTATCTAAATGTATAGTGTTCAGTTAAATTTTTCTTATTTATTTTATTGGCATTAAGTGATCTGAATAGGCCTATGTCATAAATGAGTTTACTTTTATTAAGTTTGTTTTATCAAAACACCACATAATCATCTTGACAAGGTTTCAATCACAAACACTTTCCAAGCCTACTGTCTGATGCACCTGATATGAATGGATTGGAGGCTGGAATGAATAAGTGATCGTATAGCGCAGCCCCTGAGGCTGAACACCGAGTCTATCCTCCGTCTTGTTGGGTCACGTGGTGTGCAGGATGGATCTGTGACAGAGGGAGCAGCCAGACGGTAAGCCCACAGCTGTTCCTTTGGCCTGGACTCAAGACTTAATGTAGCTTGCCCGATTCTTCCACTTGGAGAGAACCAGCCGTATACCAAAAAAGACCGTGCTGGATAAGAAGAGAATGAGAGCAACACTATATAGTACATCAAAATGTTTCGAAACCTCAAACGTACACACAATATTTTACAAAGCAATTCAGTGAAATGGACATTTGAAGTACCATTATGCAGGCAATCAAACAATCCACCCAGACTCAGTTCTGTTCTCATTCTACAGATCTGGATAACAGTGGTGTGTACCTATCTTGGCAATTTGCTTCAAAATGATTGGACAAGAGTTTATATGTTTGTTTCTTATTCAATGTTTAATGCTAAAAGTAAATATTATTATAAAAAAATATAACGAGAGTATGGTAACACTTTAGTTGGACCCCAATCTAAAAAAGTATGATTTCTGGACTAATTTTCATCAAATGAATTATTGACTATTTAACTATTTTTAATGTTCCTCATACATATTTTCTCTTATTTAATAATATTAAGTGAGAAAAGGAATGATTATAAAAACTTGTCTAATGTCTTTATAAACCTACTAGCCAAATAAAAAATGTGATGAAACTCATTCATTCAAATTAATCAGCAAAAATGACGATTCTTTACTAAACGATGGGGATCATGAAATATGAAATGCATTAATTCCAAACCAGAATTAGACCAGGGATCTAGATACTGTATGATGGATTTGGGATAAAGGCCTGTTTAAACCTCAGGATGATAACTAGTTAAAAAAAAAATCCCTCTATATGTAAGAGAATAGAGTCCACCCCACAACTATAATGATTACGGCACAGAGGAACTATATCATTGGAATTACTTCCAGAATGATTTTTCCAGCTGATGAACAATTAAAAAAAACATTGATAGCCAATCAGAATCCATCCTGCTTTAAAGAGCTTGAGCATTTAAACCGGCAGACGACAATACTGCAGCTCGCTTATAATAGACAGAACGTTATCGTGCATTGGTGTGGACGCTAACACAGTTAGTTATAGTTACCGTTCTTGGTGTGAACGGGCCTTAAACAATTTACATATAACAAACTTATTCTTGTTACCAGATCAATGCATTTTACTCCTCTACCACACAACGTTAAAACCAACCCCATAAAACAAAGAGGAAAGACATTTGCAGCCTGACAGTCCCATTCACAGGAGCAAAATGACACACTTACTGAACGCCAAACCTCTCTCTTCTCTCTCTAACACCTTTCTCTGATCGTCCGGTCAGCTCATTCGTACCTCCCACCAGGCTGAGATGGAGAGAGGGGGGGAAATATCATACAGCATCTTACATTATCAAAAGAAAAAAAAAGAGCCAGGTCATGAATAATTGAGGAGATCACTTTCGTCTGAGACCGGAGTGAGAGTGCTCTCCTTGGCTTGTACCTCTACACACAGTCTGGAGGCTAATTCACTGGGGATCGTAATTTATGGACAATTGAAGCAGCAGAAACATCTCTTGGAAGGCGACTGGGGGATCCATAGCAACAATCCTTCTGGGGCATATTAATCCCCTGCTTTATGTAGTGCTAAGTGTACAATAGTAATCAGTAGTGGAGCACAGGCCGCTGATCATTAAGGGAAAAAGCTATATAAAGAATTCATAATGGGATTAGCCTGCGGCGGGTGGAGTGCGAGAAAAGGGGAGAGCAGGAGAGAGAGAGAGAGAGAGAGAGAGAGAGAGAGAGAGAGAGAGAGAGAGAGAGAGAGAGAGAGAGAGAGAGAGAGAGAGAGAGAGAGAGAGTGGACCAAATTAAATCACCCATCAAATTGCACCAAGGAATTTTAATTTACAGGTTAATGTTGAATTGTGTAACTAATCACAGCTAACATTTTCAGTGAACCAGTAAAAAAAAAAAAAAAAAAAAAAAAAACTAGCCATTTTACTAGCTTACACTACAGACCCGCACATTATAATTAGGGAAAGCACTCATTCTGCAGGCCAGCCTTTCAGAGGCCATCAAGTGGCCATCCTCATTGCTGTTGGCCACTACATTGGCCTTACTATGAAAAATCATTTATTTCAAGAATAATATGCTTGATGGAGCTCAGCCATTTAGAAGTAGGCCTACCTCTATAAAATATGGTTATTTCAACTGTGTAGAAAGAACAAAAATGAACTGGAAAAGTTTCTTTCGTGATGCCAAGTTGTTGTGGATGGTTACAAAGACAATGCTATTTGGTTGCTTGGGTGTTCTGGGTAGTAAGGTGGTTTCTTACTAGTCTAAGGGTCAGTAGATATATTTTTTAGAATACCGCATAAAAATTTGCGAATAAAGCATCCCATGTGTTCAAGAGAACAAAATTGTCACTTCCTGGGAAATTGGCACAAAATATCTGTAATTAAAATGGAAGATGCTGCAATTTGGGAAGCCACTTGCAGCACAAATGATTGTGCGTCTCAGAGTGTCAGATGAAACACAATAAATGCTGTCATGTTCTCTTGCGTTCGGATGCTAGTGATTGGAAATGCAATCATGTGAGACTCTTTTGGGAGGATATTAAACCAAATCATTTTTTTTTTAAATTTGACAAAAAATGTTATGCACATTTATGCAATATCAGAAAATTTGCATTAAAACATAGCTAATGACATGATGCCCTATTAATTAAAACAACAAAAATGCAATTCATACATGATTTATATGATGAAAATGTTTGTAATTTCTATTCACTTTGACATGTTTTTGGGAATAAACTAAAGAATGGCTGGGTAATACATTTGGTATCTCGATACCATACAGAGGAAAAAAGCCTCATTAAAACTAAAATGGTAACACTTTATTTTACAGGTCCATATGTATATTATACATTTCCTATTTTCCTTTTTTGAAGCGATTCCAATCATGTTTGAAGCAATTTAAAACCATCATAGCGAACAATGCGCATCTGAAGTGTCTCAGCTGAAGGAAATAATACATTATTTATCATCTTTAATATGTCCCAAAAAATTTTATTGGGCCGATAACGATAAAATAAAAAAATTTAAAATGTCGGCCGATACCGATATGGTGGCTGATATATCGCGCATCCCCACAATTTATATATAGATGGCCCTTATCAGATAATTAGTTCAGTTTAACATCCCAAAATGTATTTGTATATGATATTTGTAAGAAATATTGGTTTACTGTGAAAAATATATTTAAAACATTTTTTAAGATGATCAAGGCACGTGCTTAAAACTTGATTTTTTTTTTTTTTTTTCATCATGGACACTCTCTGCCCCATATGTTAAAATCAAAATTTGCAGCATTACTGTCCCTGCCGCCTCTCATTGACAATGAAAAACTTCCCGTCGCTTTGTTGCTGCAAATCGCCATTAGTGTAAACACTCCAATAGTACTAGCAATAGTGATGCTCGTATTAGCAAGCACCAATAATAAAAAGGACATCCAAATAGGTTTCAAATCGTGGGGCCTTGTGATTTCACCATCAAATCTATTTCAAATAGGAGACAAAAGTGCTAACATGTGGAATGAGATGAGCAGCTCATAAAAAAACAGTCTGTTCTGTAGCCTAGCCTGGGCAGCTTCTTCAGTTGCAATACTGCATTTTACATTCAGCTTAATTACCCCCACCCCTCTCATCCCCCCTGACATATTCATTTGAGGGATTTTGGCAATGCAATGAAGAGAGAGAGAGAGTGGAATATGGGAAGAGAGGAATGGTTCCAAACACAAAAACATTGCACCCTTCAGCAGCCCTGCAATAACTTTAGTCAAGCATTTCCAATTATAATTATATTTTCATCCCTCCCTCAGCCAGAGGAGCTCTTTATCACCGCGGCAGGCAGAGAATTACTTTATTACAGCTACACCTCGTTAGGCTGAGTGCTCCTAATGAAGCAGCCCTGTGATCAGACAGGAATCATGCTGGAGGAAGCCTGCATCATTAGGCCAGCCTTTAATTACTATGATATATGGCCGCCCGCTGCTCTGCTATCACCTTCCCTTTTAATGTGACCCCAGCACAAACTCCAAGTAGTGTACAGAACACATATGCGCAGAATAAATGACCACTCGTACATCAGGAATGAGATGCAATCCTCATGTACTATACACAAATCCGGCGAAACACGGAAGTAAAGCAGCGCCGCCATTACTGCGTGCCTTGCTGCTAAGGAAGTAGCGGAAGTACCGCGTTGATCCCGTAGGCGGCTGATGTTAGCTGTTACTGTACGAAATGTTATTTTGTGTGGTTGGCTGTTTTAACAACAGCACAAAACTACAGGCCTGGAATAAAACCGTTCACGAACCTTTGCTGCACATTGACTGCCCATGTTTACGGCCATACGGATTACACAGAGTTCCTGGTCTAGCGGAGGACCAAGATGTGCGTCAAAAGTTTATACAAAATACACCATTCTCTTTTTCAAATTGACATTAATCCACAACGTTGCACTAGATGTGTAAAAACAAGTGGAAAGTGTTACGCTGTAAGGCAAGCTGATCAGTTGGTTCGTTGCTGCCGCGCTCTATCACTCGCACACCAGAGCAAAATGTTTTTTAATGTTTCAATTTCGTGATTAAAATGTCATAATTTGGAAGCGGATAATTCCTTCACAAGCTCATTATGACTCAAAATGTTAGAATGCCGCACCTACACTCGATAGTTTGAATAAGATCAGCGCAACGCAGACCACTGCATTGACAGCGTGAAACATATGATCTGTCTACAGCCAGGGCTCAGCGGAAGACAGAAAATGATTGAGGAATTAAATTCGAAAATAAAAGACAGTTTGACATCTTTTTTTCTCGCATCTGTGAATTAATTTTTTTATCATTTGCCCTGAGATGAAGCAAATATATTTGTGCGGGAATTTCTCGCACTATAAAAGCTAACCTTGCGGGAATGTTGTAAATTATACGCAATCCCCGCATTCCCACCGAAATTCAAGCCCTGCATTACATTTGGCTGACGCATTTTTACATTAATACATTATGTTGTCAATAAATTACCTTTATCGGTAAGTTTTGGCCACTGCCTTACATCATCTACCCAAATGTTCCCTTTTAAATTTTATTTCACCAGACATTTTCTTTCATGAGCAGGATCCGCTTTCATTGAAATGTCATTAGAGGGTATTCTTCGCCACACTTCGCAGGCACGCAGTAATGGCGGCAGGCAAGATGGCGGCGCCCATAGAGTTCGCGGCGGATTTGTGTATAGGAAACGTGACACTGGGCTGGGCAGCCGATAAACAATTGAAATCTGACTGGTAGAGACAATTTATGTTTATAATGTGGTATATATGCATGGCTTGTCTTATTAAAAGGTGAAGTAAGTGATTTTTGAGAAACACTGTTGATATTTAAAATCAGCCCAAACAAACACACCCTTACCTTCATTGCTCCGCCCCCAAAATGCACAAACACGCAATGAATCCATGACGGAAGGAAGTAGTTCTGCACAAAAGAGCGTTTTTAAAGAGCATTTCTTATTTATTTACACACGTGTGCCATCAAACTGTTGTGTAACCGCAATATCACACTTATAGCTGTGCAATATGGCTGTATATCAGCATGCTGTGATTACCTACGGCACAAATATAAAGTTATAACCGCATTTATTTGAAATATAGATTTTTTAACATAATAAATGTCTTTACTATCACTTTTGATCATTGACTACAAAAATTTGAATAGTAGAGTACTTATGATTACTTAAAGCGTGATCTGTTCATATCATGCACTTATTGAAAGTAACTGAAAACCAAACACTGGTCATTTCTAGACTAAATGTTAATTGTGTTTTTTCTTTTTCTTTGAAAGGCCGTCTTTTTCTTTAGCTCACGAGAATTACAGTTAGTGATGCTTAAAGATTAGATCTTACTAAGCAAGTTGCATCCAGTTTTACGGAGCATCTTCTTTTGCAAATTAAGAGCATTTCTTTCATTCATGTTAGTTTTCTTACAAAAAAAGATAGGAAACACTACAGTCTAGTTCATGAGGTTAAGAAAGGTTTAAAAAGTATTGCTAGTAACATTGCTGAGTGGACCTGAACAGAAGAACTGCACTTTGATATGCAAAAGAAACATTTGCACGTAGGCAGGTATAGCTCATTATTAAATCACACAAATGGGACGTGAGATTGGGGTGGCTTTTACTTAATGACTTCTAAAAGGCTCCTGTGCAGAAGAAAAAATACCTGCATTTTAGAGCAAAGCTCCATAGCGGTGTAGCAGCACTCTGAGCACCTGAATTAAATATGAAATATTCAACAAGATGGAGGTAGAATTCTAGGTTTATTATTTAGGCCAGCGGGGACTAATTGCGTTAATGCAATACGAGAGTTGATCTTAAGTTTCCACTGCTCTGAGCCACTTTTGAGCTACCTGGGGCGGCGCATTAGCTGAGATGGCCCTATCCCGGCCAGGCCTGTACATTAAAGGTAGACATTAATTACTTTTTAATTTGTGGAAGCTTCTCAAACTCGTACATTTTTAAATGCAGGCTCTTTACCTGCACTGATTCACAGGGAGAGGGTTTTACAGTATGCGTGTACATTCACAGCTGAAGTTTGGGAAATACAGTGGAAAGTTACTTACGATTCTGAACTGAGAGTTTGGTGTACCTCTGATTTCAGAATCATAAGTGACTTTCCACTGTATTTCCCAAACTCCAGTTGTTCTTGGAATTGAGAAACAGCCCTTAAACTGGTGTCAGATAAGAGAGATGTCAAAAGTCTCCAGGACTAGGCTTTTGAAACCAGTTATGATGTACAGCAGGCCTATAACTCAATGCTTCCAAACCCTAGTCCTGAGACCGGTCTTGCCAGGCTTCGTTGAAATAACACACTCGGAAGGACGCGAGGACACAGAACACATCTTTGTGAGATTTAAGATGTGCTGCAATATTGTTGCTCAACTGACCATCCCAGCATAATATAGCGACCAATGCACGATAAATACAACAGAACATCACCAACAAATGTTAGTAACTTATTAAAACATTTCTTGCTTATTATAGGCATTATTTTCATAGTATTTTATATCATTTTATTTTACTGCGAGAATTTGTGAAAATGACTATGTTTAATGTTACCTATACTTTGTTAATGTTAAGATTCTTTTTAATATGCCAATAAAAATACTGCAGGCTTTCTTTAGGTCTTTATCACTTTATCAATAAAATTAGGCAAAAAAAAATGACAAACGTTTACCAGAATTCAATACAGAAAGGTGTTGATAAAAAAAAAAGTTAAATAATGATTTAAAATGGATTGTTACCCAATATTTGAGTGATGATGTTACTAGGTTTTGGAACAGAGCCCAACTGTACAGCCAGTTTTAATGTAATAATGGTAGTTTTAAGCCCTATTCTGACGGGACTAGTTTTCATGATGGACGTTGAAGAAATTTGTGTTTCACAGACGTACGTGATTTTAATCCCATCCAAATCTGCCATGTCTGTGTTGTTCTCACGCAATCTCAGTAAAAACTGTTTTTCGGCAAACTCAACCATCCTTTAAAGAAATCTGATCCCGCCCAAATGCGAATGTCTGTGATTGTTGATATTTTATCTTAACACTTATCCTTTTTTTTGACCTACCTGAGCATCCGTTTTCCAACAAACGTACGCATGCGTTCGTTTCATTTCAATATGGATGATATCCAAAGAAAAAAATTAATTACAAAATTTATAAACCGAGCCAAAATGCGGAAACTGCGAAGACTGCCCATTTTAATATCAGTGTAGGACACTTGTCAAGATTTCTCTGCTCACTTATGTAGGTTCATTATAAACAGCCACTTCTAAACTCAGGTGCAGTTTATTTAAATAGGGTTTTAATAATAAATTAAAGTTATATCAGTAAATAATTCATTAAAAACATACAGTGCTATGCATAAGTTTAGACACCCATGCTAAAGTTGACTAAAAAGAGGAATAAAAAATCATCTTTTGGAAATTGAACTTAATGCCTTAATTTAAAAAAATAGGAAAAATCCAACCTTTAAGGACACCAATTTTCTTTGTGAATGAATAATGTATCGTAAATAAATAAATTTTCTTCCTTAAAATACAGGGTGCATAAGTTTGGACAACCCTATGTTAAATTCCCATAGAGGCAGGCAGATTTTTATTTTTAAAGGCCAGTTACTTCATGGATTCATGATACTATGCATCCTGATAAAGTTCCCTTGGCCTTTGGAATTAAAATAGCCCCACATCATCACATATCCTTCACCATACCTGGAGATTGGCATGGAGTACTTTCCATAAGATCATCTCTCAATGCAAATCAAACCAGCTGTTAGGCTAACTGAAATAAAACCATGCCAATCTCCAGGTATGGTGAAGGGTGTGTGATGATGTGGGGCTATTTTAATTCCAAAGGCCAAGGGAACTTTATCAGGATGCATAGTATCATGAATCCATGAAGTAACTGGCCTTTAAAAATAAAAATCTGCCTGCCTCTATGGGAATTTAACATAGGGTTGTCCAAACTTATGCACCCTGTATTTTAAGGAAGAAAATTTATTTATTTACGATACATTATTCATTCACAAAGAAAATTGGTGTCCTTAAAGGTTGGATTTTTCCTATTTTTTTAAATTAAGGCATTAAGTTAAATTTCCAAAAGATGATTTTTTATTCCTCTTTTTAGTCAACTTTAGCATGGGTGTCTAAACTTATGCATAGCACTGTATTCGTCATGCACGTAAGCACAGCAGATGACCTTCTGTAACACCCACGTCTAGAAAACACGCACTCCCACCTCTGTAATAAACACAGAGATTTTGGTCCCAGACGTCGGTTGATAAGAATATTACCTCAAACGTTGTTTAGAAAACTAGTTTTGTCCGAAAAGGGCTTTAGTCTCAATGAGGGGTATGTGAGATCTGCATAACAGAAAATAGCTATCCCAACTGCAGTGCCTGAATTAAAACACTTGTAAAATGGTCTTTGAACTATGGTTCAGAAGTCTGATTCTTCTCAATGCATTAGAATCCGAGAGGTTGAGATATATTAACAAAGAGCTCCAAGTCGTCAAAGGCACTCCAATGAATGTGACTCAAGTGGACAAGTGAGACGGCAGAATTATGAAGACATAAAAAATATGTGCAGCCATTTCAATGCAAATGCTCCTCAACTACATAAATAACACCATTCTGTAGATGTTATTTACGGATACAGGAACCTCCCATGACAGCGTGAAAGGATTCACTCAGACTGCATCAGTTCAAAGACACACACAAAATCCACTTTGAAACAAAAGTGAAAGGACATTCATTTAACAATGAGTACACCACACTGTGTCTCAGGCGCCAGGCCAAGGCTTTTGTTCCTTTGCCCACTTAGTTACATCAATCAGTACACTATTTTCGGGGCCACTGGATCAGAGCTTTCTGCCCAGTATCGGCTCTTCTCTAGCTCATTCCTCAAGTGCAAAGATCCGTTGTCACAACACAAACAAGATATGGAGTGTCCAACTAATCAATGATATATGGCTGCCAATTGTCTAAGCGTTTATCTCTTTATTAAAACAAAAGTAGCTTCGACATATACTGTTGGAGACTATGTGTGCTTCTGCTGCAATCCTAAAAAGATTCAATTGAAAAAATGTTGCAGGCCGACAGGTTGAAACATATTACAAAGTGAAAGAATTATCCCTCACTCACTCTAATATTGATGATAAATACATACATTAGATTAATTATTTAATTAATGGTGCCATTTAAAAAAAAAAATCTCTGTAACATACACCTAACCCTAAGAGTTAAATTTTTGTGCATAAAAGTCCTACACCAAGGTGGATGTCACACATTCAGTCACTTATAATAATAATTAATTACATACTGTATAACACTTTTTTGGGTACTCAAAGCCCTTTACATATGGAAGGGGGGAATCTCCTCAACCACCATCAATTTGTTCGTTTAGTTTCATTTTCATGGACTTTTAGTTTGCTTTTCATTATTTGCTGTTGTCTTTGTTCACTTTACCCACTCAAATCAGTTACCATGGCATTACATTGCATCATCACACCTGTTAGTTCATTATCATTGTATAATTAAGTTCCTGTGTTTCCTCAGTTTATTGTCGGCTATTGTTTGTGTGCTGAGCAATCTGTTACACTATGTTGGATATTCTCAGTTTATTATTTTATTAAATACCTTTGGGTTAGAACTTTTGACTAATCTTTATCTTTGGACTCTTTGAACTGTGACAGTGTAATCATTATTTATTTTTTGAGTATTTTTATTATTAATGATTTTGATTCTAATTTATTTTAATCAAATGTATTAATTAATAATTATTTCATTATTTTTTACATTTTAAATGTAGTTATTATTATTGGAAATAAATAAATAATCTATTGTTGGGAATTAATTCATTCTGACATTTAAATACAATAAATCTCATGGAACTCCTCTTCTTAGGTTTTGAAACAAATTCTTAGTGTTATGTTTGTCTGGCAGAAAAAAGAACACCCTAAACCACCCAGGACACCCTTGCAACCTCATAGTAACGTGCTAAAAGCCACTCAGAACTACTTAGCAACCCCATAGCAACACCTGGTATAATGATAGCACTGCTCTCACTTCTTCGGAAAAATATAAAAATCTAGTTTTGAGCTTGTTTTTGTCCACTTTATTAAGTGTTGTGCACAGGGATTGGTGGAGCCGTTTCCCAGGCTCTGAATTATCTTACGCTGGGCCACTCCACTCATTTGCATTTCGATGGCGGGCAGATTAGCGACATTCCGCTGCACACAAAAAGCCAGCCACAGCGACACACACTGAAGCAAAAAATCTCACCCGATTTCACTCTCACCCCCTTCAGCTTACCCAGTCAATGCATTCCCCAGCCGCAGCCTATTGACAGGGAGGCTCTGGAACAATACCAAGACGCAATGTAGGATCAATCCTGCTGTTTGCTCCTTCTCCCCAGAGTGAACAAAGACTGGAAAGAAAGGGCCCGAACCCCACTGTTAAAAAAAGGTGGGGAGCGACGGGGCAGAGAGGGGAGGCGTTAGGCAGAGCAGAAGCAGGGGGTGATGGGTAAGCATTAGGGAAAATGGGCTTGACGGGCAGCTGGAAAGAGTAAGCTCATTTAGAAAATCGACATCCCCAGCTGAGATAAAACCAATGATGATTTGTACTGTATCTTCAGGGGATAAAAGCACTTCTATAGGATTTCATAGCACCCAGCATGAAAGAGGTGGCTGGGGGAAGAGAGCGCTACATTTCTCTGTGAGGGAGAGGGCTTGAATTCCCATAATAAGTAGGGAGAGTTAAACACTGGTGCTGAGCGAGGCTGCTCGACTCGGTTGGCTCTCAGTTTGACTCCGACATATCAGAACGCTTTCAACTCCGCTGTGCCACTTGATTTAATGTGGACTTACAGGACAGCGCTCCAACCCGATGATGATTGACTGCCTCGGCCTGCAGTCTAAAAACAAATGGGGAAAACGGTTCATGTGAATCATTATGAAATATTAAGGCAGTGATCACTTTATGAATGTAATGCAGAATAACGCTGATGGTTTAGAAAAAAGTGACCATTTATAAATACCAGAAATCTGACTAGACGAGCAACATTTCAATCTAAAGTAGTAAAATAGTACTTCAGTGGAAACAATGCTGTAGATTTATTTCTGTAAATCAGTTCATTTCTGTCATGACAACTCTCAGAGTGTTTGGCTTGGTAATGGGTCTGACAATGTTGATACATTTGGTCTTGGCGGAATAGATGCTACGATGCTGCTGTTGCAGAGCAAGTACGGGACTTGCCACTGTCAATACATACAAGACACGCAGCTGTGAGCAAGACATGCTGCTGCTGTACAATATAGTAGGGCTGGGCGATTTTAGCGATTCTGCGATATAAATCGAGTATCGATCTATTTTTTAGCCGCGAGTATCGATACATACGTTCCATTCAAATCCCCCATGTTTACCCCTGTTTGCGTTGCAGGAAGAGCGATTTGGTCAGCCAGCCGCTAGTGTTGCTGTAGAGCAAGTTACCCGTACTAACGTTACACAGACGCAGACGTCTACCTCTTCCTGTTTACCAAGTCAGAGCGAGGATATTCGGAGAATGGCGGCGAATATAAATCCGGCACCCGCCTGCTTAAAAGTAGATGTGTGGGAGCACTTTGGTTTAAAAAAAAAAAGAAGGAAAGCAACGACTTGGATAAAAGCGTTGCGGTTTGTAAGCTATGTGGCATTAACGCAGGGCTGCCAACTCACGCATTGAGCGTGAGACTCACACACGCTCTCACGCCACACATCCATTTTCTCACGCAGAAAAAAATTGCGGAGCAAAGAGGACACTGACAACGACAGACAAGACAGAGCAGGTTACTTTGATATAAAATAAATTATCAGCTCTCAGATTCTGTCAATTTTATTACGCAATTCAAACAATAATACCGTTTTGGCGCTTGTAAATGCAACGTGACAGATCTCTCTAGCGCCTCAGTTCAAGCGGCAGGTGACCCGATCAACTCTAACTCTTCTTTACTATTATAAACCCGAACTTACCGAAATGTATGCCTCGGATCAATCAGTGTTTTTCAACCGCGGTAAGAAGTCAGTAAAACGGGTAAATGGTAAATGTAAATGGACTGCAAAACAGGTCGGCTAGAACAATGTCACATAAGTTACATTTACATCAGGAAAGCAATTTAATGACCATTTATAGGCTGGAAAAATTAGTTATAGAGTATTGTTAAATATGTCCACTATATTAGGCTACATATATTTTTACTTATATCATTAAAATATTATAAAGTTGTTATTATAATAAAGAACGCATTATATTTTATTTAAGTTGTTATTTTTAACCTTTAATATAAATAGCCTAGGGCTCTCTATGTTTACAGCATTAGTGATTCATTTTTCTGTTCATCATGTATCTAACTAATAATTATCAAAATGAATCGTAATTGTAACCATGCAGCTAAACACTGTAACATGTTGTCAGTAAACTTAATAAAAATAAGTTACCAAATGTTTTGACAATCACAACTTATTGTGATGCAAGTTTTTTTTTCCTCCACATACAACCCCCCCCCCCCCCCCCCCAATACAAATTTTCTCAACACATCTTTGATTAATTTTGTCCAGCATTTATTTTGCAAGCTGTCTGATGTTTTTTGAGTTTTCATTTCAATTAATACAAGTAAATAAAACACTCACAACACAAGATGTCACCAAAATCACTATGTCCCCTTTAAATCTATCAGAAAATGATGTAAGCTTACCGAATTACATAGAATCGTATCGAATTATATCGAATCGTATCGTTGGCTGAATATCGTGATATATATCGTATCGTGAGCTGAATATCGTGTATCGTATCGTATCGTGAGATTAGTGTATCGCTACAGCCCTACAATATAGCGTACATGAATAACCTGTAGCAAATCATACAGGTGGAGCTGGGGAAGATGGAGGGTTTCTGAAAGCACACTACACTGCTAAGGCAAATGCTAACCAAGTATTTGAAGGTTGAGCACGCAAGCTCATTGGCTACAGCAGGAACCAATCAGATCTGCCCTATAAAGAAAGACGTGATTGCAAGCAGATTGAGTTAAGGACCTACTAGCCTGCGCCATCTAGAGTTTCATTACAGCACTTTGTATTTCTGTGAACCCATCAGTTACCAAAAATGTATTCAAAACTTGATTCAGCCATTTTTGCTCTTCAGATTAGATTTCACTTGTTTTGCTTAAATGTTAAACATTTTCAATATATCTGGTAACAACTGCTGTTTGGTTGAATTTTTATTCAATCAGTAAGTAAATAGGCAAGTAAAAAAAATCTATTAACAAATAACCTTTGATACAAATGAAATATAATTAAGAGGCCGCAAAATAGCCCAAGCTTTTAAACGTTAATATAGATCTGAGATATAGATTTTAGATATATGACCTAGCCTTATGTCGTTCTGACAATTCATACATCCAACGCTCATGTCAAGCCAAAATATTGAGGATAAAATTTCAACTTCAAGTCGGGTTTCCTGGCAGACGTATCACGCCTAAGGGTGCAAAACAAGCTATTTTATTACCCTCTCTTCTTTACCTTCCCCCTTGTCTTGTGCAGAAAACAGGGAGAGCTCCACCTTGATCAGCTCGCCTTGATAAATGACACCAAACAGGTGAAAGTGAAATATGACAGGGCCAGTCCTTGGTCATCAGCCAGCGGTCCCCGTACAAAGGCCTCCGGGTACTCAACAGAATGAGAAATTTGGGCTCTTTTTTCTGCCTCTGTTGTTTATTGATTGGAGACTTCATAGACGGCGTCCCTTAATGTTTTACTTTCATGTCTAGGCTTTGTTGCATGGATGGTGAACAGAATATTGCAAATTGATCGGTCTCCTCGATACTATTGGTTAGTTTCTGAGTGAAGTACTATTGCATTAGCTGTCTCTTGACTTGTCATCTCCTGATGCCCTCCACTTTTCTGCTCTCTTGTCTTGCCCTCTCCTTTCTCTTTATTGGGTGGATTGAGCATGGCTAAACAGCAGCTACAGAGCTGATTAATCTTATGCACGCTCCACAGGTTCAGTTGATGAGCTAGCTGTGATCTATGCGGTAAACTGACCCATTTGATTTTCTGACCTACACGCCCTCGAGCAGCTCCACTCATGCTTTGACCTCAGTGGCTAGTTATGGTTTTTTGTCACCTCAATAAACACATAAAAGACTAAACAAGATCTGAACCCTCTCAGACGCCAGGTTATATTAAGACTTGTGTTGGAAATAAACAATCAGTTCTTATTCAGACATAAAGAACAATCATGCATGAAACACGTTTTTTTAATGCATTGTCTTTGTTAGTTGCAAGTCATGGTTCTTTTAATGATTCCTGGGCTCTTTGGTTTGTATTCTAACTAAAACTTTTAATTTGAATAGAATGAGGTCTGTGGATAATATTCCTTCATGTTACAGCATGTCTTACAAAAAAATAATTTCACCATCATACCTTTTGAAACTGTTGTGTACTTTAAAAGCACAAGTTGCTGCAATGGTTGTCTGAATCATCAGTATTTTTAGTCTGTTTTACTGGAGGAGAAAGATTGTACATTTTATATGCACACATTTAGGCCTGTCATGATAATCAATATATTGACTTATCACACAATATACATGGACATTGATAATTTTAGAGATCACATCTTTTGTATGGCACGCCATTATAAACAAGCGGCACTCAAGTTAAAAGTAGTTCAACTTTTTTTTTAAATGATTTAGCAACAGATATGGCCTGTTGATGCATCTGTGCCTTATGGGAATCTGACTGGGAGTTATCCGAGGTGGAAGTCCTCGTAGTTGGGTAAACTTCTAGCAGTGAATGGGATGCGACAGCAAATATATATATGTATTTCCATTTGCTCCAATAGCAAAAGAAAACATTTGTGATAGCAGGCTTGTTTGAGATTAGCAAAATCTGCGAAGAACCGACCACCGGTGATCACCACGAGATGCATGCTGGTTAGAAATCTGTCCATGCTGACGTATGTCAAAACACTCTCACGATCGCAAGGCGCACGTGTCGGATTCTGCAGTCGAGCGCAGTTGCTCTCCACCGACTGCGCTGATCAAGAGCGCGATGGGAAACGACTTGCTGACGACACAGCTTAATGCTCATTGGTTTTAAAACAACCGTGATGTATTGTTCTCTTTTAAAATGTTTGAATTAAAAACTCTGATTTCGTGTTTTTATGTGTATAAATTATGTGTGAGTATTCCCGAACTCTCTGACAGTGTGATCTCTATATTGGTAATTTGATTGTTGTCATATTTATTAAAAAATATTTATAATATATGTCTGTAGTTAAAGTAAAAATTATTTTATGGTTATATTATATTATATTTTATTTAAAAATTAAGTGTTTGGTATGTAATTAAATAACAAGAACTTTAAGTGTCTTGTTCATTATATTTATTTTCTTATAAAAGCAACAGAACTTAAATTACATCCAGTTCATTAGCAACACCGTGCACAGCGTGAATCCCGCGAAATCCGCCTTCGATCTCGTAGGTGTCTAATCCACTATGAGAAGAGAGATCTGTCCGTCTTGCCTGCACTTTTTTCACTCCTCCCCTCACTGTAGCCGCCTACTCTCGCATACATTTCAGGCGAGGCAAGGCGCATCTAAAAACAAGCCTAACGTTTCCATGAAAAGAGGGGAAAAATATAGGTAGTTTGATTACATTTATGCCAAGGTAAAATAATACTAAGTACAGCATTATAAAAAGATTTTTTAATGAAAATATTAAAAACTTTACTAGATTTGAGATGTTGATGACTGTGGAAAAAAAATGCTTCATCACAGTCTGTGAAAAGGGTCCATAGTGTGCACCCTTATACTTTACTGAGAGAAAGGTCAAGGAAAAATCTGCAGATGGGAAATCTCCATGCCTTTTATGCATTTGCAAGTGTGTTTGTTTCGTTGTTGTTTCTACTTTTTACCAAAGTCCCTTTAAGACAAGTCATTCCACTCGGCGGCCATCTTTGAAACGCCTCTCGGGCATGCAAGTGCAGCTCCTATCTTTTATAATGGGGAAACATCAAATTCTCCTAAGCGGTTTACCAAGCTTATGATTAAATTTCATATTTGAAATCACAAATGACTTTACCAATCAGCGAATGGCTTTGTTTAGAAGACAGGACTTATTCCGCCATATTGTGTGTTGCACTTTCTCCCATTCATAGTAATAAGAGTGCACTGTCTTTCTATATGAAGTCTTTGCTGTTACTTTGCTCTTTTTGTTAGCAAAGGATTATTTACTATTTATTTAAGTTTTTTATATATATTTAAGTATTTGACACCAATTCCAGTATCTAAATATTCTTAAGAATTAAAAGTTGCATTTGAAAGTGTGTAGGCCAACTTTTATATTATGAATTCAGTGGCATAAAATGACAATAATGTAATTTATTGCAATTATTTCTGGGACAATATATCGCCAAACAAAAAGTAGTTATCGTGAAAGGCCTAAATGCATTACCATTAAAAAGTTTGGGTTGAGTAATTTTTTTAATATTTAAGAAATTAATACTTTTAGTAAGCATGTGTTATGATCCTAGCCTGTGTTCCCTTGGTCTTGTGTGGACTTTTATGTTATTTCCTGTTCTACGCCATGTTTTGTAGTCCTTTGTAGTTTTTCCTTGTTGAATAGTTCTTTGGTTGTTTCCAAGTGTCTTGTTTGCCAGTTACCCCTCGTGTATTTAAGCCCCATTGTTTCTTGTGTTCCCTGTCAAGTCTTGTCCTAACATGGATGTTATGTTTGGTGCACTCATTCTGTTCTCTGGTTCCTTGATTCCCTGGTTCTCTGTTCTGTTGCATTTGTTATTATGTTGATTCTATTATTAAACTCATTTGGATGCAGCTCTCCTTTGTTTGTTAAAGTTCACTCTACGTAACAGCATGAAACTGATCAAAAGTGATGCCTAATGGAGTCCCAATCACGAAAGTCTCACAGAAAAGAAGGTATGTGGACCGGAAAAGGTCTAGTCTGTCTACCCAATGCACCCCTGCAGTACGACTGAAAGTGTTCTTCAGGACACACCTGAAAATGTAAAGTATTTCCCCCAGCAGTGCGGTGCAGATGCTATGCAGGTTGAGCTTCATTTCTCCAGAGCAAATCAAAGAGGCGGCATTCAATCCAGGCATAATTACACTCAGATCACTTTCTTACCATGGTGGAATTACAGTAATTAAGATGGGATATTCAGAAGCCCCGGGTCCCAGATCTTTTGTCATGGCATGAGGGCGGCTGAAGGATGGCAGTTGTTGGCGGTGGGCGTAGGCTGGCGGGAAAAGCAGTTGAGGGACCGCTGCAATCATCTTGATTTCATGTGCTGAACGATTACATGCCATGCTAATTGCTAGCAGAGGGATCTTTAATAAATATTTCATTCCGCGTAGCATCATTACTGCCTAATGCCGTTATTAATCTCTACCGGTAATTTCTATTGAGGAGGAAATGCTCTTTTGTGAGGAAAGCAGCGTTTCCCCAGCACAGAGAGAGAGGGACATGGCCAGGAACAAGTTACTTGTCCATAAAATTACATTCAATTGTTAACATGACTCTCCTATCTCCCTGAGTGGAAACCACGCAGGCGTTCTAATTAATGTCCCTCTTAAAAATGAATCCTCAGAGATTAAAAGCATAACAAAATGGTCAGTTCCCTGAAAAAAAGACAGAATAAGAGTCCTGCTGTTGCAGCGATGCATCTAGGTATTGAAACCAAAGATCAACCATGGCTAAAAACATCCCTATAGGTGAAGTATGTGTTTTTTATGTTAAAATACTTTATTTTGTCCCAGTTTTATAAGCAAAGTAATAAACTTGAGTAGTACAATTTCTCATTGAAATTCTCATAAATTTAGGCCTACAATTTCCTTTTAGTGTTTTGCAGAGGTAGGATAAAAAATTTTTTTTAACAATTAAATAATATATCAAATACTAAAATATTTCTTGATGAATGAATCAATCAAAAATAGGGCTGTAAAATTAGATACAGACTAGTGTCTGTGAACATTAAATCACAATACGATTGATATTGAAATAGATCTGCATGTTCTGCGTGTGCTGGTGTGATTGAGCGGCAGAGTTTGGTCTATGATGACATGAACACACGAAGAGACAATCCAATTTAATTTGATAAAACTGTTGTTAAATATTCACAGAAACTCAAAAGTTTTTTTACTACAACCCACCAAAAATTAATGTTGGTTTAACTTGAAGAAATGATTACATATATTACTAGAATGTATTTCTCAAAGTTATAATACCATTTATTAAAACATTATTTTTATTAAAACACAGCATTCAAAATTATTATTATTATTATGCTTAAGTAGGCCCCTAATATATTTTGGTCCTAATTTATTCACTTTGACAAATTGTTTAAAGAACGTCCACTTACACCAATAAAACTAAACGTTTGTGTATAGCTGACATTCAGCCCTCACTCCAAATCTGAATAAATATGTTTCCATTTCCTGAAGATGGCATTTTGCATTAACCTAGCTAACAAAAAAAAATTCTAATAACATTTTTATTACGTTCCCATTGATTTATGAAAACGTTTTTTTTTTTCTGAAGTCCAACTTGTTTTCTTGTTTATACAAACATTAAGGAAACACTCCATTTTATCATTATGTTCCAAACATTATGGGAACGTTTCTTTTTAATGTTCTCTGAAATGTTCTAAAACAAGTACCGTAGTAACATTTAAAAAATGTACCATGAATGATGTATAAATAATGTTTATGTCCCAATGATTTGAGAACATTATTAAAGACCAGATAACTTTGAAGGAACGCTCTATCAGGATTAGCAGAATGTTTGTTCATAACTTGAAAACCTTGACAGAACATTCCCCGTTACCTGGGAATATCATATTACTGAATACATGTTCTCTCAAGAAACATTCAAGACAAGTGTAGACTGACAATAGCACATGCCTTTGTTCTACCCTCTATATGCAGCTCTCTATAACAATGCATTCAGTAAAGCGCTGCTTAAAAACAAGCAGCAGAAGCATTAGTGTCCGAAAGAGCCTCCGCACAAACCAAAGCAATCCAAGGTGGAACAGTTTTGTGAAATTGAAGTTGTGTACTCCCAATTATCTGTCAGTGGTGACAGATAGCCTCAATAATATATTCACATTACAGCCGTGGATCAATTTTTAATCAAGCCGAGAACTGTAGAGGAAGTGAGCTAAAATGACCCGTGAGGAGAAGCCTTAATTCTCCACCAATCAAATTACTGCCTCTGACAATAAGATATAATCATGCCTGCCAGTGAGCCCGCGCTAATGGTCGGGCTTGAGTGCTATGTAAAAAAAAGGTCAAAGGTCACAAGAACGACGACCTCATGCAGTCATTCAGGTCTAATGATAAAGTGATTTGTTATTGCAAACAAAGTGTGCTTTGTGTTAGGAAACTGCTGGAAAAAGCCATTAGCACTGCAGTGCTCTCTTTATCAGAGAGGGGTAATTTGCAGTGAAAGCCGCTCCATTCGTAATATAGTATCGGGCTCATAAACAACACCCTTGGAGAATATAGCCGAGCGAGAGGGGGGAAAAAACATCCGTAGAACAAATGAGCGTAAAGGTAATTGAACGCAACTAAAATGTAATTTCCAATAAAGCCCTTCGCCCTGTCTTAAACCAAAAAGCCTCGGAGTATTCCAGCATTTAATGGCTCCCCCCAATAACCGCGCAACCTCAACAACTTCCCCCCGGTGCGAGATGGTGGAGCGCTGGCCTCAAGTGCCTGCTTGGGCATAAACAAACTCATTTACAGATCAGAGGGAGGGAGGGAAGGAAGGAAGGAAGGAGAACGCTCCGTTTTCCAGGGAAAAGGTAGAGGGGATTTACATTAGAATCACATTAGCACCAGAGATGTGTTTAATTCAAAACACAAAGCGCGCTGCTTGAAGGCAACATACCTGGGTCTGTATGATCCAGGGCTAAAGGCGGCATTCCAGTGAATGGGGCTAAAGCGTACACCGCCTCAAAGGGCTTTGATAGAATCAGCTTCTTTATCTGATGGTGAACCTGACATTCTGGCATTTCAGGGGGGTTTTCCCCGGTGTCTTTCCTTATCTGTCCTCCAAACAAGACCTGAATGACCCGGCTTTCAAAGGGGAAACCGATAACTTGCTTTGGGCGAAACAGCGAAAGACCCTGCAGACCCGGCCCTTGAAATCATTTCAAAGGATTGCGGGACTATAATGGCATTACGGGGAGGCAGGAGCTTTAGATTTGGTTATTCTCAAATTGCTGATGCTGTCTTAATCTACAGGCCTTTAAACTAATGTGGTTAGTGGATGGGCGGGCGGATTATCCGTAATTAGGCCCAGTGACTCTCAGACGTAAATGAGAGTGATGGGGCTTCGGAACAAGTTTGTCAGCTGCATTTCCAAATTGGAGGGTTACAACTGAAGGGATTTGGATGCCAAGTTCTTTTCCCTCCTCTCTCTCTCTCTCTCTCTCCCTCTCTCTCTCGTTTTCTTACTTTAGTGTTGTGGTGGGATTTACATGCACATGTAATGAGAGGAAATATCCTTAAGATGTTTAACTGATTAATACTTTGCTACTTCTCTTTGATTTTCTTTTTTCCGTAGGCTGAACCGCTCCGCTAGAGTGAAAGGATGCAGTGTGTAATAAAACAAATATCCCAACAGTATCTTGCCAATATTCCCATACTGCCAAGCAAAAATGGGAAAAAGCACCATAAAGTGGTCACTTTATGACATATATGGCACTATATGACACTACTTCAGCCACATGACAAACTTACAGTATACAAGTCATTGCTGAAGATCTTGTATATTGGCATATTCAAAAATGGTGAGAAAACTATCACTTCTGTCTGATCCTCACACAAAGCTATCAAATCACTTCAGAAGATTATTAGGTTATATGGACTGCACAAGATATATTGACAACATTTATGATACTTCTAAGATTATTTTTGCATGTTTTGGTATTTAAAAACTGTTCTTTAATTGTATGAAAAAAAAAACTTGAACATTTTCCCTTTGTGTTCAATTATATATAAAATCAAAATGTATAAGAAATGTTTCTTGAGCATCAAAATCTGCATGTTCAACAATAAAGACTGGATTAATGATGCTGAAAATGTCAGCTTTGTCACCACAGGTATAAAATTACATTTTAAAATACACTGTAAAAAATAAAAATGGAAAATGTACTGGTCATTTTCTGCCAGGACACTATGCTGGAATTTGATGGAATTTTATGTTAGCCATAATTCAAAATACAGGTAAAACACCTATAAAAAATCCCTATGGGAATAATATTTTACAATATATATATATATTATTATTGTTTCTTCACATATTCAGCAGGATTGTCAGATCATCATGTCACAAGAAAAACTCATTAGTAAAAAAAAAATCTATGAAAAATGATAATTTCAATAATATTAATAAGAATGAATGACAATAATCAATTGTAACTTATTTGTAATTTAAATTGTGGAATATACAAATATTTTAAATTGTAATAATCTTATTTTAATATTACTTTTTGAATTTGTTTTTATTTTTCACATATTTAGCAGGATTATCAGATCAGAATATTAATAACAATTAAATATCAATAATCAATTGAAACTTAATCAATTAAGTTGTACACGGTACACTGTAGTCTGTAATGTTAAAGATTACTCAACGCCAAACACATACTATTATTATTCTTGTATACTATTAATAACAGATTAAGAATTCCTTTATAATTATTACTTAATATATTATGATAAATATAAATTACAAATGCATACATTATACACTTCATCATTGTTGTGACAACATAATTTTCACATATTATGAAAACGTACAATGAGGTGAGATCTCTTGAGAGGAAGAGCTCCTCTGACACATAAACGAATCAGGAAACAGGAAGTGGAACAGAGCTGGTGCTGAGGAGGTCCTGTGTGTGTATAAAGAACATTTGTGTGTGTGTGTGTGTGTGTGTGTGTGTGTGTGTGTGTGTGTGTGTGTGTGTGTGTGTGTGTGTGTGTGTGTGTGTGTGTGTGTGTGTGTGTGTGTGTGTGTTCTTGTTTATGTGATTTATGAGGACACAAATGTGTATAAACACATGTGTATTACACTGGTATTACAACTTAAACGTGGTTTATGAGGACATTTCATGAGTCCTCATAATTCAAATAGCTTAAAAAATGTAAAAATGCAGAATGTTTCCTGTGATGGGCAGGTTTAGGGATAAGGGCAGTGTAAGGGGATAGAATATACAGTTTGTACAGTATAAAAACCATTAAGCCAATGGAATGTCCTCACAAGGATAGGAAAACAAACTTGTCAAATACTAAATGTGTGTGTGTGTGTGTGTGTGTGTGTGTGTGTGTGTGTGTGTGTGTGTGTGTGTGTGTGTGTGTGTGTGTGTGTGTGTGTGTGTGTGTGTGTGTGTGTGTGTGTGTGTGTGTGTGTGTGTGTGTGTGTGTAATCGGAGCGTGCTCCTCCAGACTAATTACAGAGTGAGGAGCTGCATCCCCCAGTCCTCTGATGTGTTTTTCATGTTAACACTTCCCACTGCCTCAGGTACATTCCCCACTACCAAGCCCACAAAGCCCTTCTACCATGTTCTACGGGAATGACATCACTTTATTTTTGGATTAAATTTTCATACTTTTGTTTTTTCCCCTTTTGTACATTTGGCTTCCATTTCTTTATTCTCACTGTCTTTTCGGCACAAAATACACAATATGGTCCAGAAGAGTGGCTTGCCTAAAGTAAAGCTGCATGTGTTTTTCTAGGTGAAGATAAGTGCTGGGAAGTGACTGATTATATGTAATATGGATTATGTAATCCCATTTCAAAAATTAAGTACTTGTAATTAGTTATATTCCATTTTACAATGTTCGTTATCAGATTACAATTACTATTTTACTTATTATTGATCACATGCTATTTACACAATAGCAGTAATTGTTTGCAATTGTTAATTATATACATCTATAAAGTTATATATACATACACACATTCAAGGTGTTTTTTTCTCATTGGAAATGCAACACAGACCAGCCACTAGTCAGTTGGCTGTAATTAATACACAGGGTTTACCGTTATAGTTTCACTTTTAATGAGCGATTTCTCAATATTGCATATCTAATCAACCCCTGATGAACAAAATGTAATTATTAATTAAAAATGCCACTCAGTGAGTCTTTTAACCAAGTATTATGTAAACCCAAATGCTCAAAATAATGAATTGGTTTGAGTAGGGTAAACTTAAATTAAACAAATTAGTTCAATCAAATGTACTTTTATGAGTATTTATAACATTTTTTTTTCTTATGAGTTAAAATAAAACTCACACATTTTAAGTAATCTGAATTGTTTAGGGTTATATTAACTTTATTTTTTTACCATCATAGTGATGGAGCATGAGCTTAGTTTGAGAACAGATATATGTTAAATGTTCTATATTGTTGTACTAATTCAGCAATTTCTATGCTGTGCTAATACTAGCAAAGCATTGTTACCAATTAGCAAGCTAGCATTTACTGAATTATCTAGTGAAAGCTGGTCAAATTTCCACTATTCAAATTTTTTAAATTGAGATTACATGATAATTTTAAGATAAATGTATGAATACGCTTCTGATTACTTAAATGTTGAATGTCTTAACTCAAAATATATGTAACTGATTACCTGAAATTTTTTTTAGTTTTGCCAACATATTTGGGTTTACAGTGTATAGTTGTGTCCCACATGATGGACTATACAGTCCCTCCGCTATAATTACGGCTGTAACATTTGACTGCATTAAGTGTTCAACATTCCACACTTGTTTTTTTTTAGTTAGGCCTAATTAGGTGTATCATCCAGGTATTTGAAATGCACTTTCAATGCACCACTCGAACTATATATAGTATACACTACAAAATGGCATAGAATAGTGCATAAGTATGCTAATTGAATGTACCCAGGGCTTGACATTGACACCCGCCAAATGTGGGTGGATTTCAGCAATGGTGTAATATATACATTTTTCAATTTCTTTTAACAAGGCATCTGAAATAATTAGATGCACCGAATCCAGATTTTTGGGGTTGGGAATACCGAATCAACTGGTTATATCTGAAACGCTTCAAATACGCATTTTCTGCAGATTATAAACACACGATACCAACTGCGCTTTCTCGCTCTCTCATCTCTCCGACAGCGAGTTGACACACAAACCTGCCTCCCCTCACTCACTCGTTTCATTTGCTCTGAATGAATATTGTTGCTGTGACAGGGCTTGAATTTCAGCATGGCATAATTTTACTTATTCCCACAGATTTTATGCACGCACATAAAGCCACCTCTCAGTAAATGGGGTTATTTTTCACTGCTTATTGTGCTTAAACAGTCAAATACACACAAAATAATGTCAAAATACCGGTCTTGGCGAGTATTCACATAAACACTGTCAGTTATGTTTTAAGTGAACTGCCATTTTCCTCCATGGTATCGATGTCAAAATTGTGGCCAGTGTTATGAGTGACTAGCTGAGTGGCTAGTAACTTTGAGAAAAACCACTAGCCACAGTGGTGGGTGAGAAAAAAAGTTAATGTCGAGCCCTGGATGCACCTTATGTGTTTGAAAGGCTTTTGTCATTAAAACAGATTAAAATACACTAGGCATTTTGTTGTTACATCATCTGCAGGGATTTATCGATAAAACATGAGGCTGGAATTCTGTCTCATACGTCAGTATTTGAAGGTATCTGCATTTTACAACGACTTTGAATGTGGTTCATCCAATCAAGAGCAGAATATGTTTTCTACTGCAGCAGTGCAGTGTTGTTGTGGAGGGCTGGTGGGAGAGCTAATGGTGGGTGCAGGGTGGCTGAGCAGCGTGACCCTGTTGTCAGTTCGGGTGTAATTAATGCTTCTGTATGCTTCAGGGGAAGTCAGGAGAGAGTGGGCTGCAGAGCGTCCCCATGGGCCCCGGCACGCATGGTCCTCACCCCGCCAGAAGCCACACAGCCTCAGGTGCCTATACTACAGCCACACTGACCCAGCGTGCACCTCGCTCCACGTGAACATCTCTCAGGACTCCAGGATAAACAGACACAGAACCTGTTCATCCCCTTATTATCAACCGTCAGACAAACAGATAACTAGTGTCTCAATATATAACACTACACAGGATGCTTTGTTTGACACCTTGATGAGTTTTTTGTGTTGTGTTGTGGGGCAACAAGGTCCAAAGCAGACATCCAAAAGAAAACCAGGGGACAGAAAGAAATCGTGCATTCGTCTGGCATCCAAATACAATAAGGCCAGATTTACTAACAGCTTGCGCCAGCGCAAACCCTCAAAAACTACTGTCAGGATTTACTAAAGACATGACATGAAAAATTGGCACTGAAAAGGCATGGAAACAGTTCTTTTTGAGGCTGACCTTTTTGCATAAGCATTTGTAGGAGTTTCCCTTTCAGACGCTACATTTATGGGAGGAGAGTTTTTAAATGATTCACGCAATGATTACTGGTATTTGGGCCATTATTTACAGCGCAAAAAAAGCATGTCTTAAGGTGGGGTAAGCGATATTTGAAAAAAGCTGTATGAAAGTTGGTCGGACTGACGCAACAAGAATTGTGTAGCCAATCAGCAATAGGGGGGCGTATGGGGATGGAGGAGAGAGAAAGAATTTGAAGAATTTGGGAGATTTGAAGAAAGACTGTAGAAAGAGATGGCTGAAAGACATTACAAAAGAGAAAAGCTCATAAGAACATCACTGGAAAATGAAGGGTTATGATCAGGAAAGAGCTTTAGGAGCCCGTTAATATTAGAAAAGCTTTCCAGCACTGGAGAGACCTGAGCAGGAAGGCCTGAAAACTTGAAAAAGTTGCATTGATTCGGGTCCACATGTGAGTTACACTGGTCTAGAGTGTCATGTTTGCAACTAACAACAAACTCTTGTTTGTATTTACTTTTGTGCAAGTTATTTTGTTCTTCCTTGTCTTTCATTCATCATCTTTGCTTTTGTGCAGCTTGTTAGTGCACCTGCCTCGCATGCCACTGATCGGGGCTCGAGACCGACTCCGAGCAGGGCAGTTAGGATTGGAGGCGGAGCAATGAAGAGAGGTGTGTGTTTGCTTGGGTTGATTTCAAATATTTACAATGTTCAGCAACGACTTAGAGAAATAACATAGGCCTACTGCATCTTTAAACCAGACGCTAATTTGCGCTGCTCTTGGTAGATTGAGTTGGTCATTCCATTATCATAGAAATGATACGGCTGCATCTGTGTTCTTTAATTTGTGTGTCGTCAGTAGATCACGCGCAGAACTTTCCACTCCCGTCTGCGCTTTTATGGGATTGCGCTCTCACACTAATTTGTCCCTATATCTCTTAAATAGAAGAGCAGTGATGGGGAAGCTACAGTAAAAGTAACATTACATTTTGTGATGGACATGATTACTACCATTAACTAAGACTACATTTAAAACTAAAAACATAAAAAACAGGTGAACTGAAATAAGACAAAATATTTAAAAAAGTATGTAAACTGCAGTTGCCATGACATAATTTCTAATTGTTTCTTTTAGTTTAACTTCAAGTACTAAAATAACAAAGTAAAATTATGAATAAAAAGTAAATAGACATAATAATAATAAATACAAAAACAACAAAATTACAAAACTTTAACTTTGATTTAAAATCTAAATAAAAATGAATATATATATATTTTTAGTTTGTTTTATCAGATGCTGCAACAAAAATGACTGTGAACGGACAATATACATATATATATATATATATATATATATCAAAGTAATGATCATCAATGGCACTTATTTGTTTTAGACCATTATGGATTTAAGTCGATGACAACAGATCTAGAGATTAGATGTACAGTACAAAGAATTGAAAGTTAAATAGTTAAATGAACACTTATTTTTACTGTACATGTTTTTTTTTTTTTTTACAATATTTGGAATTTACAAACTTAGCATCTAACCTCAACCTTATTATTATTTCTACATCAACAATTATTATTATTAGTCGTAGTATTAGCGTTATCATCATCATTAAAAAGTCAAAAGCATTACCTTATCGATATTCCGTAACCACTACCGATTATGATATTATCGTATGATATTATCGTAATATCGATTATGTAACACACTACCTAGTAACCCCAACACTGAAGGCCATGATATGGTTAAATGTTTGGGTCCCACTTTATATTAAGTGGCTTTAACTACTATGTACTTACATAGAAAAATAAGTACAATGTACTTATTTTGTTCATGTTGTACTGTAAAATACTTTTTCTGCTATTGCGGTGTGATACGGGTAAGGTTAGGGACAGGTGTGCTGGTATGTGTAGGTTTAAGGGTGGTGTAAGGTGTAAGGGACAGGTCAACAGTGTAATTACAAATGTAATTACATAAATGAATTACCGCTGCAATTACAAGCAGGTATTTTTAAAATATAAGTACAATGTAAAAACATATATGTACACAATAAGTCCATTGTATCAAATTATTAATTTCAATGTTAGTACATAGTAGTTAAAGCCACTTAATATAAAGTGGGACCAACCTAGTAGTTCATATTTGTATATTGTCCGTTCACAGTCATTTTTGTTGCAGCATCTGATAAAACAAACTAAAAATAGTCATAACTTTAACACTGACACCTTCTGCGCTGTTTGTTGAGGATTCTCACCCTGACATTTATCATTCGAAGTAAACTGTGATGGTAGAGCTAACATGTCACAGATGTAATGGATTTCAGGTACAGACATGAACAAAGAATTAAGATGAAAGTGTCATCCTATGTAAACGACCCTGCCATAAGAGGTCGGTTGGACTCGGGTGTGGATGAGTTTATTGATATTAGACCCTCAGGCTTTGATGAATCAGCTATCTGACCCCAAGCAAGACATGCATCTGATGCCACACTGCATCTGACTTAAAGTGCTTGAGGAATGGATCCTCCTCTCATTGATCTCCAGCACATTTGAACAATGACGTTGAGTAAAGAATACAAAAGGTTTTTATGTCTTCTTCTGTCCATCCTTCAGAAATCAATACTCTCACACTAGGGGCTGATTATCAGAAGGAGGTCATGTGTGATGTGGGAATTCAAAGGAAGCATGTGTGCGATCAAGTGTGCACTTGCTTGATAGTATGCTTGACAGTATAGTATGAGAGATGAGAATTACCACGTCCCAAATCACAGTGTCCTAAAAACAGAAAGTATGTAGAGTATACGCCAACAAAGTACATACTTTTAGTGTGCCGTAATTAGGCTGTAGTTTAGATTGTGGATTTCAGGATTTGAAAAATGACTTTTCTGAGTTGAGAAGTCTGTGCTTTGGCTATTAACAGACAAACAATCACAATCCCACAGCCAAAGAAAGCAGCTACGAAACCAAAGAACTACAAGCTGACAGCTGGAAGTGAGAGCAAAAAGCAGTACACTTTCTGACACACGAACACCAACACTAACTTCTCAGTGAGGTCTTTAAAATATACATCATAAAAGGTAAGGTAAAAAACTGGGATATTTCTGCATGGCTCTTGAACAGAAAGAGCCCTACAGGGTGAGAGTCTGCGACAATGAAATATTGATATGGTCTGACGATACATTTGAGAACATTACTGATTCAAGCTTTTTTTAAATATATATATTTTCCCACCTATAAGCATATAAGCGTGAAAATTACATTGACTGAGCACATACTTGGACACCTTTAAATTAACACATTACTACCCAAGGGACTGGAATGACACAGTTGAGTTTCTATACGTATGGAAGTGAAGCTCTATGGATAGCATTTTTGATATGCTATGATAACTCGTACCTACATCAGAAGTCTAAGGGGGCGTTTACACTAAACCGTTATCAACTTAAAATGGAAAACTCTTTATGCGTGTTGGACGTTTAATTACACAACAAAATATTTTGGGAGCATGAAAATACTAAATTTTAAAAACGATACTGCAAACTTGTGAAAGCGGTGACATCATGCATTACATGTTCAGTCTAAAGGCCCTTTCACACTGGACGCGTAACGAAAAAGCGAAACGAAAAAGCGAATAGTTTGCATGCGAATAGTTTGTGTCCAAACCATTCACATCAGCCGCGACGCGAATTTGCGACGTTCAGAGCTTCAACATTCTAAAATTTTCGCGCCGACAGCTGAGAAAACATGGATACGTCAACATCATCATCATCCAGTGAAGACGAGCTTTTCATTTTCTTTAAAAGACAGAAAAGGTTTTGGGTGCACCCAATCTTAAAGAACAGAGAGTCTGAAGGGGAGTAGCTATGCTAATCTTGCACATAACTTTATCATGGCCGGTTCCGCACGCACTTACTTTCGGGTGTCTGTGGGACAATTTGAGGAGCTCATTCAGACAGTGGCACCGCATCTGACGAGACAAACCACATACTTCAGGAACCAATCGGTCCGGAGCAGCGTCTGGCAGTCTGCTGAGGTGAGCTGTCCTCTTAAAATCATCAGGGCTACGTTTACATGCAATCAAATAAACAATCCACTGTATGTGATTGGCTGAAGCCTTTTCTGTCGCCACAAAAGTTTAAAAAAATCGACATCGAAGCGAAAAAAATAAAAGTAGTTTTTTCGCCGCAACACATTCGCGTTCGGTGTGGAAGCACTCATTGCACAACAGCTGATCAAAAAATAAAACCATCGCGCAAATTATTTGTGCGTCAAAATCGCGTCCAGTGTGAAAGGGCCTTAATAGGTGTGAAGTGTTTTTTTACAAAGTAACATCGCCAACTACTGGCCTGGCAGCAGAATACAACATTTTTAGTTGTTTTCACGGATTTGTGTGAACATGAATATTATTTGACAATGTTGACGTCTGTACATGAAACTCTTCAAAAATGCAAAGGAAAAAAATCAGCTTTTAGTACATCGTTGACGTGTAAACGTACTGTACCCTAACGGGTAAATGTTAAAAAAAAAAATGTTTTTTTACTTGCCCTGTCAACATTTTCAATAGCCCACTCAATATGTATTGAGCAACATAATAATCAGAAATAATCATCTTTAAGAAAAAATTATGTTTGTAATTTGCAATAATAATGGCTTAATATTTTACAGCTAGAATTGATCTCTCTCACGGCTCTAAACTTGACAAGTAGTCTCACCTTGAAAAACATACTTAGCTCAAATAACATTTTGTGTCGCTTTGGATAAAATCGTCAGCCAAATGCATAATTCATTTAGCATAAAAAGTTTTTTTAAATCTTATGGGATGTCTTGCCCTATTGACTTCCATTGTAAGTACATTACTTTAAACAGGATTTACAATGGTTTTTACAAACTGAGGGATGAATCTAAATTATTTTAAGTGGTGATGGACTATATTCCACAAATAAGCTTAAAGAGCTTAAAGTCAGCATGAAATAGAAGTTGCGATAGATTTTATTCCCTATTGTGAAGTAAATGGCAGTTAAACGTAGCCTGGTTCTACTCTCGTACATTTCATTTGTACAGAGAGTCTGGCCTCTCTCCATTGACAAGCGTTAACTTCCTTGAAGGCGGGTCCTCTGTTGAAGTTTAAAACTATTGGATCTGCCCAGAGTCACTCTGGATCTGCCATAACCAATCGCTAACGTTTGTCGTGACGTATGACGACTCAAACTAGCACACGACCTCAACGTCATCGTTCTCAGCCACTCCCTCTGTTCGCTGATTGGACCGGTTAAAAATGTAAAAATATGAGAAAACCCAAAAATATGCCACAAGCCCAGACGTAGTTCTGAAGGAAAAAGAAAATAAAGTGGAAGTACGTAGGAGGGCGGAGCCAGGCTAAGTTAAACGGCTTCTGGAATGAGAATAAAACATTTGTGCAGGACTTGATCTTGTCCTTCAGGAATTGATTGGGTCGTAGGAAGTTGGGTGTTGCTAACTAAATGGAGGCAGATCTGAATGCCAGTTTGCCGTGAGCTGTAGAGGTTCCTATAGCTAAAAATTGGACATGAACTCCCTCTCAAGACATTTTTACTACTGGGAAGCTGTGAGTGGACCAAGTGACTGTTAAAAAAGAGATTTGTTCAAAAGCGCTGATTCATCCAGGAACGAAACAAGTGAAGGATTTATGAGCGAGCATTGAATCATTCATTCAAACTAAAAAATAAAAAATGTTGTGAGGGGAGGAGGTTGGGGGTCTTGTTCTTCCAACCCCAGCATTGCCCCTGGGAAGGTTAACGTTTTTGATCAAAGATGTTAAGGTCCCAAAAAGATGTGGACGGATTAATTATTTCTAATAAACTGCAACATTCTGTAAAAAAAAATTGTCAAGTCAAATTTTGATTTCATGAAGACTTTTGACTCATTTTGAACTCAGAGTACTGCTTAACAGAAATATACATTTTGTAACGCTTGCCAGATACAGGATAGGCCTAGAGCTTGCGAGATATGCAGGCTCTTTTGAGATTAAGTATGACTGAGGGCTAAATATAAGTCTAAATAACCCATTTTCATGGCATTTTTGCAGGTTTGTAAATGGTGTCTGTGTGTTCCACTGATGGCGTGTGTCCTGTGAGGACGACCTTGCGGGGAGAACACGGGTACGGCTCGTGAATGGAGACGAAGGTGTGAATAGGATCGCATCACAGAGACCCGTTCTGCTTTACCGCCGCAGCGATGCATAGCTCTCTCGGGTGACCCTGCCTCTGACCTGCGAGACCACCACAGAAACTGTTGGAGAAGACCAGCTGAGAACATCTCCACTGTCAAACGTCTCTTCAATATATACAGTTTATACATATACATACATACATATACACTGCCGTTCAAAAGTTTGGGATCTGTACGATTTTTTATGTTTTTAAAAGAGGTCTCTTATGCTCACCAAAGCTGCATTTATTTGATTAAAATTACACAAAAAAACTACCCAAATAAAGGTCCTTGCACACTGAAGCTTCTTTTTTTTGTATTCGTCATTCGGTGGCTCTGAATTGTCAAAACGCCTCTCAAAATGCTTGCTACGGATGCGGAAAACGCAGAAAATCAAACCCGATCCAAATTTTTTTACGATGGACGAAAGTTTCGGTGGCAGTGTGTAAACGTGATTGAAACAGCGTGAAGTCGTATTTATTTTTTAACGTGCAAAAATTTCGGATGAGAACTTTGGACTCAGAGAGTAGAATGTTTTCTGAAGGATCATGTGACACTGAAGACTGGAGTAATGATGCTGAAATTCAGCTTTGATCAGTGGAACATTTACATTTTTTAAACATATTCAAATAGAAAATTATTATTTGTTAAATTGTCATAATATTTAACAATATTTCGTTTTGTTTTTTTTGTTTTTAATCAAATAAATTCAGCCTTGGTGAGCATGAGAGACTTCTTTTAAAAACATGAAAAATGTTACAGATTCCCAAACTTTTTAACAGCAGTATATATATATATATATATATATATATATATATATATATATATATATATATTAGAGGTCGACCGATAGTGGATTTTACCGATAACGATAGCTAGGTTTGGGCCATATTGCCGATAACCGATTAATGAACCGAGTTTTTAAAATTGATACTGGATAAAAACAAACATAACACTCCAAGTAAAACAGTGCTGAACTTTATTATATATATAAAAAAAAAAAAACTGTATTGAACCATGAAAACATGCTAAATGAAATAAATATATAAATGTGAATAAATATTTAAGTCAATAAAAGACATTCATTCAAACTGAAACAAAAAGTAATACTCAAAAAAAATTCAAAATGTAACTATTTAACTGTTCAAGCCAACTTAATTAATAAAAAAGTAACAAAATTTGTATTAAAGTGAAGATGAAAAAAATAAATAACCGAAATCGAATGCTTTTCTGATTCGTTTATGTTTCTGTCAGCTGTATGAACATATAGTTTGCTTACGTCTCTAGCTTTAAATATGCAACTTCTCTGCATATTTAATGCATAAAAGTGACCAGCTGGATATGAACTAATGCAAATAGAGGTAACAATTGTGACATGAAACGATTCGGGTCGGACTTACGTTTATGTTTGTCAGTGTTTTAACCGCTTGAGGTACTACTAATGTTAGCCTCCCTTTCAGCCTCGAAGGCAAACAAACATACTGTTGTGCTGTTCTTTCTCTACTAATGCAGCATTTAGTCAACAAATTAATCACTTTATAATGATATGACAAAATGTACTGTATACATACATTTGAGCTGTCGGTGCCTTAAACGCGCATCTGATGTCAGCGCTCTCCGCGCAGCATGTGCTCTCAGTGCAGCACGCAGAATCACGTGTCGAAATAAACAACACGAGGCACGAGTTTTTATTACACCTCTAGAGGCCGCTCTTGTACTGCATCATGCCAGCAGACCCTTCTCAGCTCTTACACTGTGTAATGAATGACAGCGTGCGCTTCTCAGCCGCTCCAGCAATGGACGCAACCAGGAAAAACTATCGGTATATATTTTTGCCGATAACGATAGTTCCACCAGTCAACTATCGGTGCCGATTAATCGGCAAAACCGATGAATCGGTCGACCTCTAATATATATATATATATATATATATATATATATATATATATATATATATATAATGTATGTTATTATTGCATAAAATAATTGCTTGTCTCTTTTCCTTTATATTGGTATAGCTGATGCAACAATCCAAAACATGTCCTCCTATTATATGTAGCACAAGAACACTGCGTTGTGTGGCACAGGTAAAGTTAGAAGCAAGATAGCAGAAAAATCATAACCACCAAACTATCTGCATCAGCAGAAGTTCTGAGGCTATGTTTACACGGAAACGATCTGAAGAGAAAACGCAAAAGTGGCGTTGTATCATCACTTTTTATTCTGCGTGTAGACGAGCGTTATGGGGGGGAAATCTGCGTGCATATGGTGACGCAAAAGTGTGTGAAATTTGATGTAGTTTGCACTCCAGGCGGCTCGGTGGCAATGTGAAGCACTGTGTGCCGGTGATCGGTGCCTTCACTGTCTAGCAGACTTTTGCGTTTTTACCCTTTACACGGGAACGCGACGGTGGAGCGTTTTTAAGATTTCCACTCTGGAGGGTGGTTTCACTTTTTTTGCATTTTTAAGCCCCAAAAACGCCGTCGCCGTGTAAACGAAAGGCACATCCGCTAAAATATTTTTACGTTTTCACCCGCGAGCGTTCTGATATCGGTTTCGGCACACACATTTTGTATCGTGCATCATCACCAATCAAAACAAACCATGAACTCCACGCAGCAACACACTGAAGTGACGAATTACTCTCTCTGAAACGACCAGCTTTAATCGGAGACGGTCTGCATGCGGGTACGTGTGTGAAGCCGTGATCTGAAGGATTTGGCAGGAGCCCTCTGAGCACGGTGAGAATGGGTCAGCGGAGAGAGGTCTGGCCAAGTGTAGCTGTGTCTCATGAAACCACAGAGCCGCAGGGAAATGAATAAATAAATATCCCCTCCAACCATGCTGCCTGTTTCCCATGTTTTGGCAGGGCAGGAAAAGCCAGGAGTCCAGTTGCTGCATGCACATTAGTAAGACAAACAGCAGCAGACCTGTGCCTATTTTCCCTCAACGCAGGCCTCGTCTATACGGCACCCTGTGTCCCAGCTGAACCTGACCGGCAGCATTGCACAACTCCAAACTCCTTCAATTATTCAGACTCAGAAAACGAGACGAGACTAACAGGGGGATTTTAATCTTGATGCATTGTGACATACTTAAACACTCTTGCTGTCACCAAATAAATAAGTAGTCTATGAGACATTAATCTGTCATTAAGGCAGCTTCACTTTTGGCCCAAGTCGAACATTCCAGCGCACTTAAAAAAACAGCCATGAAAGACGCCACCTCTGAATTCCCAGCATTCTCTAACGAGGTGGGGAATAGCAGTGTGCATTCTGGGAAATGGCACCATTTCATTTTTCACATTTTTTCAAGAAAACATGAGTGGTAATGCTTACTCACAGCCTTAGTGCTACGCTGTTCATCGTTTTCCACCATGCAGAACATTTATTAAGTCATAAAAAATTGAATTTATTTTATAATGCAAAATGTCATGAAATTGATTAATGATTAATTGTAATGAATAAATCAAAAGTAGGGCTGAACACTTATTCACAGACACTAGTTTATATCGCCGTTTGATTATTAAAGTGCAAAAGGACTGCTATTTAAATATATATTTCTATGTGAATGAGCAGCAGAGTTTGGTTTACTACACAGTACACACAATCAAGCGCACTTGAGGACTCGTCTGCCGTCTCACTATATGAGGACATGAACACATGAAGAGACACTTCATTTCATTTGATAAAACTATTGTCAGTAGTACTGTGTTTGGAAAAAATTATAATAATTTTGTTCAATTTTCATTTGATTACAATTTAAAAGAATAATCAAATTGTTGAAGTTTAATGCATTCCCTTGATTTCCACTGTTTTTGATAATCCATTTTTATTAAATCATAAAACACAGAAAAATAAAACGTATTTTCTGAGGAAAATTTTGTATTTCATATGGTAATAACACTATAATTGTTAAAATTATTAAATTGTTTAAAAGTCTGCCTGTAGTCAATAATTGTATCTCTTAAAACTCATATTTGACCAGAAAAATTACATATTTAAATGTTTTTTTCCTGTGAAAAAAAATTATTCATGCTTAAAATAGCTTGAATGTAGCTAAACCCTTGCTTCGCAGGTTCATGAATATGCTAATTAGCTCCGCCTCTACTCACGCCAACTCAGAGTTCCACTCAGCCAATTTACTGAGCTAAACGCTGCACAATGGTATCGCTCTTTACAACGTCGGACACATAAGTTAACGGTAATTAATATGATTAGCCTTTTGCTTGAATATGTTATCAAACAGATAATAATAATGTGTTGCTAATGTTACACAAACCATGTTCCCGTTCGCCATCTCAGTCTGTCTTCGAACAATCATCAGAAACGCATTGAACAACTCAGAACGTCAGTGGAAAAAGGCATATAGTTCATCATAACAGTAAAATACATCATACATCCGCTATATTACTAAATCCACCCATTTTTCATATCAGCAGAAATATCCCGGATAACCTGGCATCTCTCGAGACTCCCCTGCTAGTTCGCTGTTATTGATATGCTAAAGCTCGCCGACACACTGAGCCGATTGGTTACAAGGTAGTTTATGACATCAGAAACACCAGCGATTTCAAACACATTTTTGAAACTGTCTTTTTTTCACTGCAGTTTTAAAGAAAAAATACTCAGCAATGTTGACTTATGCATTTACACATGGTTTGTCTTCAAGCATATTAAAAACACCACATAGACATATAAACAACATTAAAAGCTTGATTTTCACCACAGGGAGACTTTAAAGTTTGGTGAATTCAATCGATTAGACATACTTTGATTAGTAATATCTAACTAAACCATTAAAACCGAATCCAGAAAAATTAAAATGGAAAACACAGAATTTGGGGGAAAATAAAACCCTAGTAGAATAGTGTTCTGAATGGTCCAGGTCAAATAAGCCCAGCCTAAAGTCTCTAGATATGCCATCTGGTCCCTTCTTCGACTCAAGCCTGTGGGATTTTTTTAACCGAAAAGCTCACTTAGCTCTCCTCAAACAAGATGAATGATGCGCATGTGGAATGAGTTACACACTGAAGTTATATTTAGGGTTAGAGGTTTGCAAGAACTGTAGTGAAGGTACTTGGACATAAGAGCTGGCAAAAGCAGCGATCACATTCAGGGCAGCTCAAAGTGACCTGATAGAAGCTTCATACCTCCATAATCTCTTGACAATGCTTCATAAATCAAAGTTCAATCATTTTTTCCCAAACGCGCTTAATTGGCCCTCAAAAACACTGTTTTCTCCTCTCGAGATTAAAGGTGTTCAGATGACAACATAAAGCCTAGTCTGGCATGAAGCTGATGCTGCTCATGGAGATGATAATGACCCTTAAGCTGTAAGCACAGAGACATTCATATTTTATTCATGCAGTTATGCCTCATGGTACACACCTTGCCTTTTTCTAATCTCAAGCAACTGTAGCGATCCTTTTTAAGGGTCTTCGTGAGGCATGCGCGCGCACACACACACACACACACACACACACACACAGTGCTCCAGGGACCCATCTGCCACCCTTTTATTAATTCATCAGACTTAAGCATCATTTGGTCTGAACTGGAATCAAATATTTCTGGGATTCCTTTATTTGAATCTCTTTATCCTCCGCTCTCAGTCTACATCCCCGTTTCTACAGAAGCTGCCGTGGGCATTTAGCATGCCTAAATCATTGTGTAATAAAAATAAATCGGTCTTCTTTGAAATGTGTAACATTGATTTAACTGTGGTCAATACAACATTTAAAAGGTGCAAATTCAAAGCATTCTTTAACATATTCAGGAAATTACTGAACAAATTATTTTGGAATGTTGATCACTGGAAAAGATTAAGTGCGTGTGATTCCAGGAGTTTTGCCTAATTTAGCATAATGTGTTTATTTCCTTCCACCTTTCTTTGCGTGAATCTTACGTATACATGTCCAGGTCACATCTCACCAAAAAATAAAAAGAGAAATTTATATTTTGCATTAAAAAAAAAAATGAAGCAACCTGTTTGTATGAACATTAAGTTGGTTTGCATGGTGGTGACATTATTTTCTTAACTAAGCATTTTCCCCCACAAATCCTTATTATTCCAATGCAAATTATCGTTCTTATCACTGGAATGCAAGTTAAATATAACATTATTTAATTCGCATGGCAGTAAAGTTAACAATATGCATTTGCATTGGAATAAAAAGGATTGTTGTACTTTAATTTATACAGATATTATTTAAAGAGAATAATAAAAAATTTCCGCCTACATGCTTTTGTATTTTAAAAAGTTTTTATTTGTATTTCTCATTATATTTTTTTTTTCTAATCTCTCTCTCTCTCTCTCTCTCTCTCTCTCTCTCTCTCTCTCTCTCTCTCTCTCTCTCTCTCTCTCTCTCTCTCTCTCTCTCTATATATATATATATATATATTTCATTTTTTTTTCATTTTAGGGCTGAAATATAAGTTATATGATGGATATGATATGTTTGATATTTGACCATTTCATTACTACGCTCCTGCTTTTACAATAAATGTGACACGAAGGGATCCTATGACAATGCTCACCTTCTTTATGGGTGTTGGCCCCTCTTACAGGACACCCTTTCCCCAAAATCAGCCTCTTCACACACATTGAGTGACAGAAAGACATGTCATCTATCTGTACTGTAGCACATAGAGCCATGATCTCCTGCTTTACCGTAAGGTTGATACTGCCCTCCAGTGGTCAGAGCAGGGCATCCAGAGGATTACTGTACTTCTGCCATCAGGGATTCAGCATTTTTTAGCATAATAGCCTTAGTAAAGTCATCAACTTTTTTCTTTTTCTGTTTAGATGTAACATGTTTGAACTAATGAGTATAATTGTGTTTGGTGTTCTTCCCACCATACACTAAAAATTATTAGCTTATTTAATATGCACTTTTAAAAAAATGTTTGAACAGAATATTTATTTTATTATCATTTAAAACCAACAAACATCTTTTTCTTGAAAAGTGTTCTTTCTGAAAAAAAAAAAAAAAAAGCCACTTGGTTTAATATTTTCTTATGTAATCCAATCACATTCAGAGAGTTTTAACTGTGCCTAAAGTGTCCGAATAGTTTTTAATGAGCCATTGTATATACAATTTCTTTCGTTTGCTTTGGGTTCTGGCGAGTGGTGGTAGTAAATTGTGTTGCTAGTAGGACACAGCTCCACCTCAGTAAATCCACCCTCCGGGGCCCAACAGAGAAACATTCCATTCATGCCCCTGAACCCTGATCAACCCTCCGCCGGCAGGGAACAATGAATTCCCCAACGGCATCCATGTGTGCAGGTAAAACTCCTTGGGCTCTATGATGGTAACCCATAAAATAAGTCAGTCTTTGAAGCTCCTAGTTGAACCAAAGGTGAATACAGTCATGACATCTACCCTAAAATATTAATGACAACTTACTCTAAAAAAGACTGTCTGGTTTATTTCAAGAGGCTCACTGGACACCTGCTCATGATAAAAGGCTTGAAATACAGTTTATATTATATATATATATATAGTATTAATAATGTTTCTTGTAATCTTTGTATTAATGTTGTTTCATAAATAAATAAAAAACATCTACATTTTTAATTTAATGATTTTAAAATATGTTATAAAAGTTTTAAAAGATTTTCTTTATGCCTATAATATGAAAACACATTTTACTACTTTCAAGGCAAAAAAAAAATCTACAAATCTACAAATGGCATTCATTTATGATTCTTGAATATTAGGTTATGAATCTTGAGGTTAAACAATTTTGAAGGGTTATTAATTTACTAAAATCAAAACCATTAACATTAAAAATTAACATAAAAAAATATTTTAGCTAGTTGCAAATTTAATTTTAAGTTGAATATAACTAAAGTTGAAATATATTTTTTATAAAAGCTATATAGACATTCTTAAAAGACTAAAACTTGTAAAAATTACAAAAACAACAAAAACAAAAACTTTTAAACCTTTAAATAAAATAAAAAGAAATATCTGAAAATATAAAAAACTAATTAAAAATATTAATAAAAACTTTAATCATATCACAATGATACTAAAGTAACTAAAGTAAAACTGCTGAAATATAGCAAATCATTATATATAGAAAGTCATGACAGTCATGAGGTCTTTGTGATATAATTTTCTGTTGCACAAAAATACTGCTTTACTGCTTTTGTTAAAAATATAAATGATTACATGAATGTTTCCTTTTTCAATAACAATTTTTAATAATTAAAAATTATAAAAATAAAAACATATACATATATATATATATATATAATTAATGCATTATTGCTCATGTTCATCATAGAGATGTATTCAAGACTGTGAATTGCATATGTAATGCATTTCCGAAAATGTTTGAATGAGTTAAAATAAAAAAAACGCAGTGAAACATGTTGCACGGTGGGTTCATGACAAACAAAGATGTTTAAAAAAAAAATAGCAGCTAAGAAATTCTCTGTAAAACCTGTCACACAACCTGCTCTTCAACCATGGGCCCAGCATGCAACATTCACATGCACAAAGAGACAAAGATTACAAAAACACCCACACATACATATATACTCAACACTAATCGTTTCACACACTTAACACAAACCAACATACACAAGCTTCCACACGCATCTGCCTCAGGCAATGAGTGCTACTCTCAAAGTGAACAGAATTAGATGGCATGCCAATTTTAACAGTATGCAAATATATGTTTTCCTCGAGCAAACGGTGGGCAGCGTCTGAGAACCACACAGAGAGTCATACGCACCGTGGACAACTCGACTATCCGTACAGTGACAGGACACAGTAAAGCACAAGGCCCGGGCCACTATTTACCCACAGGACCGTAACTCTGAGGGAGGGTCACGACCTCCGACGGGGACATGTCACTGCGACAACTGGCTCTTTAAGCCGCTTGTCTCCTCGAGCAAATGATTGTGTCATCGTGATCACACCGCGGGGAGACAGATATGTTTTGACATGTTGGCCGCAGCACTTTAGACAGTGCGACAGGGATGGAAAGTGACATGGGCTGATAACTCATGCCAGACGTGGCATGATATCATGAGCATCTGTGCCAATGAGTGTCGCTTAGGGAATGCCAAGGAAAACAAGTAACAGGGAACAGGAATCTTATAAGGAGTGCTAGACTGCAGGACAGCCAAGTCTGCTAGACAAATACTACAGCAATGGGTGATATGAAAGATATTTAGGGCCACACATGTAGGGTGAAATCAGAATATAATCATAAAAATGGAATTATAGATCAGTTAAATAGATTTCATAGTGCCCAAAAATTTTCATTTTTAATAAATTATTGTTGAATTTTACACTCACCGGCCACTTTATAGGTACACCTTGCTAGTACCGTGTTGGACCCCCTTTTGCCTTCATAATTGCCTTAATTCCTCATGGCACAGATTCAACAAGGTGCTGGAAAGATAGATTTTGCTCCAGATTGTCATGATCGCATCACACAGTTTCTGCAGATTTGACGCTGCACATACATGATGTGAATCTCCCGTTCCTCCACATCCCAAAGCTGCTCTAGTGGATTGAGATCTGGTGACTGTGAAGCTGTTTAAGTTTAGAGAACATGTTCAAGAAACCAGTTTGAGATGATTCGAGTTTTGTGACATGGTGCGTGATCTTGCTGGAAGTAGTCATTGGAAGACTGTACACCATGGATAGGCAACTTCGGTCCTGGAGGGCCACTGTCCTGCAGAGTCTAGCCTCAGCCCTGATAACAACTCACCTGCCTGTATCCATAGATATACATAATAAAGGCTAGATGTCTCGTCCGCACCTGGCGCCCATCTTGCCACAGTCAGCTCACTCACTCGTAACATTGTTTTAATGGTGCATGTACTTTTTAAATAACCATAACTTGCTCAATTTTCTACCGATTTTCAAATGGGTTGGTTTGTTATAAACGTCAGAGATGTAGTCATAATAATAATCATGTGTTACATTTTTATAGCGCTTTTTCTGGGACCTCAAAGCGCTTCACATATGGAAGGGGGGGAATCTCCTCAACCACCACCAATGTGCAGCATCACCTGGATGATGCGACGGCAGCCATATTGCGCCAGAACGCCCACCACACACCAGCTTACTGGTGGAGAGGAAACAGTGATGAAGCCAATCAGTGTATGGGGATGATTAGGAGGCCATGATGGACAGAGGCCAAGGGGCAAATTTGGCCAGGATGCCGGGGTTACATACCTACTCTTTTTCGAAGGACATCCTGGGATTTTTAATGACCACAGTGAGTCAGGACCTCGGTTTAACATCTCATCCGAAGGACGGTGCTCTTTGGCAGTATAGTGTCCCCGTCACTACACTGGGGCGTTAGGACCCACACAGACCAAAGGGTGAGCGCCCCCTGCTGGCCTCACTAACACCTCTTCCAGCAGCAACCTGGTTTTCTCATGAGGTCTCCCATCCAGGTACTAACCAGGCTCAGCCCTGCTTAGTTTCAGTGGGCAACCGGTCTTGGGCTACAGGGTGATTTGGCTACTGGCATGCTACTGTCATGATACTGCATACTTATGAATACTTATAATATTATACATTTCATCATCTTCAAGCATCCAGAATTATAGCCAAGTTAATAACGTTTGTAATAAAGCAAACCGTTTGTAAATCCGTCGAGATTTCAGCGAGATAAGAGTATTTGTGTTCATGCAGATCACTCACCTTACAGAAAGCTTGCCTGTGACAAGCTGACCACCGGGTGATGACGTTAGAGACTCAGCCGTAAGACATCTAGCCTTTATTATGTATATCTATGCCTGTATCTATCTAGTAATCCTGAAAACATTGATTGCCTTGTTCAGGTGTGTTTAATTAGGGTTGGAGCTAAACTCTGCAGGACAGTGGCCCTCCAGGACTGGAGTTGCATATCCCTGCTGTACACTGTGGTTATAACGAGATGGACATGATCACCAACAATACTCAGGTGTGCTGCGGTGTTCATTAAATCATTACACCACCAGAAGCCTGAACCGCTGAGACAAGCCAGGATGGATTCATGCTATCATGTCGCTTACACCAAAGTCTGACCCGACCATCTGAACGTTGCAGCAGAAATCGAGACTCATCAGACCAGGCCACATTTTTCCCCATCTTCTATCGTCCAATTTTGGTAAGGCCGTGTAATTTTGTAGCCTCAGTTGCTGTTCTTATCTGACAGGAGTGACACCAGTGTGTTTTCTGCTGCTGGAGATCTACATGTACTGCTTCAAGGTTGGACGTGTTGTGTGTTAAAAAAAATTCTTCTGCAGACGATTTGAGATTTGAGTTACTGTTGTCTTTCTATCAGCTGAACCAGTCTAGCCATTCTCCTCTGACATCAACAAGGCATTTCCACCCACAGAACTGGATATTTTCTCTTTTTGGACCATTCTTTGTAAACTCGTTTGAGCTTGAAAATCCCAGTAGATCAGCAGTTTCTGAAATACTCAGACCAGCCCGTCTGGCACCAACCACCATGCCACGTTCAAAGTCACTTAAATCACCTTTCTTCCACATTCTGATGCTCAGTTTGAACTTCATTAGATCGTACTGATTGTGTCTACATTCCTAAATGCATTGAGTTGCTGCCATGTGATTGGCTGATTAGATATTTGGGTTAACAAGCAGTTGAACAGGTGCACCTATAAAGTAACCAGTGAGTGTATAAGTTCCCTGATTTAAATGAATTAGACATGATTTTTGATTACTAAAATTTGATTTAACTGTTAAAACGTAATAAAAACTGAATTTGGGAAAAAATCAAACACATTTTACGGGCCCCTGCACTACATGTGGTAACACTGTGAAAAGGTCAGTGAGTAGAACACATTTTTACATACTGACATTGCAACAATACTGATTTTTAAATAAAACTGCAAACTTACCCTTTAATACTACTCAAGAAAGTACACAAATTATAAATATTAATAACCACGCAAACACCACTAACAAAACTAAGCACAAAAAAATCAAGACAAAGAAATACAGGCTCATTGATCATAACTGATATTTATGATTATGATTTAGGATCATAACATGCACTTGATAAAAACATCTCAGCCATAGACTATTATTATTTAAATGATAAAAGTATAATTGTGAAACAGTTCTTCTTATTACCAATATTGAAAACAGTTGTGCTGCTTCGTATTTATGTGGAAACTGATACGGTGATGGTTTTTTTTCATCATTTAAAAATCTTTTATAAATATCTTTACTGTCATTTTAAATCAATGTATTGTGTCGCGAAAAGATTTACTGACCCCAAACTTTTGAACGTTATTACATTGTGGGTGTGGGTGTATGTGGAATTATGATTTAGTAAGTACGATGAGCAAATAATGTATAAAATAAGCATTCATTAATTTTAAGTAATTTCATAACTAAGCCATTTTATGCATGTTTAATTTGCTATCATTAAATTGAATAATTTATAATATATGATCATCCTTCCCTTTATATATCAGCATCAAATCCATTTTTAACTTAATTCATTTAGATTTTTTGGTTAATTTGAGGTAATATTGTTAAAAAAGTATTAATTTAAATGTAAACGATTGTATGTACTGTACGTCTCATTTGCCATAAAAAACTGAAATATCAATATTAAACTGGTCATTTCAAAAACCTGAAGGCTGAACCAAAGTCAAATAAGGATTCTCTAAAATGCAAAAAGTTTAAAAATTGAAGAGGCTGCTAATGGAAAACTGTGGACAATGACAACAGAGCAATAAGTTGTGTAGGAGCAGACTCTCTTGCTCTCTCTCCCTCTCTCTCTCTCTCCCTCTCTCAGTGCAGTCTGAGCGGGAACTGCTGAGCTGCCAGAGAGAAGCGCATCACTGCCAGGGAGAAATCTCATTAGTACGTGCTATGCCAATAAAGCGTAAACTATTCAGATATGTGAATATAATGTGAGTGACTGTCCAAAAGAGGAAAATCTGCGTGACGCAGATTCAGCCACGCTGAGCGCCGCTCAAGGGAAAGAGAGAGACAGAGGGACAGAACCTGTGCCATTTTGGGGGGAGACGCTAAGGATGTGTTTGGCAGGTTTGAAGGAATGGAATGTAGTCCGTCTAGGGTCTAAGAGCGTAGGATTTTTTTCTTTCTCCGGCTATACAGCTGTCTTGTTTTTCAAGTGAAGGATTTTGTTGAAGAATACTGCTTTTGGTTAAGGCAGGCAAGTCTTTGCAAGAAAGCTGATTTTCCTGCAGGCCAAACAGGACATGTTAGTGTGTTTGCTTGACAGGATCCATCTAAAATTTTAACGTACCAATAAAAGGACAGTGAGTATGTGATATTTTCCTGTTGTCCCTCCAAACATTTTGTAATTCTTTCTCCTTAGAGTTGAGGTGCCTGGGACTGATTTATAGCTTGCTTTAACATCAAAGTCATAATCCAACGTAAAAACCTGTAATATATCCTTTAGCATTCCCATTCAGCTCAATAGCAGCAAACTGCAATCTCATTGGCACTCACACTTCACACACAATTATCCGTAGCTGTAAATGCAATGTTTTTGGGGGAGTCATTTCTGAAAAATATCTTTGCATAATGAAAAACTATATAATTGACCATTGTCTAAACTCTATGGTATCATACCAATGCTACTTTGATGCGTCTCATATCACTCTGTGATCTCTATTCTTTTCTTATTACAAAATTTCCCCAGTTCTGACATGCGTCTCCTCTAGAGTTTCAAAAGAAATCTCAATGTCTCAAACCATGCTCTCATTGCCAAGATAACAACATTTCCAATGAAAAATCTCAGATATTTTAACATTCTTAAGTAAACTATTCTATCTGTATAAATTGTATAACTCTAATTGTTTTATTATTTTTTTTACATTGTGGCACACAATAAAAGGTATATTTCCTATGATTTCAAAGTTTTTAACCAGCCGTGACGAGCAACAAGAGATGCAATTTTTGAAATGGTTTCTGCATAGTAAGGGCTGAGAGCTAAGTACTTACTTACTTAGGCCTTTAAATTCCCATAGGAACATGGGACTCTCCGGTCTTGGGCCCTCCGCTCCAGATGTTGCCACATCAACCCTTCTTCCTTCATCTCCTGTTCTGTGGTTCTTCTCCAGGTGGTTCTCGGTCTGCCTCTCTTCCTCCTGCCCTGTGGGTTCCACGCCAGCGCCTGTTTAGTGATTTATTTATTTCTCCTAAGTGTGTGCCCTATCCACTTCCATTTTCTCCTCCGGATTTGCATTTCTATTGGGTCTTGTTTGGTGAGTTCCCACAGGTTGGCGTTAGAGATGATGTTGGGCCAGTATATTCCTAGTAGGCGTCTGAGGCACCGGTTGGTGAAGGTCTGCAGCTTATTGAGCATGGTGGTGGTAATCCAGGTTTCAGACCCATAAAGTAATGTGGTCTTTACTTTTGATTTGAAGATTTGCAGTTTGGTCTCGAGTGACAAGTTTTTTGCCTTCCAAATATTGTTTAGCATGTTGAATGTTGTCTTTGCTTTTCCGATCCTGGCTTGGGCATCGTCCTCTGTGCCACCTTCCTTTGAAATGATGCTACCAAGGTATGTGAAGCTGTTAACATCCTCTAATGCATTTTGATCCATGGTTATGGGTGTGTTGTTCTTGCTATTGGTATACAATACTTTAGTTTTTTATGAGTTTATTTTGAGACCGAGCAGAGCAGCTGTTTCCTCCAGGTTTCCAGATTTTTTCTGCATCTGTTGGTGTGTATGAGCCAGTAGTGCCAGATCATCAGCGAAATCGAGATCTTCTAGCCGTTCGGTCAGGCTCCACTGTATGCCGGTTCGTCTATTGTTGATTGTTTCTTTCATCACCCAGTCTATGCAAAGGAGGAACCCAGTCCTTGCCGCACCCCAGTCCGGACCTCAAATTGCCTCCGATATACATCCTTCATGGAGTACTTGACATCTCGTCCCTTGGTAAGTGCTCCTTATGATGTTGATAATCTTTGTTGGGATCCCATAATGAGCCATAAGTTTCCACAGCCTTTCCATATCCACACTGTCAAAGGCTTTTTCGAAATCTATGAAATTCACATAGACAGGCGAGGTACATTTGATGGACTGTTCAATAATAAACCTGAGGGTGGCAATTTGGTCTCCACAGGATCTGTTGTTCCTAAAGCCAGCCTGGTTTTCCCTCAGTTTCTCATCGACCTCTCGAGCAGGATGAGCAGGATATGGTTGAGCACCTTCCCAGGTGTTGAAAGGGGCATTATTCCTCTGTAGTTTTTGCACTGCCAGAGGTCTCCTTTCTTGGGGATTTTCACGATGTGGCCATCTCTCCAGTCAGATGGGACATTTTCTTCCTCCCAGATGGTTTTCATGAGGTGGTGGAGCATGTTGGTGGAGGTTTCAGTGAGTTGCAGTTCACCTCCAATGGCTTTGGGGCTATTGGGATATCTGCTGTCAGTTGAGGAGGCTGCCTGTTGAGCAGGTCTCTGAAGTGTTCAGTCCATCTCTTCACCTGGTCTTCCTTGGTTGTGAGTAGTACACCCTGTGAGTTTTTAATGTGTGCCAGTCCGTGTCTGAATTTGCCTGTGAGCTTTCTTGTAGTTAGGTATAGGTCTTTCAGGTTGTTCTTTCCTGCTGCTTCTTCTGCCTGGTGTGCTAAATCCTCAATAAATTATTTTTTTTTTTTTATTTGACATGGACATACAATTACATTGGACGAACCACATGCATTTGTTTAAGTGTTTTAGCACACATGCTAATTTTCAACACCTGTCCACGGGAGGCTTTTGAACGTCCTTTGAAATTTCTTATTGTCTCTCCTTACACTTCTTTATTTGCTGTTGCATATTCTTTCTGTGTTGCCGCCTTGATCGCTCTGGTTTTACTTCTGTTTACTGCCTCTTTTTTCCTTCCTTCTCTCTCACTTTGCTATCTGTATCTCTGGATAGCCAGGGCTTGCTGTCTGTCTTCCTCCTCCCTACTACTTCTTTGCATGTGTCTTTTCACAAGGTTTTCAGACCTTTCCATATCTCTTCCACTCTGCTTGGGGTTTCTATTTCTAGGGCTTGGTACTGGTTATGTAGTGACACTTTGTAGAGTTCGGATGTACCTATACCCTGAAATTGCTGTATGTTCAATTTGACCCTTTCTTCCCTGTGCTTCATGCATTTTAACTTCAGCTGGATCTTTGCTGTGAGAAGGTGGTGGTCAGATCCTGTGTCTGCTCCTCTTCTGACTCTGACATCCAGCAGAGAGTGTCTAAACTTCTGACTTATGCAGATGTGGTCTATCTGGTTTTCTGTGGTGTGGTCAGCAGACACCCAGGTGGCTTTATGGATGTTCTTATGTTGGAATACTGACCTACCAAGGACCAAGTTGTTGTGTGCACAAGCTGCTGTGAACCTCTCTCCATTCTCATTCATGGTCCCTAGTCATTCTCTTTCCATTACTGTCTCAAAGCCGTTGTTATTACCCCTTATCTTTGCATTCATGTCTCCCATCAAGATCATGACGTCCTTCCTTTTCCTGGCCTGTAGAATAGGTTATAGTTGGTTGCAGAATTGGTCCTTTGTTTCATCATCTGTGTCATTGGTGGGGGCGTAGCATTGTACCACTTGGAGGTTTATTTTCTTGTGGGTGGTTTGAAATATGGCAGTAATGATCCGTGAGTTGAAGGGTTCCCAGCTGAGAAGGGCCCTTTGTGCTTCCTTGGACAGCATGAACGCTACTCCCTCTGTGTGTGGTGCAGAGTCATCGGGATGTCCCGAGTAGATTATGGTCTCTCCACTATCCAGCTTGACCTGCCCTGACTGGAGCCACCTGGTTTCTCCCAGACCAAGGAGGGATCTCCTGTACCTCCTCATCTCCTCTGCTATCACTGCTGTCTTTCCACCAGCATACATGGTCCTCACATTCCATGTCGCTATGGTGGTGGGTCGCTTCGAGGTCAGAAGCCGCTTCAAACGTACAGTCTCCTTGCGGTTTTCCATGCACGTCGTTATATTTTCTTTAGCTTGGTTCGCGGCAGAGGCTTCCTTCCCAAGGCTTGAGGATTTTCTGATTTTTGTCTTTGTTCCCATAGTTGAAGGCTTTTTACAGGGTGGAGTAGCTGGTCCCACGCCCAACCCCCACCTTTGGGGGAATGTTTTGGAGTTGGCTTGTTAGTCCTCTTCCCTCCCCTATTGTCTTCCTGAGAGCTTAGTTATTATGTGTTATGTTATGTCTTATGTGTTTTGTACAGTATTAAAATTGTTTAATTTAAGTTCAGTTTTGTGTGACTTTAATAGCGACAACAATAGATCATTTACCTCAGATCTTAAAAATAGCATAAAGGAAGCAAGAACATTTAAACTGTGAAAAATCAAGTGTATTGCAAACAGCTTTGGGTAAAGTTACTTTTAAAAGTAATGCATTACAATATTGCGTTACTTCCTAAAAAGTAACTAGTTGCACTAAGTTATTTTTGGTTAAAGTAACGTGTTACTTTACTTTTGCATTACTTTTTCTCACTTTGGCTGGGCTTGCTTGCTTGCTTTTTAATTAAAAAAAAGTTTAATTGTTGGCAAAGGTAAAAGCCCTTTCACATTGAAGTGAAATTAATAAACTTCAGGCTGCAGGAAATGCAAGTAAACTTCTGTACATTAGAAGGCGAAACTTCACCTGTTCTGCCATTCTGGATTCCAAATGAATAGGATACGGGAGAGAAAGTAAAAAATAAAAAACACAAATGTGATGTTTAACTAAGTTTAAGTTATTTTTGCTGCTTAGTATGGTTGATTTGGATCGTTGGAGGACAGCAGACACTGGTTCATAAAGTGAGATTAAATACATAAAGTATAATTTCATTATTTAACATTTAAAGGTAGGCAATTTTCGGAGAGACTAGCAAATAGCGAGCTAGCTTTGTAAGCATAAGATCCCACCATCCAATGAGAGCGTCTCCAAAGCCACGCCAACTTCAAAACACATGAGCGCGTACAGCAGGGAGCAAACAAAAGAGCCACGAGAGACAGCATTAAACTACCTCATGTCTCAAAGCACATAACATTACAATATTATCGAACGTAAACAACTTTACAGAGCTCTAGTTGTATCACCTGACTGCTGCAGATTCATTTAGACGTTGATAGTGTTGTCATGGAAATGCTTAAATTCGAACCGCTTAGAGTATAACATCAGGGCTTTCCAAATTACAAATTAAATATCTTCCAAATTAAAGTAGCTATGTTGTGAACGCAGGATAAGCTAATTGTTTTGGTCCAGGAGGAACTGTAAAAGGCAGCTGCTGTTTCGGTGACTGACATCTGTCTAACTGCATAGCATGAAACGTGCTGGTGAAGTGTGATGCCTGCGCGAGCGGAGGTATGAAAACACATATTTTCACACGCAGATAGGACTGAATGCAATGATTGGGCGAAATGTTATGGTCCTACGCCTTCAACAGGCAAGATATACATACACATACATAAATATATTTAGACCACTTAACTTAGTGATTGCTATCATGATGTGAAGAGACCATCAACCAGCATAACAAAAATGTTTCTGGAACAAATCACCTTGCTGAGACAACAAACAAATCTGCCTTTAATCATTGCAGAATTGTATAATATTCTGGTCAACAATAACCATAATGTTTATACACAACGCCACTGCACCTTAATCACGATTTCTCTCAACTTGTGTTACTTATTTGAAAAAGTATCTCAGATACAGTATTTTGTTGAAAACATTTAAATGCAATGTGTTTCTTGTAAAAAAGTAACCCGATAATGTAACTCACATTACTTGTAATACGTTACCCCCAACACTGATTGCATGAGAATTTTTTTTTCAGAATATGTGTTTTTAATAATGTTAAAACGTTTACTTTTTATTCAATTATGTACTTATCCATTTAATTGGGGGTGTGTGTGCGCTTGTGGAGAGAGTGTCTGCCCACACTCTTTTCTGATTAGCTGTGAATTTGGCTAAGACAAACTGCTTGTCGTTAAAATCGTATGGCACTGCGTAACAATGTTATTATTTATTTTAAGGAAATTAAGGAAAAACATGCTGAGCATTGGGACCATGCTGACACTTAAACAAAACTAAGAACTCCATTAAACCTCTTGAGCTATGAAAGAGCAACCTTTGGGCAATAACAATATCATCCAGGAACCTACGTCCTATTGATTTGAGGTTTTTTTTTTTCCTGAAAACTACCAGGAGATCTACTCTTGATTCACCTCCAAGTTAATGTGCTGATATTTTGAATTTCCTGAGCTAATTTGCCCTCTTTCCTCACTTCTCTGGGGAAATATTGTCTTGGCAAACATGGCTGTTTATTTCACTTAAATGGGGCACTAATTCACCCAGTTTGTATAATTAAAACAGCACACACAACAGAGAGTGGCATTTTATTTAGCAGCTAATTGTGCTGACACCAGGGACCGAGATGTTTTATGTATTCAGCATACAGAAGCTTGAGGCAGGGGATGGAAAAAAAGGCTAAAAAAGACAGAATATCTGCTCCTCCTTAAAGTGTTGCTTGAATATCAAGCAGGCATGTGTTTTTTGTTAATCACACTAAACTCTACTGGGAAATATCAAGTTGCTTTTTAACATCACAGATGTGTTATAATTACTGTACACTACAGGCTCACCATCACATCAGACATAATAAAGTCCTTATTTGCCAACAGATGTAATTCACAGAAGAAGATTTACAGTTTATCCTTTGATACAGTACAATAGACTCTCCACTGTACAGTACTGATCTGCAGCTGAAGGCATATAGATGAAAATAACTTTAACTAGTTCTACTAAATGTGTTAATATAATATATGTCAAGGCTTTTAAGTCAACATAAAACATCATAATCCATTCATAATATTCAATGAGGACAAAAAAAGGATGGAACTTGATATTATGCATCAGGAATCGACTAGATTGTAAAAAGTAGGCGTTCAATCCAAATTGATTCTGAACATTAATTCAAGTTTGTTGTTGATTGTGGAGTTGTTTGTGTCACTCTTCTTGAGATGGTCACCAATTATTCACAGGTGTGCTTAACCTATCACAACCATAACATATTGCTAACACCTGGGTTATGTGTTTGTGCCCTCTGTTATTCCAGTGACCTTTTGCTACCTGTACTATCACCACTTATTTTTGGTTACAGATTGCAACTTCGATACCCCTCGTGAAAGAGAAAAGGCTATTTTATGCCACTACGAGAGGCATGTCAGAAAACAGCTTACTGGTAGCATTCAACCCCATTCAATGTTATCCACATTATATGTTATCTACAACAACAGTGTAAACTTTTATAAAGATATCCTAAAAGGTCATTAACTTTTAAATGCATCATTATACAAACACATGAGAGGAGATTTCTCTGTATGAAAGACCCATGACTGGCAGATGAACGTGCTACTATATTCCTCTTCGATACGGTAGGAAAGTAAATTAAAGTGAAAATGGAGGATTTTAACTGTGACAAGATGATTGACAGGGCAGTTTAAATGGTAGCAGGATGCACATAAATATGCGACAGAGCAGCCCATTAAAGACGCAATTATGACTAGTATGTCTCAAAGCTTGCCTACACTCAAAAGTATGTACACAGTATAAGTTGGCGAAATTAGACGAGATGTTGTGTTGCATGCGTGTAACTGAACACATGGTGCCTTCACTCTGAAACCGACAGCGCGTTTATTTATTTGCTGGCAACCTGTCAGAATAAAAGCTTGATGGTTTTCCTTTTGAAAATGAAGAAATTAAGATGTAAAATCTAGTATTGTAATTTTACAGTAAATTAATTTGTATTACTCCATTTTTTATTTTACAGTACAATAGTATTTTTTACAAAATATTTCTTATTTTGTTTAATATATTTAATAATAATCACAATACAATCCCAATAACACACATCTCCAACCCATATTTCTCCGTGACGTGTCAACGGTCGCTTTGGGTAGGGATGCGCCGATCCGATATTCAGTATCGGTATCGGCTCCGATACCTCCATTTTGGCCGGATCGGTTATCGATCAGACGAGGCCGATCCAAATCCGATATTGTGCGTATTACTATTCTGTCATTGTTGAGCCCCACAAAAGGCACAAATACGTTATAACGCACTATAAAGTTTTCATGCACTATATTATACATGTTCAGAACCCATTCTATAGTCTAATATGAGGTAGAAATTAATATTTAAGTCGTAAAATTCAAGTTCACGTAAACCCACCGCTGCGGCTGTCAGTCATTCTCCATTCAGCATCAAACAGCGCGGCGCGTTCGGTTACGACAGTCAACAGCATGAAACTCTTAACAAGATGATTCAAAAGTTAATATTATTATACTTGATCGGTAGATAAAGGAATGGTTTCGCATTAAAATTACTTTATCTTGCTGGACTGTATTGCTGTAAACGTTGGCCTACTTTCTACCGGATGTCTCTCACAACACTAGAGTAGAGCACTATGATTGATTCACACGCACAGTAACTGAAATTTAAAACTGTTAAAAGAAAATAATAAATAAACTATTGCATAGATAGATACTGTATAATACACTACGCATCAATATGTCTTTTCTTCGTGCTTTAAAGTTCAAAGTTTGAACTCTTCAATGTGGACTCGACGCGCTGCGTGCTGTGACTCATGTTGCTTCAAGCGCATCATTCTGCGCTCGCGATGCGCATAAGCGCTTTGTGCCGCACTGTATTGGACCCTTTTATATTATAATACTTTTGCGCAATGACATATTATTAATAGCCTTTCTTGTTCTGTCCTACTCCTATCCATCATGTTGCTGCCTCATTAAACAGCTGTGCTATAATTCAATAAAAAACATCTTGATATTATAGGCTATATATAGCCTACATTTAAAAAAAAAAAATTTGATCTTGTTATTCATGAATGTATTTTACAACAATACAAAGAGCAATGTCTAACGTTTTACCAGATTTAGTACTACACTTATTGTCTCTTAATTGTTCCCCACTAAATGTTTTTATTTTACTAAATGCTCAGATTTTATAAAATTATTGTGCATTTGTGATTTTTCAAGAGTAAATTTTATTACTGAATTATCCACTAATCAGGTTTATAATAGCATTATTGTCATAGATTATGATCATATATTTTTCTGATTGGTTGTTTTTCTTTATAATGAAGTTGTCTGTATTAAGTAGGTTGTGTTTAACACACAAAATAGTGATTATCAGTTCAATACACAGGGTTATAGAAATTCTACTTGATTTTAAAAAAAAAACTGCCCTGGTATCGGATAGGTATCGGTCGATACTCAGAATTTTTGGATCGGATCGGTTCTGAAAAAACTAGTATCGGTGCATCCCTAGCTTTGGCCAGGTGGTATTTATAGCAATAGAGGATAATATAATGCTGGAGGGAACTGAGCAAACGTAAGATTCCCTTTCTCTCAAGCAAACTTCCTCTCTGACCGCCCTCAACAGGTTCTGGTTAATAATACTGACATCCTTGTGCTTAATACTGGAGCCCCGCAAGGGACTATTCTATCCCCATTACTTTTCTCCATTTATACAAACGAATTCCAATTAGATCTGGAAAATTTTTGTTTGTTTAAGTATGCAGATGATATGGCCCTGGTTGCTTTATTAAAGAGGGGGGACATAGTTGGAGAGGAAGTATATAGAGCACAGTCCGTTTACGGCTTTAATGTCCGCCGAAGACGTTGCGGATCTGGGAGACTCACCCCTTCAGGAAGACTTTAGAGAAGCTGGTTCAGTTGCTTCCTGCCAGTCATCCACTTCAGGTCACCGAACTTACTAATCGAAATACACCAGAGACAAGTCTCGAAAGGCTGGTTCCCTTAATAGACCATCTAGAAGTGTGGAAACTTCTGCCAAATGTGTCTCAGTGGGTCCTGCAGACTACAGAGAGAGGCTAAAGAATTCAGTTCAGTTCTCATCCGCCAGGGTTCAACAGAATCCTGCCCACAGTGGTAGATCCCGAGCAGGCTCTTGTAATGGAACGAGAAGTCAAATGTGTTTTGGGGAAGGAGGCCATAGAGATGTGTTCCTCCTCCTGAGATACAGTCCAGTTTCTACAGCCACTATTTTATTGCTCCAAAATAGGATGGGGGTTGCGTCCAATTTTAGATCTGCGCATTGAGGCTACTTGTGATGGACATTAGATCCGAGGACTGGTTTGTCACGATAGATCTCAAGAACGCATACTTACACATATCCATCCTTTCTCAACACAGGAAGTTCCTCAGGTTTGCTTTTGGAGGAAAATCTTACCAGTATTGGGTTCTTCCCTGCGGACTAGTTGTCACCCCGCACCTTCACGAAATGCATGGGATGCAGTTCTACAGATGGTACTCAACCAGAATGCCTATTACCGCCACCACAGGCACCGCGGCAAAACTACCGCGGTAAAAATAATCCAGTCGCATTTCAAAGTCATTCGCGAAATAACGCCAGGTGGCGCAGAGGGACATTGTGCAAAACAGCAGCTATTGCCGTATTTTGAAATGTATGCGGGGTTCATGTCAATTAACAGATGAAATAGGCTACTATAGAACATTGTTTAGGACAGAAAAATAGAATCATAATTTAAAAATAGAGACGAGAACAATATAGCCTTTATTTCATATTGGGTAGCCTACGCCTAGACGGCGGTGGGCGACATAAGCCTATTGCCCGTTGGGAGCAGCGTGATAAAATAATAATAATAACAAAAATAACAAACAAAAATAAATTGGGTGCAATGAAGCTCAGTGAGTTAACTCATGGCCGAGTGGTAGAACTGACGTATCGATCATTTGGATGACATGGGTTCGAATCCCGAACAAACAGAATATTGTACATTTTATATTAGCCTATTAATGCATGTCATAGCCTATTATTAATGCAGACAATCAAACAAACAAAACATTTTTTATACAGGATAGCATTTTTTTTTGGTTCCTAGCCTATAAAGAGTTTGTAAAAACATTGTTTTAAGCAAGGTGCGATTTGCCAGGGGGACGGGGATTTCCCTCTGGTCTAAACATCCCTGCTTCTGCTGAATTATTTTACTCTCCACAGTAATCAATGCTATAAATTACTTCACCAATAGACTATTTAAAATATATAAAATAAAGATATGCAACAGGCACATTTAAACGACAAACAATAAAATCAGAACCAGTTTCAGTTACGTTCATGGTTCCAGTGGCCTTAATGCATGCACGGCTTTCACAACGCGTTTTGAGATGATTTTGAATTAAATATTGAAGTTTATAATTAAGTATTTTGGCACACCACGCCGAGTGGCGCTATCCATTGTTCTAAAGTCGGGCTTTATTCTGGCATGTTGAATTGTTCGGCAGACGCGGCGGCGCGTTCATTTGGATTTTTATTTTTCTCATAACAGACAGCTAAAATAACTTAGGCCCTAATAGGATACTCCGTCGTTTTTTAGTCATACAGATCAGAGTAGAGTAGCCTACATCGGTCAAAACTGTAAACTTTTATTCATATTAGGCTAACGACAAAAGTGTATCTGTCGTCTCTGTCTCCGGGAACTGCGCGTCACAAAAATGAACCGAAAGCCACTTTCCTCTGCTGAGTCACGATAAGAAATCGGCTATGTCTAAAGCCTTTGAATGTCTAAATATTTAATAAATGTTATCTGATTAGGTGATCCGTAAGAAACCAGTGCAGAGGATCTACTCAAACTAGCTGTGAGCGCTTCCCAATGATGAACGGACAAGGGTGAAAATCTCGCTATAATTAGTAAATGTCTAGGCTAAATCGCCGTGAATTAAATTGTAAAAACAGATCAGATAAATTATTTGTAGAAATGTTGAAATTGATCTGTTACCACATTTCAATAAATCACTCTCAATGAGCCGCGGCGGCAGATTACGCAATAGAGAGAATAAACTGACACTATTCAAAGTCTGCGATTGTAGCGCCTCTTAGCGGTCAAAGGCAGCAAATACACACCCCGCAATTTTACCGCCGCGGGAACGGCGGCGGTAAAAGTCTCATTCTGGTTGAGTACCATCTGTAGCTCCTTTGCTGTCACATATTAAACTATATCGACGATTGGTGGAGATAATCTGGAGGGAACACATTCATCAGATTCTACAGCTGGTTCTGGACCCTACACCAGGCTCTCATGTGCTTATGTCCTAAGCTGTGCTCGACATGATTCACACTAGTACAGGCACTTGTCAGTATGGCTTAGTGGGTATTTTCATTCATATAGCGACTCTACTTTTGACGCAGTGCGAGTTCCATTGAAAGAAATTGTCTCATGTTACGACCTTAACACCATTTTCCACTAATGAGTGATTAAACATGTGCTTCAGACGCAATCATGCAGAGGCTGCATCGTAACTTCTGACGCAGCGTCTTGTTCCCTTCTCAGGGAACAATGGTTAAAGGTGCTCTATGGAGTTTTCAGCGGCATCTAGCGGTGATGTTTCAGATTGCAACCAATACGTTTACAAGCGAGTGCTCGAGCGTGTTCTTTCTTTTGTTTTTTATTATTATGTGGAGTTTGTGTTGGAGTCTGTGTTGTGCTAGTCGTTTCCTAGTATTAGCAGACTCCATCATAAAGTTGCAGTGTCGTCACTGTTGAGTGCAAAGTCAGTAGACAAGGCGAGAGGCGAGACGCTCGGGAGCGCGCATGCAGGTCTCAGTCACGTCACTGGATTTCGCGGCAAATCTGACCCGGAGACTTCACATAGAAATAGGAATACTTGCTTTCAGAGGTAATAGCAAAACCCGCCAAGTGGATAATTTTATTTAAATTACTTTATTTAATTATTTTATTTAGATTACAACCCCTTCACACACAGGTAATAAAAAATGGATTCATTTTAGTAGAAAAACTCCGTACAGCACCTTTAAGGTCGTAACCTGAGATGTTCCACCCTAAAAGAATTCTGCACTTCAACAGAAAATCCCACTACCCAGAAGGAGCAAATTTATATGTCTTCAGAGTAAAAAGTACCGTATTGTTCCGAATATAAGACGCCCCTGAACGCCCCAAATTTTGTCTTTTAAAAAAAATACTTAATTTGAAAGTAATTTTCATATTGCATATTTTTCATATTTAAATTAGTAATATTTCACACAGGTGTTTGATCTGCATTACTTATCTGATCCAGGGGGGATATTAATGTTTTTTCCTTAGGATGATCGCATAGCTCTGAAAAGACAGCAGTTTCTCTCTGAATTCGGAGGGCTACGTACTGACACACTTGCCAGTTGCTTTCTTCGAAGCAGCCGCTTTTAGGACCGCGTGACTGTTAGCATATTTAAGACTGTCTTTTTGGGTTCACCATCTTCTAACATTACACTCTGACACATCGTATTTCTTGGCTACTTAATGAGAATTGTTTGATGACTCCGCTGCGTTTATCAGTCCTGGGGAGGAACACTCACACGTAGCCTGTTTGTTGCTCCCAATTGTACCGGGTATTGACATGTAAAAGTCTAGACCCCGAATATAAGATGACCCGTTTTTTTTTTTTTTTCCCAGATGTATTTCCAAGAAAAAAAAAACATTGTCTTATTTTCAGAACAATGCAGTCATTTTTTGCCTCTTTTTCCGATGCAGCAAAATCACCCCAATTATTCTAGAATTATTAATTATTTCCAAATTCCAAGCTATTAAAGTAATCATGTGAAACTTCCTGTATTTTTTCATATCACAATATATTGACGAAAAACACAATATTACAACATCAACTTGTTCCTATATTGTGCAGCCCTAATAGAGATTTTTCAATTGTATTTTTGTTTTAGTATCACTACACCAAAACATTGTCAATGAATAATGGAAATCTCCTGTATCATTTGATTATTGTATCATACGGTATATTTCTTCTGAACCTGACAGTCAGTCACTTTTCTTCTTAACATTAAATCAATTATTTAAAAACCTATACTTGGTTGACATATCTTTTCATTAGGTCTATGTGTAGTCACAAAACAAAACAAAAAATTATTTAGTGGACTGAAAGGGACAAAGGGTTTCCGTTTGATCTTAGAAACACAAAGCAAACAGGATGTGACTTGATATTGAGCATCCCACTACAACACACTTGAAAAATATCCATCATCAGATATGATATTAAACAAGCATTAGAATGTGAAGTTTTTGTTTTGAAACACAAGCCTCATTTTCCCTTTACCGTCCAGCTGAAGTTTTGCTTGAAAAGGGCCAAAAAGTAAAAAAATCTAAAAATATAGAGAGCTAACCAGTGATTGATTCCTTCTGGCCCTTAAAAAAATAACAACATCTAATCATGTTATCAAATTGAAGATGCATGGAAGAATTACCCAGACCACTGTGAAATTTAAGATTACAACTACAGATAATTGACATCATTCTGAACACTCTCTGTTATCTAAGGGTGATTTAGGAAATTACTTTTTGTTATGCAACTCTTTCACAGCTCACCAAAACACTCAAATATTGAATAAAGTAACATTACATTTTATCTGTATGAAACATAACACCACATCGCTAGGATGTTCTGGGTGGTTGCCAGGTTCTGACTGCAATTGCTAAGGTGTTTGGGGCAGTTGTTGGTGCACTGAAAGATGGTTGCTAGGGTGTTCTGGCTGGTTTTTACATGGTTGTTTATCAAGCCAAGACCCCCAAATGTCTACAGCCCATACACACCAAGTATTAAAAAACCCATCTTGGCTGATCTGGGCTGTGTTTCCCATACAGCAACGCTGCTTAATAGTACAATGCATTGTTGGAGAATTCTAGAACAACCGATGCAGGACTGGTTAAATGCCAAGGTTTAATAAGGTTAGAACAAGGGTGCCATGTTCATGGAGATCAAACTACAACTCTGATCAAACAGACCTGAACCAGGTAATTTCAGGAGCACAGTGTTGGGGAAAGTTACTTTTAAAAGTTGTGTTACTCCCGAAAAACTAATTGCATGACATTGTTACTTTTTATAGAAAGTACTGCATTACGAAACTTGTGTGTTTTTTTATTGGAAAAAAAAAAGTTATATTTTTTGGTAAATGTAAGGGCCCTTCCACATCATAAGTGAAATGAATAAGCCTCAGGCTGAAGGAAATGTGATTTCATGTCTGTACAGTAGAGGGAGCAGCTCAAATCTTTCAGCTGTGCTGATTCTGGATCGCAGAAGAATAGAATGCAGGAGGGGGAAAAAAGTTCACAACACTATTAATTTATATAAACATCACATTTGTGTTTCTTTTTTTGACAAAGTAATGAAATAAGATGAAATAAGTCAATAAGTATATTTGTGTAATTTCAAATATTTCATTATTGCCGGTTTGCGCAATTTTCTGAGTTTGCAATTCACTATTTTTACTCATTTTGAGCAATACTGAATTTGATTTTGAGCAAGTGAGATGAGTAAATGCACGCTCACATTCAGTGTACAACTACAATAGCCATCATGTTTACACACATTGAGCCTCATTCAGGAAACACGAGCAGAATTTTTTTTGTGTGCAAATTATTCGTAAAGCCATTCTGACGTAAATTTTCGGATTCACAAAGATGTTTGTATTTACAAAATGTTAGTTGGTACAACAGAAATTTACACCTACTCCCTACCACGTCCAAATGGTGCAGAAAACATTTGAATGTTCTAATTTAGGCAAACTGATGACATTGCAGTTTGATGCACTATGTACCACAATAAAATTTCACGAGTTGATTTGCCATTCTTTTGTTTTGTTTTGTCTTGTCTTTTTTTTTTTTTTACTGTTCAACTTTGGGTAATAGGCAGCGCTAGTCACTGTCACTTTTTACCCAGCCGTCCAATCACAGTGGGCGGGACAAATACTACACCGACCAATCATCCTTCTTGTACAACAACTGAACAACAATGGAGAAGTTAATATTGCTGGTTACTGCATTTTTATATTCAGTAATATTCTTCAAAATTAGATACTAGTAACACATTACTGCCATTGATATTCTGTATTATAGTAACCAAAGTATCTCAGCTGGAAAAACGCGCTCTATTTACGAATGTTTGGAAATCATTAATAAACACACTTCTGTCAGGACCACTATCGTCAAATGATTGACAATTAGCATACAGTTTGGATTGGCGGTATGGTTCTGTTCTGGGCGAGAACTCCCTGCGCATCCATGCAGCCTAGCATGGATAAGCGCAGGGAGAGCAGCAATTACCCCTCTTGGGGTAAACATAACAGAACCAACTTGAATGTATTGCAGATATCATTAATTAATTTTAATGTACAACATAATTAGAGAATTTTAGTCTGATTCAGGGGTAATCCGAATGCCAAATCCTGACTAGGCGAGAGGTGGAGCTGGGGAGGGAGGAGGGTAATTCGCTCCTGAGAAACGCGATAGCTGCTGATAATACTGAAGGAGCTTATATATGTATACAGTGATAGGCGTCGTACTCCTATAGGTAGACGAGAGTCAGCTGATGTGAGCTTGACTAACGTGACCTGCCAGAACTGACGCTACTCTTGATGTTTAACTTCCGAATCTGTGGTATACGAAGCGTTTGTGAATCCGGAGGTTTCTCCGGAGTTTCTCAACATGGGGACAGGAGAGGTGTCAGTCAATAACAGGGAAACCAAAGTAACTTGCGATACTTATTTGAAAAAGTAACTCGGATATTATGTTGCAAATTTAAAAGTAATGTTACTTTACTAGTTACTTGAAAAAAGGAATCTGATTATGTAAATTTAATTGCATTATCCCCCAACACTGGAGGAGCACTTGATAATTACAGACAAGTGTGTTAGACCAAGGCTGGACCTGAACTCTGCAGGTAGGTAGAGATCCAGGAACATGATGGGGCTCCCCTGTGTTAGAGGTTTGTTCTAGAGATGCACCGATTGATCGGCTGGTGACCGGAGATCGGCCATGACCGGTCAAATGCACTCTGGCGCCGCATGATTAACATCGTGCAACATCAGATGTGCACACAGAACTCACATGTAGGAAACGCGTTAATTACGGCCGCTTCACACCGCAAACATGAGGGGCGTGTATTTTTTCGGCGTACATGTTAATCCATCAGTGCATTAATTTGCATGTCTAGTGTGTTTTAACAAGAACTGGAGTAGGCTGTGTCAGTAAAGAAAATGAAGACTCAAAAATATTTATAGAAAATGTACCCATTTAAACTTGTTTTTATTATTCAGTTTGGGTAAAAGTACATGGTGTTTTATAAAATATATAGAAAATAAATATTTGTTTGTGCTGTAAAAAGTGGTTAGAAAAAATTAAATCGGAATCGGCTAAAATTGGTATCGGCAAGTCAAACTCAATAAAAAATTGGAATCGGCCTAGAAAATTGTAATCGGTGCATCATTAGTTTGTTCAGACTGTTTGAGCAACAGTTAGATGCATCACTAATAACTCAAAAGAATTGCAACATTTTTCTTATGTACGAAGGGTGTTGCACTCGTGCCGCATTAATACAGAACTGATGTGCAGTGACTGGTGTGTGCATATTGGCTGCTTTACAATGGTGTACACATTTTCCTTTTATATTAATAATAGATTTATAACAAGAAAAGTGTATGAAAGTATAATTCATTCTGTTTGCATTGTCTTGTGTAACAAGGGTCGTGACTCGTGGGCGTGTATTAGTGCATACGTGTGTGTGTGTGTGTGTGCGGTGCGCTCAGATGCCGAGATGTAAGAGACACTCAGAACTCCTGGAGCCTGAGACCATGATCTCACAGACTGGAAGTCCTGTACATAAATCTTGGCCATTTAGAAACGGAAAACTGGTGCCTCCTCTCATGTGGGGGGAGCAGCCTATAGACTAAACAATACTGACCCTACAGCTGACCTGGCCACTTTTCACACAGATTTTCCAAGAATCCAGATAAAGACCATGGTTTTCTTTTAAGATCACCAACGGGACAAACCCATGGCCTTGTGGTCCTCATGCCCCTGACTTCTCAAATAGAGTTGTTTCACTGACAACTAAAATGATCAAAGGAATGCTCTAGTGCCATGTGACTGAAAACGGGACATAAGTTGTCCATAAGATGTTTTCTAGATACTATAATACAAGATATACTTTGCTGGATAAAAGGCAACACATTTTAATAAATGGTCAATATTTCCTATTTAGAGAAATTTAAGATCAAATATACTGTAGTTACATATTGAATGTTGTCGAAATGGAAAAATATATCTTGTATTTATAGTATCTAGAAAACATCTTATGGACAACTTATGTCCATAATTTGTCCGTCTCTAATTAAGATAATTTATTTAAATTAAACCAGTTAGCATAAGCGATTAGACCACAATTTGCATTCTTAATCGATAAGTTAACATTTTAACGAGAGAGAAGGTTGTCATCTGTAAACATTATTGGGGTAAGAATATTTGAAACATTTGACAAATCATTTATATAAGAAAAAATAAGGGTCCAAGAATGGACCCCTGAGGAATCCCACTGAGTTATTTTGCTGTGCTATAATATCAACCCTAAACACAAACAAGCTGTCTTCTATTAGAGATGTATGTAACTATACAAATTGTCCAATAAAATGTAATGATTACTTGTGTCAAAAGCTTATAGACAGGTCTATAAAAATACTAAAAGTAAATTCATGATTTTCAAGTGCAAGGGTAACCTTGTCAATCAGGTGAAGCAAAGCTATATAAGAAAAGTGATTTTTATGAAATCCATACTGTTTGTAAAGAATACAATTTGAAAAGAATACAATTTGATTCTAAATGAAAAAGAATCTGTTCATATACAATATTTTTGAAAAAACATGGAAAAATAAAGCATCTGCTTTAAACAGGGGTATAATATTTGCTATTTTTAATGCAAACTTTGGAAAAATAATATTTATGCAACTTTTTATAAAAGGAAATGTAAGCAAAGTGGCTCCCGTTTGTTTTTTACCACTGCAAATGTGTACAATTTAACAATTTACTCATGGAGCCACATTTAGATCCCCATACTGTATCTCTTGGAATGAACCATATTGGGCTTTTAAAATAAAGATATCAAAACAAACTGGTCGACCGATATAGCGGCCGATATTTGGCATTTTTTTAAATGTCGGCATTGGCCATTACGTTTTTCTGTTTGGCCGATGTGTTTGAAGTGGGAATTTTAATTTAACGGCACTGAGAATGCCAGCTCTGAGAACAGTTCTCCCATTCTACATCTTCATTACAGTAGTTCTGGTCTCTATTTAACAGTTTTGTCTAATACAAAACTATATAGAACTGTTATAAAAGAAAGTAACCTGTATACAAAAAAATAGTACAGCCTTTGCTTTTAAATTATTAGTAGGCCTAACAGAAAGCAAACACTGAAATACTTTCTCATTTACTGTCAGCTTTCAGCAAAAACACATTTATATCATTGAAACAAATCTTTGATATTGAAACAAATCTTTGAATATTTAATAAACATTTAACTTCACAACCCTTGCAGACTTAGTCGAATGAGAGTTGTCAGATATTCTGAAGTGCGCATTTGTAGCCTGAATGAACGTGTTACTCTGCGCGTGACGGTCGGTCCGTGTGAATTGAATTTGGACAGGAGAGTTCAGCTTCACTGGAGACACACAATCGACAAACTTTAAACCCTTGATTTCAAACTATGCTGTGTTATATTCAGTTGCCCACTGTCATATTCATGTAATTTTCACAAAATAGTGGATTAAATAAGTAAAAATTCATCCTTGCCATTTAATATTTTGACTTTCATCACTATTCATGTTTGTCTGTTTTCCTGAATAAATGCATCACGTTTTCCACATAAATATGAATCAGCACAACTGTTTTCAACATTGATAATAATAAGAAATGTTTCTTGAGCAGCAAATCAGCATATTAGAATGCTTTCTGAAAGATCACGTGACACTGAAGACTGGAGTTGGCTGAAAATTCAACTTTTCCATCTCTGGAATAAATTACATTTTAATAGGCTATAAGTGAAAACAGAAAATAGTCATTCAAATTGTAATAATATTTCACAATATTGCTGTTTTCATGGCATTTTTTGTCAAATAAATCCAGCCTTGGTGAGCATAAGAGATTTTTCTTAAAATGTGATAGTCCAGTTCTCTGAACAGCCCTGACCCCTGTGACACACATCAAGCAAGAACAACTGAAACACGACTCCTCTCCCACAGGAAGTTTACCGGCATCTGGTCTTTGTCATACACAGATTCACACGGCTGTCACATTGGCCTCAACTAGTTATGTTGACCACGAGTGGTTGTTCTTTTATATCAACCACCCTTCCGCCTCAGTAACACACTGGTGTGGTTTACGAAGCTTTACACAGCCTTGTCATAATCCTGTTTTAGACGTGTGCCCGCAGTCGCTCGATCTTATCGCATCTGATACTTGGGAGCTGAAGGCGTGCCATTAATCATGTCACCAACAGAAAGCCTTATCTGCAAACCAGAACTCATAATCCCACACAATAAATCAGCTCTGACTAATACATATAAGCAAACCTATTCATGTTCAACCAAGCTAACCTAATCTTCACAAAACAAAAACAAAAAGCTCCTCATGTAATCTCCATTGATGGATGCAGCGTTTACTTCAACGGGCAGAGAGGGGTGAATTTTATCAGATTAGACATTTGACATGAGCTATCAAAGCGAGCAGCCTGAAACTTTAATAGCACACGTACAGCCGGCTCCAAACAAGCTTGTGGTCCATTGTCACTTGGCAGCTTCGAGCCATTGCACTGATGGGGCCACATTGATGTTCGGATTAGGGCATGCCTCTGTGATCAAGTGCTCAAATACTAGATAAAAACTACAGAAACACCCTTTAATCCTCACAAACCACCTCTAAATAGCATCTTAAGGGGAAGAACATCGTCACAGTGGATTCTTTTCAAAATGGTCCAGTGTCTTTGGCTTAATTCTGGTCCTGTTGCAGATGGATTTGTTTAGCATTTGAAGACCGAGGTAAACGTGCTAAGAGGAGGGCAAACACCCTAGCCTTCTTGATAAACCGTTGTGAAGTCCTAAAATATTGACCTTATTTACAGAAGCACCATCTTTGATTTTTAACGGGAATGAAAGTGAGGCTGTGAGGGACAGACATACGGTACATCTCTTCAGTGGGTTGTATTGTTATACAATGTGTTTTTGGATTGTTCTGCTGACGAAACACTGCAAAAATATCTTTCAAAGGTATTTTAGTAGACAAAAAACTCCAGACAACATGAGCTGTGGAAAATGATGTGTCGTCTAGGAATTTTACACAGCTTTTTACAACAGATGCCATTGAAAACATGGTAACTCCCTCACAGCCTTGCTTTCATACCTGTCATGGCGATGCTCATGAATAAGGTCTATGGCGTACGTAATATCATATATATTTGTGATGATAGTGAATATATTTGCTCTGAAATTACTGTAAATCTGTAATATATAGACCCTCTTTTCACTGAATGACCAATAGTCTCAATTTCCACCATCAGCCCATAATTATCTTAGTTCTGCTTAATATGGACAATATGCATTAATACATTTTCATTCATACATGGTTGCCATGTTTTAGTTCTAATTACTAAAGTTATGATATCTAAATTTGAAATATATATAATGGTATAGATACTATATATATCTGACCTTACACAATTATTAGAAAATTGGTCAAATTCTATTGCTAATGTGTGCATAGAGGATTGCAATTGGTTTTCTGGGCATTGTTGTCAAAAAAAAAACAGAAATATTTAGAACACCTTTCAATACTCATTTTCCACAGTATAGATGCACTGGTACCAGCTGCTCTTTCTTGGGCTCTTTTCTCTCAGACAGCGAGTTGACACATATTTTTCATATTTTAATTAAGTAAAAGTAGTCTTGTTGCACTGCATGTTTCAGAGTGAAGCGTGTCATGCTGTTACATACGAGCAGCTCATAATCCAGTGTTTTCAGCATCTGAGAAAGGCTTAGATAACAGTAAATGCAGCAAACTCCATCTCTGCATGTGTTATGAGTTTATCAAGTAGCATGCACAGGGCTGTAGAGTGCGACCAATTTTGGCGACCAAACATTTTTCCTAGGTGCACCTACAGTAACGTCCTTGCATCCGCTGCCTCTCCACGAACAAAGCGCTTGTTCTCCTTTGACGGAACACACACTCATGGTTGGATAATATCGTGGTCTAAACCAATCAGAGACAGAGATGGGGCAGGTCTTTGCCTCTGATTGGCTGTGGTCCAGATATTCCTGTAGGCCTACACTGCTCGTGCTCCGTGCTGTGTGATTGAAATTGCGACCTGAGCACCAGAGAATCAGGCCTCGTTTAACCCTCTGGGGACCAAAAACCCGCCGGCGCATTTGCCTCGGTTTTTTTCACATAGCAGCAAAATAGACTTAAAATACTCCCGTCATTTTTTGTCATACAGGCTTAAGAAATATGAAAAAATAAACTGTTAAATGTCTTCTTTTTTATGGGTTCACTTAAAATCAAAATAAAACATTGTGCTTTTGTAAAATAAAGAAAGTAAACAGGGTGTGCTTTCTGCCTCTCCGTCTCCGTGAACTTTTTTTCTAGTGCACGTCTGTAAACTTAAACAAAACTCAGCGAATACTATTCACTCAGACATGAGATATATATCTCTATAATCATTTAAGAGTGTAGTTTTAAATGATCTATACGTTGAAATAAAATGTCTTTGTATAAGCAACATATTAAACTGCAAATTAACATTTATGCCCTAATATATAATGTAAAAAATGATATGTTACAGACGAAATATGAAAGACAACATTTCATTTTGGATAGATTATAAAGTTTTTACTGCCACATCAAAACCTAATTTACAAGGTGCAAACAAAATCTTAAAAGGTCAATATAAGCCTTCTCTTTAAATAATTTTTTGTGTTTTATTAGTGACAAATTTGGGGAGACGATAGCCTACATATTCCAAAACTTTCTGAAAATACAAATGAGAATTAACTGCACAATTACTAGAAATGTTTACCTTGGATATTATACAATTTGCAAGCATACACAGTTTGTGGAAAAATAAACTTTTTTTCAAGATGTTTCCAACTCTGAACCAATTCTGTAGTAATATATATATGTGTGTGTGTGTGTGTGTGTGTGTGTGTGTGTGTGTGTGTGTGTGTGTGTGTGTGTGTGTGTGTGTGTGTGTGTGTGTGTGTGTGTGTGTGTGTGTGTGTGTGTGTGTGTGTGGTGTGTGTGTGTGTGTGTGTGTGTGTTGTCTTTGCATTCTGTCTTGTGGCTCAGTGACACCTGAATGAAAGGCTCATTAGTATGCAGCATTAGCATACAGGTCTTTGTCTTCTCAGGTGTGAATTAGGACATTATTCGTGACCTTGTTGGATCATTCACGCCCACCTGCATATTGCCTTTCCAAACAAAAAGTGTCTTACAAAATTTAAATCAATCTATTGTTTAATGTGAACGATTAGCCCGGATGATTTTCAGATAATTTTGAAGTAAAAAATCTAGGCGACAACATCCATTAGTCAAAAGTATTGTGGGAATATGTGAAGTTGGTCGTATGTGGTCTTCTATCAGAAAATTTAAGTTTGAGTTTTTTGAATAACCACGCATAAATAATATTCTCTAAAAAAATGCAAACATGTACATACATGTTGCTCACATATTATGATAGCCATGTCCGTGCTAAATAGAGTGTAATTACACCTTTGCCATTAATATGTTTATAAGCAAAAAAAAAAAGCATATATCAGGGCATGTCAAAACATCTCAAGGACCCCAAAAACACCTTGGTCCCCAGAGGGTTAAACTGTACATCCATATGTGACCGATCACGGAAAGTAGGGACACAAGTCGGTTCTGGGGCATTTTGAGTTATACACAGATTCTGAAAGTGTAGTCTCCAAGCTTTCCAACAATGTGTAGCACATGGAAATATGATAATATTTGGAGAAGGTGTGGCCATTTGAAGGTAGGCACTCAAAAAAGTTAAAAGTGGAGAAATCTGCCTATACAGATTGTGCAGTTCTCACCTCTCTGCTGCTGGGAGTGACAATGAGCTGGGAGACTCATTTACATCTCATTTAGATAAGCCATTCCCCCTTGAACAGCACAGGGGGGAGCAAAAAGGTCAAGAAAATGGGCCATCAAAGAAAAAAAAAAGTTTGCAAACAGGTAATATATAAATAAATGTCTCTTAGCATCTACCAATAAAACTGTATAGGCAACTCTTTTGATATCAGATAGAGCCGGCCAGAGCGCTGCATAATAAGTAGCCACGCTGTAGGGCTGGGCGATATGGACCAAAAGTCTTATCACGATATATTTAGGCTGAATATCGATATATGATATATATCCCGATATTTTTTCCGCAAAGTGAGAGCAAATGTTCAGTCAAAGTCAAAGCCAAATATGGACTTCACTGTATAAATTATACATTGATTCTTATTAAAGTTACTATTAAAGTATGTGTGTGATGTCCTCTGTGTTTTGTTGTTTTATTAACATTAAATGGATAGTTATCCCAAAATGTTTAATTGTCATCATTTACTCTCTCAAGTTGTTTTCTCTCAAGTTGACTTCTATATTGATTTCCTATGGAAGTCAATGGGGACCAGCAACTGTCTGGTTACCTTATTTTGTGTTCAGCACAAGAAATAAATAAATACAGGTCTGGAAAAACATTAGAGTGAGTAAAGAATGACAAAATGTTTATTTTTGGGTGAACAATCCCGTTAAGGACAAGCGGCATCATGTTTACTATTAGGGCTACTGTCTCTTTAAGACCTGAAAGCGCGCGTCTAATATGTACCATATATGACAAGCAGATTTCTCTCGGTTTGCTTTTAGTTTAGACATAACCATCTTTCTTTATGTAAACCTTGAGTGTATTTGACAGTATTAGCTCAAAAAGACTCGAAAGATAACTTAGTCCAGTATGCAGGCGCTGTTAGACAGGCTTTTAGTGCATGCGCGCGTCGGGTTTTTGCGCTCAGATAAGCGCATGTTAGAACAGCGCATCAGCAGCGAATTACATGTTTAACCGGCAAGGCTTTAAAGCACATGCAAATAATGAACTTTTGAGAACTGCAGTGTCCTGTTCCTCTGCGTAAACATTTAATGTGAGTATTTGTCGCGTTGTACACTGGGCTGTTGAGACGCAGACTGCTACAAAAGCACTCAGACTGCTTGTAGCAAGGATCTCAGTGGAAATTTGAACTATATCGATATATGCGATATGGTCTAATTCCATATCCCATTTAAAAATATATAAATATATTTTTTATATCGATATATCGCCCAGTCCTACCACTCTGTTCCCTTGGAGGGCGGGGGCAATCACAAAAGAAACAAAAGCCGGCTTATCCAGTATGGAAATACACACAGACAATGACACGCCCCTACTGCAAGCTAGAATCTCCGAAAACAAGCCGATTTCAACCTAAAAATGTACACTTTTAAATATACCAATACTCAGTGTTGGGGAAGCTACTCTGAAACTGTAGTTTGACAAGCTACAAGCTACTTGTAAGTTAGAGTAGTTAAACTACAGTCAAGCTACCCTTTTGGAAAAGTAGTTAGCTACACTACAAGTTACTATCAAAAAGTAGCTAACTACATTGAAACTACTTTTGATTTTTTTGAACAACGTATATTATAAATAACTGAATAAGTGTCTGAGGAATGTTTTAAGTAAAATATTTAGTGTTTAAAACAATGCAATACAATTATGATTTCAAAGAGTATTGTTTTATTACACAGTACACACAACACATTTAAATATCTCAGACTGTTTGTTAAAAGTGAAAAATTGCAACAAATATAAACTTGGACAAATAAGGCCATGGGTAATTAACATTAGTTGTTTCTCCATCCTCCAAATCTGCCGCCACATCTTGCTCCATCATGGATAATATGGGTGTGTCAACCCACTTCTGTACGTCAGTGAACAGGCGGGCGTACACAGTGCGATTTTTGCTTTTTTTACGAGCTCGCAGATAATTTTTTCACTCGGGACAAATCGAGTGGAAATCGGTGATGCTCGCATGGTCGCGGCTCGCAACGTGTGAGAGGAATTACGAGCCGAGCCGAGCACGTTACAAGAACCTCTCGACCTCCCGATCATTTTTAAACATGTTAAAAAAATTGGGGGAGTCGGCCCGATTTTCACCAGCGTATAGGCTGTCCCCTATTGCCAAATCATACACAACCACGTTACAGGCTAGATCGATGGGGCTACAGTGGCAGAAACCACACAGCGTGCGCATTATACACTGGCACTCACACACACACACACACACACTCTCTCTCTCTCTCTCTCTCTCTCTCTCTCGTTTTTTATGTTGAACGGAATGGCTACGGTTATCTGCTTTTCAACAAATCATTTGCACACACATTTCTGTATTTTTCTATCTGAAGCTATTGCCTGCAACATTAAAGGTGGTCTCTGTGTTTAGCGCGAATGCTCACGTGATTGCCGCCGGGATAAAAGTTGTGCAGGACAGTCGTGCCGTGTAGCAGCTGCTTTGATGCGATTATCAGTTTAACTGACTCGTAATGTGTGCAATATCTCACAACCTCCCGAGTGTCCGAACTCACCGTGTACGCCCGCCTTAGCCGCAAGATGCGTGATTAAACAACAGGTGGCGGTAATGGCTAAAAATGAGTTTGTAATCTAACAAGAAGAAGAATATCATGGCATCGTGCTGCGCAGGCTCGACAAAACGCAATGTAGCTTTTGCTCGCGCTACACCGCTACTTGCTGCAAAAAGTAGTTAGCTACTGGAAAAGCTACACTGTTTAAAAAGCAACTGAGTTACTGCCAAGCTACTGAAAAATGTAGTTAAGTTAGTAGCGTCGCTACTTGTAGTTAACTACTCCCCAACACTGCCAATACTGATATCTAAAACATGGAGAGGCTCCTTCGTGATCTCAACTAACAGATTCTGCAAAAAAGCGAAAATCACCCATTTTTAAAAAAACGCTTCTTTCTCATTTTGCTCGAAAGTTGTGCTGCCGACTTGTGTCCCTACTTTCCGTTACGGGTCACATAGGTGACAGATTGGATGTGTTCTATGACCGTGTAAACAGGAAAAAAATTCATGCATTCGTATATTTCAAGATCGGTTATCATAGTTTGGCTGGTCCTGCGACTTATAGTCAGGTGCGACTTATAAATCAAAATTAATTCATACTGACAGATGAACCAAGAGAAAACATTACCGTCTACAGCCGCGAGAGGGCGCTCTAGTTGGCGGAGTTGTTCAGATGAAGAGTACAGTGATGTGGAATGAGGTCACGGGAGCTTGGTGAACTTGCTTACCACATCAGCATAAATGCTCCTGATAAATTATTTGTTATTAAAGCATTAACATTCACAAACCACTGTTAATTTAACATAAAAGCAAGCAGGCTGCGTGCGTGGTTTGCCATGACTGAATGCGCGCAAAGTGCGCTCCCTTAATAATTCCTAAAAAGCTCACTTCAGTTCATCGCGATCTCATACATCTCTGTTATTATTAATAGGGATGCACCGATCCGATATTCAGTATCGGTATCGGCTCCGATACTGACATTTTTGCTGGATCGGGTATCGGTCAGACGAGGCCGATCCAAATCCGATATTGTGCGTATAGGCTACTATTCTGTGCTATTGTTAAGCCCCACAAAAGGCACAAAAACATTATAAAGCACCATAAAGTTGTCGTGCACTATATTATAAGTGTTCTGAAGCCATTAGATAGTATAATGTAAAGAGATAGGCTATAAATTAATATTTAAGTCATTAAATTCAAGATCACGTAAATTTTTCCCTCCGCTGCGGCTGTCAGTCATTCTCCATTCAGCATCAAACAGCGCGTCGCGTTCGGTTACGACGGACAACACGATGAAAAACTCTCTCCAAGATGATTCAATGTTACTATAATTATACTTGATCTGTAGATAAAGGTAGTCTATGGTTTTGCATTAAACAACTTTATCTTGCTGTAGCTACTTTATTGCTGTACCTTAACTACTTTCTACCGGGTGTCTGTCTCACAACACTGGAGTAGAGTCAGAGCACTATAACTGTTCTTCACGCGCACAGTAACTGACATTTAAAACTGTTAAAAGAAAATGTTCATTAAACTATTGCATAGATAGATACTGTATAATACACTACGCATCAATATGTCTTTCCTTTGTGCCTTGAACTTTTCAATGCGGACTCGAAGCGCTGCGCGCTGTGACTCGTGTTGCTTCAAGCGCATCATTCTGCGCTCGGGATGCGCATAAGCGCTGTGTGCCGCACTGTATTGGGGCCTTTCATATCATAATACAGCGACGCAATGAACGATTATTAATAGCCTTTCTAGTTCTGTACTATCCATCATGTTGCTGCCTCATTAAACCGCTGTGCTATATATTTAAAACATGTCTCAATTTTATAGTAGGCTATAAAATAATTAATCTTTTTGATTTTTTGTTATCTTGTTTTTCATGAATGTATTTTACAACAATACAAAGAGCAATGTGTAACGTTTTACCAGATTTAGTGTTACACTTATTCTCATATTTGTTCCCCACTAAAGGTTTTTTCATGTTCAGATTTAATACAATTATTGTGCACTTTTGATTTTTCTAGACTAAATTTTATTGCTTAATTATCCACTATTCTAGTTTATAATAGCATTTTTTGTCATAGATTATGGTCATATTTTTTTTTTATTTGTTGTTTTTATTTATAATGAAGTTGTCTGTATTAAGTAGATTGTGTTTAACACACAAAAGAGTGATTATCAGTTCAACACACATAGTTATAGAAATTCTACTTGATTTAAAAAAAAAAACTGCCCTGGTATCGGTATCGGTCGATACTCAGAATGTTTGGTATCGGATCGGATCGGTTCTGAAAAAATAGTATCGGTGCATCCCTAATTATTAATGAAGCTGACTGCATAATGAATCTTTCATAATATCTACACTTTGTTTGTTATAATCAAAGGATTTGCCAGCATGCAGAATTCAGCACTGAACAAAAAGTCAGTTTTGAGCGGTGAGGGGATTCTATCTTAAATGCTTCTGATTGGCCATTGCGTTCAAGAAATCAACACACATGTCTGTGATTGGCTACATCGCTCAACGCTGCAAACATGTTACAAATAGAAACTCTGGCCTGTAAATTGTTTCTATTTTGTTTTAGTTGTTCTTGTTGCTTTTCTGCAACAGATTAATAAAAATGTATTCGTTTTTATATGTTTTAATCATAGATATTTCTATTTAATTGTTTTATTCTCCCGCAGCCCGCACACACAGAGTGAGTGCATTACCACCCGCGCTCTCACTCGGCCATCAAATCTAGTCTCGTGCCGCACGTCTCTAGATCACGGGCCCGGCCCGAGTATAGTGGCGGGAAATATCGGGCTCGGGCAGAGAATCTAAGCTCTAAACAGGACAGAGTAACACGGAGGATATCGCTCATATAAATTTTTTTGACGACGTAGTTAAGGCGGCAGGCGTGTGTTGCTTAGGGAGGCCACCTTAGGTCCAAAGTGCTGCGGGAAACCCTGTGTTACGTTAACATGCCGGACACCTATTCAGCCTGTTGTTCTGTGTGCTTTTGTGTAGTTGAATAACCTGCCTTTCTAGATTAAATGTCTGTTCTTCTTTTTCTTATCTCTATCAGCTTGCAACGTATATCTTTTGTTAACAAGAACACACATCACGCGTTTCTAGAGCTAAGCCATTTGGCATGATAGCCCAGGTACACATAGGCATAGGCCACTAGTGTTAAGCCATTCAGCAAGGTAGCCCAGGCAACTGATAGGATATGTCAGCAGCCCTATCACCTTGTAGCCCAAGACTGGTTGCCCACTGAAGCTAAGCAGGGTTGAGCCTGGTTAATACCTGGATGGGGAGACCTTCTGGGAAAACTAGGTTGCTGCTGGAAGAGGTGTTAGTGAGGCCATTAGGGGTGTTTACCCTGTGGCCTGTGTGGCTCCTAACGCCCCAGTATAGTGATGGGGAAACTATACTGTAACAAGCACCATCCTTCGTATGAGACATGAAACCGAGGTCCTGACTCTCTGTAGTCATTAAAAATACCATGGCACTTCTAGAGTAGGGGTGTAACCCCGGTGTCTGGCCAAATTCCATCCAATGGCCCTTCAATCATGGCCTCATAATAATCCCCATCCACTGAATTGGCTCTATCAATCTCTCTCCTCTACACCTATACCTGTAGCTGGTGTGTTGAGCGCACTGGCACCGTTGTACTGTGGCTGTTGTCGCATCATCCAAAAGTACCCCATCCTCATCCCTCCACGGCAGTTTCTGATGACCACGGTGGCCGGCGACGGGGGGGGGTGACCTCTACCTATGGGTGCAGGTCGGTTTAGATGACTGGCATGGGAGTCTGTTCACAGAGCAGGATCCTAGATGTCCTCTTGTGGTACCCAAGATCTTTTGGCTGGTCCATAACCCTCCCAGTCAACCAGATATTCGATTCAGTTGCCCCGTCGCCTGGAGACCAGGATGGTACGGACAGTGTAAATGAGGCCCACATTGGATTCCACCAGAGGGGGAGGCATATCAGCTGCAACAGACCCTGTGGAAGTAGGAACAAGAGAATCTTTTAGATTCCCGGAACCCGGAAGATAAACACACTGATACACCTAGGAGTTGAAAGAATGCTTTCCACACTCTGGAAATGAACTGTGGTCCTCGATCTGACACAATGTCCTTAGGTAATCCAAAGTTACAGAACACATGGTGGAACAAGGCTTCAGCTGTCTCCATAGCAGATGGTAATCCCTTGAGGGGCATGAGTTGACAAGCTTTAGAAAAACGATCCTCACCAACTAAGATGCAGGAGGTAAATCAGTGACAAAATTATATCCTAGGTGGGACCAAGGTCTCTGAGCATTGGGTAATGGCAGCAGTATTCCGCTCAGGTAAGTGGTGTGGTGATTTAGAGCCTTTGCAGTTTACGTGTGTTGATTTAGAGCCTTAGCAGTTTACGTCCTGAGTCATACTGGGCCACCAGTAATGGTTGCAGGTGAGAAAGAGGGTTTGCTGGCTGCCTGAGTGTCCTGATCCCAGAGACGAACAAACGGAGACCATAATGGGCAGACGTAAGGCAGATGGAACATAGATGATACCCCACAGTACCTCCTGTCGGAGCTAGTTCACTCTGCATTGCTTCAGCAATCGGTTCAATGAGGGTCTACTGAATGGATATGGCAATCTTGCTGAAATTGGATATGAACGATAGAAATTGGCAAGGAGTCGCTGTAGTTTTTTTATGTTGGTAGTGGACAATTTTTTACAGCTTGTACCTTTCCCTGGTTCATGGTGATGCCAAATTCATCAATGACATATCCCAGAAAGTGAATGGATGGATGATGAAACTTGCATTCCTCCAGTTTCAGGAATAGCTGGTGTTCTGCTGGTGTAGCTTTTGAAGGTTCTGCATAAAGGGATATGGCGATGGTCAGCCAGGTTCTGGGAGTAGATCAGGATGTCATCAATGTAGATTATGACGAACTTATGGAGAAACTCCTGGAACACCTCATTCATGAAACCCTGGAATACGGAAAGAGAGTTGGGACTGCTTTACGGCATGACCTGGAATTAATAGTGGCCTGATGGTTTAATGAACCATGTCTTCCTTTCATCACCTTTCCGTATCTGGATGAGATTGTAGGTGCTATGTAGTTCCAACTTGGTGAACGCTTGCGTCTCGCAACTGCTCGAGTGCAGTCGGGTCCAGGGGACAGGGTAGCAGTACTTGACAATCTGAACTTCGAGAGCTGGGTAATCAATACAGAGCCTCAAGTCTCCATCCTTCTTGGCCAGAAAAAATAAGCAGCTTGAAGCGGCAGGTGAGATTGAGGGACGGATGAAATCTTGACGAAGAGCCTCCTTGATGTACTCCTCCATGGCCTTCTGCTCTGGGACCGATAGTGGATACATTTCACCCTTAAGTTGGGTAAAGTTGGCCCCAGGCAGCAGTTCGACGGCGCAGTCCCATGGCAGACAAGATGGAAGTTTGGTTGCAGCTCATTTACTGAATATATCCTGGAACGCCCTATATACCTCTGGAACTTCTGGTTGTGATTCTGGTATGGGACTCTCGATGGCTGTGGAAGATACGGCTACGGTAGTCATAGTTGGTTGAGGAAGTTGGAAGCGGCTCTTGAAACAATGTGGACACCAAAATAAGATTTGTCCCGTTAACCAGTTGATCTGAGGTGAGTGTATTAGCATCCAGGATGATGTCAATGATGGAGTCCTACAGCACCAGAAACTATATCACCTCTTGATGGAGTGCGGCAACTTTTAGAGTGAGAGTGGGTGTGCAGTGAGTGATTACTCCTCGTCCCAGCGGCTTACCCAGGATCGAGTGGATATTTAAATCTTTCAGGCAGGGGATTTCTTTGAGGTGGAGATGGTGGAGAAGCTCTCTCTCTCTCTCGAGATGATGTGATTGACTCCCAGCGGAGCCCGAGTCAATGAGGGGCTGAGTTGTTGTGAAACAACGGGGGGGTAGTCACTGATACTGTCGTTTTTATAAGAGAGGAAATTATTGGTGGTAGCTGAATGGTACTCACCGCGGGACAAGGACGACGAATGGGACAATTCGAGATGAGATGACCCTCAGCTTCACAGTACAGACACAGATGGTTACTGGTTAGTTACTGTTGCTGGTTGGGCCATGGGATTTGGGAGGGAATGTGGCAAAGTTGTTTGAACAGGTCTATAAATGGATCAGATATTGTTGGTAAGTGAGCTCTGGTTTCCATGTTACATTGTTGGTCTGGTCTTCTGTAATGTAACAGAGAGGCAGACAACAGGAATGCAGGTAACGGATGTTTATTTAACAAAGCTAGCAGATAGCTGGCAATATGGCAGACTTAACTTAGAGAGTTTTTGGTTTTGCAGGTACTCGATGACTTGAGGAGAGAATGACACGAAGAAAGCAGGTAAACACAGATGAAGAGGGAGTCAGGTAAGCCCATACACTGGCAGTGAATGGCTAGACCAGACAAACTGAGGACAACATGGGTGAGTATATATAGGAGTCCTTAACTGGTAGTGACAGGGGTTGCAGGTTAGTATTCGGGTGAGAGTGAATGAGTGGGCAGAGTTGTAGGGTCTAAAGCTGATGGCATGGTTGAATCCGTGACACAATGACTGCGCTAATGCCAGTGACAAGTAATATATTACATGTTCATTAAATGTATATGCTAAATAAGTTACATTAAGCTACATTATGCTCTGATAGCAGTGGATTTTAACTGAAACAGATCAGATCAATTGGTTCCAAGGCAACAACTCAAGTGGTTGGAGCAACTAAATTTAAGTACCGGTAATCAATTTAAAAATTAGTTTATGTTAGAAATGATTCAGTTCCTCTGGGCCTAACGATCTAAGCGCATGGTGCAGGTCGCAATTGCACTTAGGGCGAGTCCAAATCCACTTTTGCTAGTTTAACAACAGGGAAAATGGTCGGCGTGTATGGCGCATGGTCTAAAAGGGTTGTCCCTATTCTTTTAATGAGTAATGGGTGTGTTTTGGGCGTAATGTGTAAACCAACCAGAGTCTCATCTCCCATTCCCTTTAAAAGCCAGTTGCGCTCGCGCCTTGGTGGATTGCTATTTACATGATCAAATTTGCTGACTGAAATGGATCTGCTCGTGGGCGACGTTAGAGTGCGTATTTTTTTGCACACAATATTAATATTTTACATTGACATGTAACATTACATTTTTATATTTGGCTAGCTTGTGTGCTACCCTGTGTGTAATAAGCAGAGTGTACGCACGTTGTAGACCCGCCTATAGGCGCACATTACTAACGCGCTCTTTAAATAACAAAATTATTTTTTGGATTGTTGGTCAGCGCAGTCTATTTCAGTTGTCTCAAAATAGCATTGCGCCAACAATGCGCCTGAACACACCTAATTTTCAGACCAGCACGCCCATGGGAGCATAAATAGGCGCAAATGCATTTGCTATTTAAACAATGTGAAATTTTCAACGCAGGACGTGAAAATGATAACTGCGCCAGGCTGAAACTAGCAAAAAACACTGGTGTCGCGCTTGGCGCGGGTGTATGATGGGTGTATGGGCCCTCTAACTCAATATTGTTTGTTGTTTGAACATAGCTCAAAAAATTTAAGCAAACTGTTTTATTTTTTGAGCAAACACATTTTTTAGCGGGAAGCGGGAGAATATGGTTCTCATTTAAAGCAGAACTCGGCAACTCTAGTCATTTCTTCGCTGATTTTCACTTTTGTTGTCGCATGTTTTTCCCACAAGCTCCCTCTACAGCTGTGGGGCGTATATTTCACAACACTGTCATAAAAAACTCACTTGCGGCGTCCTCCTCCCCCTTTCAACCGCTGCTCACGTGCATTTGTTATGATCGGAGCAAGCCAACTTTATCGTGTGGAGCTATGTTTACTGAGGTGGGTACTATATCAATACACATTATCATAGAACATTGACATGTACTATTTGTATTCTGTTATCAACCATAAAGCAGTTTGTGTTTCTCGCTCGTTCTCGCTTCTCACGAGACTTCCAATTTCTATCTTGCCGGGACGTAATCCCCAAGTTGCAAGGTTGGTTTTCCGCCTGGGAACGCTGTGGTTGGTTTTCCGCCTGGGAACGATGGGGGGAGCAGGGAAAGTCACCAATATCACCAGAACACGTTGTTTAACCATCCAAATGATTTCTAGACAGTTTTATTAAGTTAAAAAAGTTGCCAAGTTCTCCTTTAAGTTATATATTTGACCTTTCACAGTTCACTGTTGAATGAGCAATACACATCTTTGATATTGGCACAATGAATTTGTTTTAAGCTGAATATATAAAAAAATCCAGGACTAAGAAGATATTAGACCTGCCTAGAGTATTCTAATGCCCTAAAACTAAAAACTCTTCCAGCTGACCCCAAATAACAGTTTATTTGGAATGTGCACAAAGGAAGACAAGCTAACCGAATTGCCATTACAGCAATAAAATAGGCTATTCGGAACAGAATAGGCTAGTAGCTGCTTACTGCAAGGTATACACTAACTACTATTTAAAGTAGTAGGCCTAGTCGTAATATAAAATCAGTACACATTATGCAATGATAAACATTTCAAATAGGTATGCTACATTTTTCCAAAATGTGCAGTATACAACAGGACATATGTATTGAATACTGTAATGAAATGCACTTTAACTGACCCTCAATTTCCATTTGAAAATTGAACAGGAAGGGAAAAAAATCTGCAACAATTTTTTACATTATATACAACATTATTTACCTACACTCTCCCTAGCCTAGAGAGGATAAGCGGTATGGAGAATGGATGGATGGATGGATATTAACAATATATTGTACATTTATTGCAAAATGTGCATGTATTTATTTAAGTAATTTGAAAGCATAGGGAGACTGATTCTATTACATCCTTCGCAGTGCTTTTGATGCAATTTACTTGTCATAATCCTTTGATTGGTGGAAATTTCTCTGCAGAATCATGGGTAGTGTAGTTTTTAACAGGATTTCTGCTGTTGAACAGGATTATTTAAAAAAGAAAAGTTGAAATAATGCAGACTGACGGCTTCAGCAAACGCATACTATCGATTAACAACCTCGTAGTTCACAGTAGCTCTGTCTTTGAAGGTTTAAGTTATAGTTCACAATCAAATCCCCTATTGAGAAACTGAATTGGATTTTTACTTCCAGAACCCGACTGTTGCACTCTATTCTGTTTCACATTAAAAACAAGAGAGGGAAATAGTAGGCAGTACCGCAATGCACTGTGAGGCGCAGTCTATGATGTGTGCTTCATTTTGTTAATTTTCATGCTTTCTATGTACTCTATTGAGACATACTGTTCACAGCAAAAATGCTTTAGTATTAGTCTTTCCTAATCTTGCATATTGTTTGTGCTCCTACAAAGTCTCGATAAACAACATTCCACAAATGTAACTTACCTGTGACAGATATCTTCATATCACCTCACCCAGCCATCAATCATCAGAAAATGGAACTGCAGGCAACATTCACAGAAGCCACAGGTTTGTTCAGGTTAAGGGTATGTTTGAGCTGAAAATAATCATGAATAATGGGAAATAATGTGTTGATGTGTTGATATATTGTATAAATCACTTCTGGCATATTTCACTGAAAGCTAACATCATTTATATAACCGCAGGCATGCAAGTAATGTTAGCATATAAAAACATTTACTGAGGAGGTGATGCTTTGAATATGACCCTATTATATATATTTATATATCAATTATATATTTAAAATTAATTTACTCACCATTATTTTGTTATAGGGCCTGGTAAAAGTATTTTCTCCTTGGAACACGAGATGATAGGGAGAATGTTCAAGCTGCTCTCTTCCATTCACTGCATCTGGATAACGTTAGGCGAATGGTAGGCTACTGTCAAGCTTCAATAACACCAAAACACACCGTAAAAGTATCATAACAGTAGTCCGTAAATACCAAATCTTCTGAAGCCATATGATAGCTTTGCTTAAGTGACACCCCGATATTGAAATTGTTTTTCGCTAAAGAAAATGTCCGAAACTCAAATTTCAAAGGCCTCGTCAGGTTCAACCCGGAGATCACGTGACACAACTAAACAAATGACCTCGTATTAGATTGGATAATTATTATTAAAATATTTTATTTTGTGTAACTACAAGCCTAACAGTCGTGTAATTCATTTATTTGATATTTTTTCTAATTTAAATCTATTCACAATTTACAGAACAAACAGTGAACAAACAGTGGAGTTAGATCCCAATTTGGTTGAAATGTAGGCCTAATACTAATTTTACAACGTATTAAAATCAACATTAATAAAATACACTTTTGTGCCAGTAAAACTAGTGTGACTCCGGCATAACGAAAGCAAGACAAGCACTTTAAAGAAGAGCATTTTTAAAGTTAAAAATCTCATTCCAAATCGTCCGTTTTCATTAATGTAGGATATATTTAAAGGTTACATTATTTATTGAGAATTGCTGTGTTGTGGCTTAGCCTCTGTCTCCCCCTATTGGCCACAGTCAGGTCGTGCATCATGAATTTGCAATGCAGAATTATATGTTTCAGATTGTATTGACGCCATTTGAGATGTGTATTATCTGTTAGTATATTTGAAAGCAAACAGTCCCCATTTGACCTGATTTTAAGATATTTTCTCAAGGCAACTTTTCAAGGTTTAGAACTCGATTAAATTGAACCTATGAAACCAGTCAAGGCCGCTGTCATCAATCATTCAGATAGGCAGGGGTGTGTGTGTTTGAGGCTATGATTATGTGCTGTGTGTGTGCTTTCAGTGATGATTATGCTCCTGTAATCATGATCCTCTACAAACACATGGAGGTAAGACCAAAACACCACTAGAGAACTCTGTGTGCCACTGGATGCTGAACGTGTGCGTGTGTGTGTGTGTGCGGGTGCACGTGCGCGTGTGCGTGTGCGTGTGCGTGTGTGTGTGTGTGTGTGTGTGTGTGTGTGCAATATATAGTGCAATCATTTTAAAATGGAAGCTTGAATAATATCACCCTTTATTTACTGTCAGATTAGCAGCAGTCATCTGTAAACAAGGACAAGTTTCCCCTTGCCTCCATCTTTTTTCCAGTACATGAATCCCATGCATTGGTTCCAAATTGAATTTCCACACACCACCTCTGCCAGTCGCCGGCCCGGCTGCTCCATAAACACTGAAGAGCATCAGGGGCCGGCGTTTATGTGCATTGAAATTGAGCTCTCTGAGGCTGAGCGCAGCACCTTGTGATTGTCACAATCATTTGAGTGTGGCCGAGGTGACATCTTTGTTTTATGGCAAAAATGCCATCTTTTATTAGACTCTAGGCAAAATAAATGAACAATAATTATTCATTTATTTTTTTAATAAAATGTAAACATTAATAGAGGTAGCCAGGTCAGTTGAAACATGTTTTATATTTTCCATCATAAGACAATATCTGCCATATCTTTTGCTATGAGAAATGTTCTATTACTGTACGATTTATTTTATTACAATTATTTCAGATGTCAGGATTATGACATAATTATGAAAAGCTAAAGTCTTAGCTTAATAAATCTTAATATTTATTACAAAAATGGTTATTTAAAATAAAAATGTTTTGGGCTTACAGCGAAACATGTTGAAAGAATGTCCATGCTGTTCTGGTAGGGGGACTTGTACAGTCAAGCTCCAATAAAGTCAAAACACACCATAAAAGTATCATAACAGTGAGTCCGTACGACCTATGTGCTAAATTCCAATTCTTCATAAGTCATGTGATAGCTTTGTTTGAGTAACATGCAAAAACGTTCATTGTTATTTGCTAAAAAAAAAAAAAATCCCTGACACTCACATTTCATAAAAGCCTTCTATGCTGGAACCTGAGGAGCCCTTATGAAATTTAAGTGTGAGATATATATGTAATGTTCTGTTATAGTTTCAGTTCCATTTTCATGGACTTTTGGTCTGTTTCTTATCGTTTCCCATATTTAATGTGTTTCATTTTGTTATCATGGTTACAGAGGATGTTTTCATTGGTTGTCATCATGGTTATTCATTGTTTCATTGATTTATCACACCTGCTCCTTGTTTTGTTCATTAGTTCTCTCAGTATATATTGTCCTCAGTTTATTCAGTTCGTTGTCTGCTGTTGTCTGTGCCTGGCACACCGAGGGGCCGTTTACACAACATCGTTTTCAACTAAAATTTTTTTTTTTTTTTTTTAAATACGTCTTTTGGCCGTTTATTTACATGACAATGGAGCTTTAGCGGGCTGAAAACTCAAACTTTTGAAAATGGGTTTCAGAGTGCAAGTTTTGATACTGCTATCGTCTTTGTGTAAACTACAAAAACATGTATTTGTGAAAACTGTGACATCCTGTACATAAAAATTACGCATTCAGTCTATAGGCGCGTCGTGTTTCTTTACAAAGTAACATCGCCAACTACTGGCCTGGCAGAATAACAGCGTTTTTTTTTTGTTTTTGTTTTTTACATGGCAAGGACAAAATGGGACAGGTTTCTCATGACATGGATAAAATGGGATCAAATCAGACTAAAAACCACGTTTGAGCTGTTTTAACTGAAAGCAACTTGCACTGATATATCTTAAAATATGTCAGAGCCATTGTTTTGTCTCAAGATGCACATCAGTAATGTTTTTATCAACTGCCTGTTTATAAAAGCTACCTAATGTCCTAATAGAGCTAAGGCCTAATCCTAGTTTAGCCCCAGGCCTAAGTGTGTCATGTGTATGTTCTGTTTTGGTTTAATTCTAGTTCCTGTTTCCTTTTTTTCTCATTTTCCTGCCACTAGTTTGTTTCTATGGTTACTGATTTGAATTACACACCTTTCTCAGTTTCTGTTCATTAGCTTCCCATGTGTATTTAAGCCCACAGTTCATTGAGTTTTTTTGTACTTTCTCGTGTGTTTTGTTGTACTATACAATTGACCTTCGTAAATAAAAATAAATAAAAAAAGGCTTAAAATGATTTCGTTACAACTTTCCCTCAAAGTGAAGTGATCTCACTGCTTTTCCCAGCCAGAGACAGACCTTCACTTGACTTTATTTGACAGAGTAATCGTCACTCTAGTTTGTTAGTGAATGAAATGCATTGTGTGGCATTTGTCTCCCCTGCCTTAGAATGTGTTCAGAGTTCAGCGTAACTCTGCTGTAAAATGTCACTTCATCGCCATGACCGGTGGATTGTGTAGTTAAATCGCGTGCACAGGACAGCAGAAACGCCCCATGCTGCAACATTCCACAGGACGTCAGGAACAGGCCCACGAGGGTGCATTAGAAAGTCAAAGGTTAACGCTCATTTGAAAGGTTACTGTTACTGTTCGGCCCGCTCCACTAGCGTAATGAAGTCCTCCTTCATGTGATCGCACGCTGTGTCTCCTGGCAGTTCCCCTCTCAAAGCGGCCTTCTTTTCTTCCTTCAAAAGGCCTAAACACAAAATATGTCCTCTCTGACCCAAGTGTTGCCATGGGACCAGTCAAACGACATATTTCCAGCCGTTCTTCACTGGCCCGCGGGAAACTCGCAGTGTAATTATACATTAGACACACGGCTCGCCCCGAGTCCTCCAATGACAACAGCCTCAGTGTAATTTCATCAGTCATTCCAAATGAATGTGTGGTTTGGTGTAACCGGCTCCTCTGTGTTTTTTCTTCCACATACTCTGCTCTGATTTAGCTTGACATTTCATCCCTAAGACTTTGATGGAATATCATATGTGGTTTCAAGTGGGCAAAAAAGTCAAATTGTTCTCATAGTTTAGACATCAGTATAGACAATCAGATGGAAAATAATCTAATTATTATGTTGACAAGAACTACAATTACAGCCAGATTGAAATGCAATATAAAGATAATTAGATACCTCCCTTTGCCAATAACCCAGGAAAATATTATTTTGCCATAAATTATAATAATGAATTATTTTATATTGCCCTATAATTTCATAATAATTTTTTGCTATATTTAAAAGTTAATTGCTTTTAGCTTGAGTCATGTATGTTTGTCGACACCACCACATGGCGGCGCTAAAGGACATGGATTTACTCAAACTCTATCCCCGGTTTCACAGAGGAGTGTGTGTGTGTGTGTGTGTGTGTGTGTGTGTGTGTGTGTGTGTGTGTGTGTGTGTGTGTGTGTGTGTGTGTGTGTGTGTGTGTGTGTGTGTGTGTGTGTGTGTGTGTGTGTTAATAATAATATATTATCAATTAATTTTATTATTCAAATGATCAATGTTTATACTGTTCAAAAGTTTGAAGTTGGTAAGATTTTTAATGTTTTAAAAAAAATTATCTTCTGCTCCAAGGCTACATTTATTTGATTACATTTATAGTTAAAACAGTAATATTGCTAAATGTTATTACATTTTAAATGAACTGTTTTCTATGTTAAAGTATTTAAAAATGTTATTTATTCCTGTGATCAAAGCTGAATTTTTCAGCATCATTCTTCAGTGTCACATGATCCTTCAGAAATCATTGGTATGCTGATTTGCTGCTCAAGAATAATTTCAGATTATTATCAATGTTGAAAACAGTTGTGCTGCTTCATATTTTTGGGGAAATTGTGGAAATCGTTTTGTCGTTTAAAAAAAGTGGATCTTTCATCTTCTCATAGACTACTCTTAAAATGATTTTAAGAAAGAAAGAAAGAAAGAAAGAAAGAAAGAAAGAAAGAAAGAAAGAAAGAAAGAAAGAAAGAAAGAAAGAAAGCCAAACGGTGGCCTCTCAGATGGAGTATCTGGGAGTTTGTGGAGTGATTGAGGAAGTGTGTGTGTGTGTGTGTGTGTGTGTGTGTGTGTGTGTGTGTGTGTGTGTGTGTGTGTGTGTGTGTGTGTGTGTGTGTGTGTGTGTGTGTGTGTGTGTGTGTGTGTGTGTGTGTGTGTGTGTGTGTGTGTGTGCGCGTGCGTGCGCTCATTACTGAAGCTCTTTGATGTGGTGATCACTGTGGAGCTGCAGGAATTCCACACAGATGTTTCCTGGTCTCCACGGCAACGGCAGAGGCGGATCAGACCCAAGGACACCTCGCTGCTCACTGCCTGTCTTACGACAAAAACAAAAATTCTCAAATAAACGCAAATATAAGATTAGGCGTAACATCCTTGTAATTCCTTTTTATTTGTGTCATATCTTAGTTTTAAGGACTTTAATATTATTATAACATGAAAATAGTAATAGTAAAGACTGAGTAGTGTCCAAACTTTTGACTGGTAGTGAAGATCAGTTGTTCATATCAGTTGAATCACTTAAAAAAATGAACAAATACAAAGAAAGAATGTAAATACAAGGTTTTAAAAGGTTTTTGCAGCAATGCCAAAGAGCCATTTTTTGGTTCCTCTAAAGAACCAATCAGAAAACAGTGTTTAAAGGGGACCTATTTCAGCCATTTCTAAAAGTCTCAGGTGTCCCCAGAATGTTGTAATGTTGTAAATGTCCATTTATGATGAGTGGCAGGAAGAACATGCTGTTTTCGTGCATGTATCTTTAAATGCAAATGATTAAATGCTGCTCCGAGAAGAGGGCGGAGCCTGAGCCTCAGATTCTCTGCCAAAAACTAAAATGTCTGTTTGGTTTGGATTATCATCTCTATCGCGGTCACTCTCGTGTGACATTGCAGTTCTTCATCAGCATCATGAAAGTTTATTATCTGCATGTGTTTTAAAGCCACATCAGTCTAAACTTCTGGTTTTCTGAGCGCACACACACGAAGCACGCGCACAGAAAGCTGGCTGTCAGACGAAGTGTCCCGTAAAGTTCTCTTTCACATGTTATTGTACTTAAACTGTCAGAAACACACAAAGTTCACATAAACAGTCGGTTATGTCTGTAAAGAAATCACATGTGTATATTAGATCTGTCTATTAAAGTGACAGTAGAGTAATATGCAGTACCTCTATATGCTGTTAATATGAATCAAACAACAAACGAAAGAAAACAAAAGAGAATCACTCACTGCTCTTGATTGAATAACTTTAGTAGCTTTAATAAGAATACATTTCTTACTTGAATGCTGCTGTTAAATGCTCTGGCGAGGAGATAAACATGGGGAGGGGCTAAGCTAATAGGGCAAAGTCCATCCGCAGTTGTGGGCGGAGCCTGTTCCAATACATTCCTTAATGGATCATTTTGAGACACTGTTTCAGATTTATTGGGAAAATAAACATGGATGTTTTTTTTTACCACAATATGATGGTATACACACTGCGGACACATAAATATGTTTAAAAAATATCATAGGCCCCCTTTTTTTTCTTAGTGTGAAGAACCTTTAGTGGTTCCATAGATGTTAAAGTTTCTAAATTGAACTATCGATGCTAATAAAGAACCTTTATTTTTAAGAGCATGAAGCTTTTTTAAGCTATTAGAAACAAGATGACAGGAAACGGTGTGGAGCTCATTGAGTCTGAGATGAGAGAGAGATGAGAGACTGTGACGTCCCTGTCGGTCCTTCCTTGTTTTGTGTGTGTGCGTAACAGAGACGGACAAACACACACCTCCCCTCGGCCCTCAGGGGGTCCGCTTGTATAGGAAGGAAGGAAGTCATTTTCAGAACAAAAACAGAAAAGGCCTCTGGGAAAAAAAGAGGCCATTTGTGAAAAAGAAAACAAAGGCAGATGGACAAAGAATAAGGAAATGTAAATGTGGTAGGGATAGAGGAACCGTCAGAGGAAGAGACACAATATCCGTGCCTGGAATAGAGACAGAGGGGAAACATTTGCTTTATGGGCTGCTGTCACACACTGCCTTCCTCGTGCCGGACCACCAACACATGCATGGCACAGCACAGCGACCAGTCCACTTCCTGATGGGCATAACGGACACGACAACTTTATCTGGCTCTCCAGAACTGTGATTAACAGTTACAGTGAACAAACCACAAGCTAGAATATATATATTAGAAAATTATAAATAAATAAATTATTATACCGTTTTATTTATGATCAATTATAAGTGTGTAGTGTGTGTGTGTGTGTGTGTGTGTGTGTGTGTGTGTGTGTGTGTGTGTGTGTGTGTGTGTGTGTGTGTGTGTGTGTGTGTGTGTGTGTGTGTGTGTGAGCGTGCATGCGTGCGTGTGTGTGTGTGTGTGTGTGTGTGTGTGTGTGTGTGTGTGTGTGTGTGTGTGTGTCATCATTGTTAACTAAAACCATAAAACATTTCCATTATTACGTTATTTCAAATATTATCTCTCATTTTCATTTAGTTTAAGTTGAAATACTAAATTAACTACAAAAAAACTTAATAAAATACTATATAGACTTTTTTATTGTTATACAAATAACAAAAACACAAACAAACAAACAAGCAACAAAATTACTAAAACTTTAGTTAAAATTAAATTGAAAACAAAAATCTAAAAATAAAAATAGTAACAAAAACTATAATAGCTTAATGATAATATAATAACAATATTTGAATATGGATGGCCAATTTTTTTTGTCTCAAAATTAAATATATTGCTTCTCAAACAGGCACTTTCCTAAAAAGAGCATCATATCTTTCCTTCCAGCGATGTCAGGATCATTTGAGATGATTTTATCTTTCCTGGTATTGTATAAATACAATAAGCATTCTGTCAGTAAGTGAGCTGAAGAGTATATTTGTAGACACTGACGATCAAGTAAAACGACACAATGGATGCACATGTAAATACACACACGCTTCGAACTGTGCAAGAGAGGCTGAATGGAGCTGCGCACAGGACGGGGAGTATCATGTTCACATTTGTTTCAGATTTCAGCCATGTAAACAAAGGGAGGCAGGCAGACACGCTGGGGATCGTTTAAATTAGGCCCCAATAAGATCTGTCGAATCCACAAGCCCAGAGCCTCTCGCAAAGCTCAAATCGAATCACAAGCAGCCCTTTGATGGTCTCCGAGTTTGGTCTGTATAACAATTATTTTTGTTTTAATAATCATTCCCTGGTTTGGGGCTGGAAGACACAGCAAAACTTTGGTGGAAGGGAATGGAACCCACACACACACACACACACATTCAGGGAATAGGGAGCAACCGCTCAGATCCAGCAGGGTTTCTCCGGTCTCTTCTTGAGCCCAAGAATGATATCATGCATTCAAGGGAGTGTGGGAGAGAGTTAATGCCGCTCCGTCCTTGATTTGCTCCACTCAAAATGAATGACCTGAGAGGCACATCCATTAGTGAAGAATGTGTGGCAGTAAATTTGTGCTTTGGTTTAAAGGGGTCGTATCATGAGGAATCCAGTCTCCAGTGATCTTTTCAGAAAAGAGTTTCTTGTAACTTTCCGAAACAAAAACTTCCTCCTCTGTGAAAAATAATTAAGCTTTAAAAAATACATGTTCTGAACTTTCGCAGCAATGGTGAGTCATGGTGAGGTAATGAGGAGAAAGTCAAATAAATACAATTGTATAAGAGCATAAATGTAAACCAGAATAAGTTGGCAAGAACTAGCAGATTTTTATTTTGTACTTATACATTTTAATTGTTCTTAACTTGAAATGTTTGAGTACACTAATTCATACAATAAACCTAAAACTTTCATGTAATCTCAATGTGAACACTTTTATTAGTATAAACTTAGCTAGCTTTAACAAGCTAATCTGCTAACATGATAATTTATTAACATATTAGCAATAGTATGTTATACAGAAGCACTTGCTGTATGAGTGCAGAAATATAAAGGTATTATTTGCTCTCAAATCAAGCTCATGATGCACCACTCGTCACCATGATGGTAACTATCCTAAAACCAATATTATTATTCTCAATTAGCATAAAAAAAACATTAATCACTACTAAATCTCCCACTTAACATTAGTCTTGCACACACACACACACACACACACACAAAAAAAAACCTTATATTACATTTAATTTTAGCATTTACTCTCGCATCGTTTGCCAACTATGGTCACAAGTCCTGTCGTTACCAACATAGTTCACAGAGTCTGTGTTTCCTGAAACCATCCCAGACAGCAACATAGTGTCCACATGTACCAGATGTGGGCCGGATCTGGGCCGACAATACGTTTCTGTCTGGGATAGGGTGTGTCCAAAATTGCGTACTGTCTGAGTACTACATTTGAATTTAAACTTACTTCACGAGCGTTAAAAAAGTATGTTATATGTAGAATTAATGAGTGTAGCATATGAATATAATCTGAACTTACTACATCCGCCATGTTGTCATTATCATATGAACGCTTCACCTGCATTAATAAATCCTCTCCTGTGGCCTCATGGGAGAGTAAAGTGCGCCTCCCTGGAAGTAGCAAGTCATTCGGCTACTTTTCGTGTACTGTTTTTCGAATACTATATAGTAGGGATGTATACTATTTCGGACGCAGCGATAGTTCCAACAAACATTCCCAAACACATCACAAAGTTGTTTGGTTGGAACGACAATTTTCTAACTGTGGTTAGAAGCAGAGTTTCTTGTTTGCATAACATGTGGACTCAATAAATCCTTATCTTCTTGAGCAAAAATAAGCAAGCTGACATTTAGTACAATCTGTATCTTTTGTTTCGAATATACAAATGTCATTTACGTCTTTTAGTTTGTCAAGAGATTTAAAGTGTCATTTTTGAAGAGTGCGCATGTGAGTACGTGATCTAGTAAGATCGAGCCTATGATTCAATCTGGAAAGAAAGCAAAGTAATTGAGAATTAGTCCTCAGGTGCCATGTCCGTAATATTTTAGCAAAACATCTAGCATTAATTCGATCTCAACAGATTCATTAAAATAAGTTATTACTCCACCAACTGCGTGACATCATTAACCAACGGGGTTGAACGACAAATTTGTGATGATATGGTTTCGGGAAACAGTCGTGACTAGCTAGTTGATTTCTTCAATGATGCATCATACTATGGTAGTTAAACAGCGAGTTACGCCATTGTACGGGAAACGCAACACTGTTCTGATTGGTCAGCTGTCAGTGTGTTGTGATTGGTCAACCATTTTAAGCGTGTTTGGACATTTTGGTCACGTCTCTTTCCACAACCCCGTTTATTTTTGACTATGCCTTGGATGTGATTTATTTAAATGAGGACTATAGTGACATGTTCATTCGCGGAAGAAAACTTGAGACTACAATGGAGGCGTTTCAGGGAGTTCGGAAAAAGTGCGCACTGGTATAGGAGTGACTTTGTGCTTTGGAACTTTCCAGACCTTTTTCATGCTCAACCAGCAACATTACACACTAAAGAAGTTGGTGAAAAAAGTTTGAAACTTACAAGCCTGATAGTGTCCAGTTCATCTAACAAAGAGAGCGCTTACAGAGAGCTTATTAAGTCAGCACATGGAGACAATTACTCCCTTTGGGCTGCAACTTTCATCAGGATCTGGACACTTTTCACTTCCTTTCCATGGCAACAGCCTGAGACGGGCCTCAGTAAACAATCCCAAAAGATCTTATTCAATGGCCTGTTTTTACAGCTCAGTGCACAGAAACAAAACACGACTGCCACAGAGTAACCTTATGTTGGGATGAACTTCGATGTTATAACTTGAGCTGCCTATAGCCACGCAAACTTGCTGTTGTATTCTGATCACTAGATATGTCTCGGGTCATGAAGCAGAGAGCTTTGTGTTCGTCCGACGTGTGACCCGGTGCCCAGGGGTAATGATAAGACAGGCAGGCCGCAGCAGAGACAATGCCCACTTTGGCTTTTCCTCAGCTGGCCGGTGTGGGAAAGTGGTCACCCCTCCCTGTCCAGGCAGAGGATGTGGAGAGTCAAAGCTGTTATCTGCTCACAATAACATCCTGGTACATGTACCACACTGTTCTGTCCAAGGGAAGTTGGATACAAATAAAACATTTTTTTTAAAACGCCACAATCAAGGACTGGGGTGGAGGGCAGTGACAGTAAACATAAGAAATATTTACTAAGGTCAAAAGTAGGTTAATTACTTCCAATCTCATCAGTATCCAGCCAAGACACATTTTATACGAAACTGCAGAAAATTGTGTCAAAAGAAAGAAATAAGTTTTTTTAGGACCATTAGGATTATAATTTTTTTTCACCATAACATTATTTTCAAAAATATACACTACATTTAAAAGTTTGGTGTTAGTTTTTTTAAAATATTAATTCATACTTCAGCAAGGATGCATTAAATTGATAAAATTTGACAATAAAGACATTTAAATTGTTAAAATATATTTTCTATATTTTAGTTTTTTAACTTTATATTTATCAGAGAATTCACAAAAATATTAAGCAATCCAACAATTCAACATTGATAATAACAATAAACGTTTCTTGAGCAGCAAATCATCATAAACTATAGAATGATTTCTAAAGGATCATGTGACACTAAAGAGTGGAGTAATAATAATGCTGAAAATTCAGCTTTGATCACAGGAATAAATTTCATTTAAAATATATTCAAATAGAAAACAGCAAATATTTAATAATATTACTGTTTTACTGTATAAATGCAGCCTTGGTGAGCAGAAGAGACTTATTTCAAAACCATCGAAGTTTTAAACAGTAGTGTATATAAAGATACTGATAAAGAAATGATTTTATTCATTCAAATGATAATTTCCTATGTTTTATTCTCGTGCTTTTGGCGTGAACTGTGGCACGCGCATGTTTTCATGAGATTCACTGGACAGGGAAGTCGTCCCTGCAGTGAAGCTGATGATTAGTGCACTGCCTGATGAGTCCAGACAAGACCGGCTGTATCTACGCCTGAACGACTCTAAAAACAACACCTACGGCAGGAGACAAACAACAGGTGCAGAAACAAGCCCAAACAAGCAAACAGGAAAGAGAGAAGCAGCTGTGTGACTCTAACTCCAGACAGGAACCCAGAGTCCAGAGAGAGACACACTCGTCTCCAGACCGACTGCGGTCGCACAACAACAGGAAGGCACATTACTGGGGTTTGCAGCTCGACAGTAGCTTAAATAAATCATTCCCACAATTATAAAATTTACTCAAACGCATATGACTGTTACAGATCTGCCAGGCCCTCTCGCCAGCCAATCACAGCGCACTCCCTCATCTGAGTTCTAATCACACACACCTGGACCTCATCATCACCCTCATCACTACCACTACATAAACACACACTTCACCATCCGGTCTTGTTCGTATGAAGAGGACTACTCACCTTACAATGACTTACCTGACTTCTCCAGTGATCTTTCCCCAGCCTCCACTCCAGTGTCATTCCCCAGCGTCTTGTCTCCATTCTCCTTCGTGTGATTCCCTCTGTGTCTCCAAAGTCCAAAATACATTCTATTTACTGCTAGCTCTCCAATTCATCATTGCACTTCCCACTCACCTGCTCAGTTGTGGTCCAAATACAATTCTTGATTGACTAATCTCCGTCTTGTGAGTCTGATTCCGTAACAGAAGACCGGACTGATTATCGACAGACAACACCATGAGCTAACTGGAACCACTCTAGGACAACTCTGATCACACCAGCCGTTAACACCGCACCAGTCACCACCATCACCACTTCCTCTACGATCGCGATTGCCAGTCCCATGGCCAAACCAGAGCCCTACTCTGGTCTGGCGGAGGATTGCAATGGATTTCTCCTGCAATGTTCGCTGACCCTCGAGATATAGCCGCATCTCTTTTCCAAAGACCGGGCTAAGATCGCGTTCATCATTTCCCTGCTGACGGGGCGAGCGCTCCACTGGGCTGATACCCTCTGGACACAAGCACACCCTGTAACTCAGTCTTTTAAATGACTTCGTCACTCACTTTTGTGAAGTTTTTGGCAAACCAGTTGGAGATTCATCAATAGGTGTAAGTGTATGCCTTCACTACCGGGGTCCACCAGCCAAAGTCCATCCATGCACCTTCTATTCCAAAAAAAACTCAGCCTGGCAGAGAGGAACTACGATGTCGGTAACAGAGAGCTCCTTGCCATCAAACTAGCTCTAGAGGAGTGGAGGCATTGGTTGGAGGGTGCTCAAAACTCCTTCATAGTCATCACTGATCATAAGAACCTCCAGTACTTGAAAGAATCCAAGAGGCTCAATCCCCGTCAGGTCCGTTGGGCCTTGTTCTTTACCCAATTTAATTTCTCCATTTCCTATCGTCCAGGTTCAAGGAATGTGAAGGCTGACGCTCTTTCCCGTCTGTATGCTCCAGAAGAGGTCAGCGAAGAACCCGAGCCAATCCTACCATCCAAACTGATCGTGAGTCCCATCCAATGGTCTTCAGCCTCTATCTCTTCCTCCAACGCCGCTCTGCCGGGCTGTCCCCCTGGACACCAGTATGTCACCAGAGCACAACGCACACCCCCGATTCACTCTGCACATACATCCTTGGGCACTGACCACCCAGGGGCCAATAACACCCTCTCGCTGCTAAGAGATTGCTTCTGGTAGCCTAACATGGCTAGGGATGTGAGAAGGTTCTTCCAAGGATGCGCAGACTGTGCCATGGCCAAGAGTCCTCGTCACCTACCATCTGGCAAACCGGCCATGGTCACACCTAGGAGTGGACTTCATGTCTGACCTCCTTCCTTCTGACGGTAACACATGCATCCTGGTGATAATTGACCGATTCTCCAAATCCTGTCATCTTCTCCCCACTCAAGCGATTACCCACAGCAATGTAAACCTCAGAACTCCTCTTCAATCACGTTTTCCGATATTATGGACTCTCAGAAGACATTGTTTCTGACCGTGGACCGCAGCTTATATCCAGGGTATGTAAAGTGTTCTTCTCTCTCCTAGGTGTGACCGGGCAGACCGAGAGGAAGATCCAGGAAATTGCCCGTTTCCTACGAACCTTCTGCCAGGGCCACCAGAACTCTTGGAAACAGTTCCTAGGCTGGGCAGAGAACGCACAGAACTCCCTCCGTCAACTGACTACTGGACTCACTCCCTTCCAGTGCATACTTGGATTCCAGCCACCATTGTTCTCGTGGTCTGGGGAACCGTCCAACGTCCAAGAGAGAGAGAGGGTCTGGGACGCAGCTCACCACCAGCTCCAACAGGCAGATCTGCCAGGCTCTCTCACCAGCCAATCACAGCGCACTCCCTCACCTGAGTTCTAATCACATACACCTGCATCTCGTCATCACCCTCATCACTACCACTACATAAACACACACTTCACCACAGTTCACCATCTGGTCTCGTTCGTATGAAGAGGAATACTTACCTGACTTCTCCAGCAATCTTTCTCCAGCCTCCACTCCAGTGTCATTCCCCAGCGTCTTGTCTCCATTCTCCTACGTGTGATTCCCTCTGTGTCTCCAAAGTCTCCAGCGATCCTGCATTCCATTCTTCCACACCTTCATCTATCCGTCCACATTCCTGTAAGAAGATACTTTCCATTTACTGCCAGCACCACACTCATCATTGCACTTCCCACTCACCTGCTTCCAGTTCACCTGCTCAGTTGTTGTCCAAATAAACTTCCTGATTGACTAATCTGTCTTGTGAGTGAGTCTGATTCCGTAACAATGACTTTTCGGGGTAACACTTTATTTTACAGTGTCTTTATTCCACATGTTACATGTAGGCTAGTTATGATAGTAATAACTATAAATTATTAACTAGCTCTAAACCAAACACCTAATCCCAACACCTAAGTAACCCTATAGTTATAGTAATTACTACTCCGTACCTAAATATATAATTACACTGTAACACAGACACCTTAAAATAGGGTCACACTTTATATTAGGTATCTTTAACTACTATGTAGCCTACTTGGATTAATAATAATTGTTTGTTACAATGTACTTAGTGTTCACGTATTGCAAAACACTTTTATACAGGTATGACGTCAAAACTGATTATTTTGACGTTTTGTTTTACAACCTAAATTACACACACCCATAGTGAAAACTAATTTTGAAGCAGTTGTTCTTTTTTGAAAACATAATGTTTTTAATGAGTAGATAAATAAGACAGCTTGGAGTGTGAGGGAGTGCAGTGTACATTATTTGCGCTCTAATGTTTCTATTTACAACGTGTTTCTGCAGCAGGAAGCAATGTAGCCAATCACAGACATATCTGTTGATCTCTCGTACGCAGTGGCCAATCAGAGAATCCACTCACTGCTCAATTCAGTGCGGAGTTCAGCACGCTTACGAATCCTTTATTAACAAACAAAGTGTAGATGCAATGTAAATAAGAGATTCATTATGCAGTGTAGACAATTTCATTGATTATAAATGGAACTTTGTGAGATCGTGATGAACTGAGATGAGTGACAGTTTTTTAGTGATTATAATGGGAGCACTCACGCTTTTGAGGCTATATAATCCAATGAATAAAAGTGTTGTTTTTCATTCTGCTAAGAGGACCGACGGTCAATTATATGCTGCAATGTTTTGGAAGTTACATCTAGGCTTACATAAATACAGATTCGCCTTTGAAATTGACATAGTGATAACCATAGCACATAAATATGGCACGTCAAAATTGCTATGCATTATCCCTTAAACACATACCATGGGTCTTTCGTGACCCAGGAAGTCATTCACTTCCCTCAGACATCAACCTTCTTAGTATTCTTCAATCAGTTCATTATAAACAAAATAACAAGAAATGAAAAGTATATAAGAATGCCTGTTTTCCCATTAATCTTTTGTAAAAATTGTAGGCTATAGGTTTGTTAATGACCCGAGGTGTGTAACAGTGGAATTATATATTTTTCTGCACAATACAATAATTAAATCTTTGATGATTAAGTGCAAATCACCTTTATTCCAAACGATGGCCATGTCTGATACACAATGATGAAGTGACGTTTCACTTATAGTTACTGCAGGCAGAAAACAAAAGAATAGGAAGTTTCATCAACAAAACTTGAAATGGCTCTGAGATTTACTGCAGAGCAAGTACTGAACACAATCAAATATTACAGTGTCACTGTCACTTGATTGATGGTGGATCTGTTGAAGAAGCTGTCAGTAATAAAAATATTGATTTTGAAGATGTTAAAAATGTTGGTTTGAGAATATGTTTGAGATTGCAAATATCAAATTGAACCCTTAAGAAAATATGTTTTATTTGATTCTTCTGTTATTGTTTTATATTATTGCGACAGGTAGAGATCCATCTGTGTTCATCCATTTCATTAGGAATGACGAAAATTAGTGCATGTAAACTACCTAGGAACTTTTAGTGGGCCTCGTCTCTCGTTTATTCTAATCAGAATTCCAAAAGCTGCAGGCAAAAGGGCCCTTAGCAGAAGTAAGGAATCGCTTCCTTTCTTTTAAAGCAAGAAAAAAGTGACCTCATTACGAGAAAATACGTCTTAAATGTTTGCACATGTGGAGGCTGATGCTATTTGCAGTCACCAAGCAGCAGCAGGCCAAGCCTTTGGGGACATTTCTCTCCCCCTCTTTTCTTGCCTGATAATCGTCCATATGCTTTTTCAGAAACATCCTGAGTGAAACAGCTTAATGTCCTGTATGGCTTTCACATGTTTGGGCTGCTCAAAGACTTCTGGGTCCAGATGCAAGCACTGCAGTCACGTCTGGCTAGAAGCGCATTAGGAGCCGGGGTACAATTGTGATTGATTACAGCTTACCGAGGGCCAATGACCGATACATATGGGTGAACTGACGGATAAAGGCCCGTTCCCACCAATACGAATGGAGGTCAGCAGAATACACAGGAGGTCAAAGTCTAATGCCTGCCACAGACTGTGCGATTTCAGCAATACTATAATAATAAGATCCATACAAATCACACTTTACGAAATGGATCTAATAAATGATGACACCAACTGAATCGTAGGCTACGACGAAAGATGGTATAGAAGGATAAAACGTCATCAGCATGCGCTAAATAGAGAAAGATGAATCGCACTTTGGCAATTGTGGTTTTAGTGTGCATTGAAAGGAAGAGGATGAAAGCGAAAGAGGAGAATATGGACACGTCATGGCTATAGAAAAATTTGCCAACTTGGCAAGCCAATTTTGCAAATTGCGCTTAAGGGAAGTAGTTTTAGCAGCATGTCGCGATGATCAATACGCCATTTCATGTTGCATTTTTATTGGCTAGTCAGTAGACGTAGGTCGTAGCAGCAAACACACTGTGAGATGATCATGGTAAATTTATAACACTGGGGAAGTCGCAAGACCGCGACAACCTCTCTTACTGTACGACTTATGAGCCACGACCACAGAAATCAATCGCCACGATTGGTCATCTTTTGTCTGGGACAGCCCAAAACCGTACAATGTGTACCGAGCATAAATCCTACCAAATTCTTATCAAATTTGAATTTTTAAGCGAACAATTCACCTTTGGCAGGGATTTTGATTGACAGCTGATCTGACCAATCAGAATCCACCATCTGCCATTTTGTCTGACAAAGCAGTCAGGAGAGTTATTAGATTAACATCGGTGGAATTGAAGTTGAAAAGCGGTGTGTACTGACGTCTTTCTGCGGTTGAAACAACATTCCTTCTGATGTTCATTCATGTTTATTTGATGCTATAAATGAACTAGAAGGAAGAGATGATCAGTTTACGAGCAGTTTTAACTGAGGCGCTACGCTACAGCAATCTGTCAGACACATTAAAGGGGTGGTTGATTATGATTTCAACTTTAGTTAGTGTGTAATGTTGCTGTTTGAGCATAAACAATATCTAAGTTACAATGCTCAAAATTCAAAGCAAAGGGAGATATTTGCTTTTAAAGAAATTCCTTTTTTAAGGACTACAACAAACGGCTGGTAGGGACTACACGACATTCCTCCTGGGTAAGTGACATCACTAACCCTAAAATTTACATAAACCCTGCCCCCGGAACACAATTTATAGATTATCATGACAGAATATGCTAATCAATGACTAGAAGATAACTACAGATAAGCTACATCAATTCATCAACTAACCATTCAGAAATGTCCTGTTGCTTCTACATGTTGTCACTTCTTCTTGAGTCTCTCCATCATTGTTTGAATAAGTTTTTGAAATTTTCAGTGCATGTCAGTGTGAGGTAAAATGACACAAGCTCTTGAAGCTCCGCCCCCTGTGTCGGGAGCAGCAGCTCATTTGCATTTAAAGGGACAGGCACAAAACGTACGTTTTTGCTCACCCTCAAAAAGTGACAACTTTAACATGCTATATAAAATATCTGTGGGGTATTTTGAGCTAAAACTTAACATACACACTCTGGGGACATCAAAGACTTATTTTACATCTTGTGAAAAGAGCATTATACCACCCCTTTAAAGAGCCACTAAACGGTGAAGGACCAAAAAGGACCAAATTTGAAAGTTGAGACCGTTTCATATCAAAAGTAAGCTGGTCTGTCCTGTCTGTCAGCACGTTGTCAGTGTCCTCTTTGCTCCGCAAACATGAGAACATGATGTGTGGCGTGAGAGCGGCATGGCTTGTCGGACATAGCAACAGTAACTAAAGGGGACGGGTCTTTGCGAACAGTCAACTCCTTGGCAAACAGCACAAATGTAGGTCGATCACTGGTTTCTTTTAATTTTTATTGGGACCTATGACAAACATGTAGAACTGACACCGGCCAGGACGCCATGTAGTTCTGATATGATCAACTGGTATTTACAAAGTACTTTCTTTTTTTTCCCATCTTTTCCTAAAAGCAGGAGCTACATTGATCATACATGTTAGAAACGATTAAAAAAAATAGAAATAAAAATGTACATCATACACTTGATATAGATTTTTTTTGCTTTTTACAGAGGTAAAAATGGGGATTGTAAAAAACAAAACTAATCAATACAATAGGTTTTATTTCATTTTCTTTTCTCTTTTTTAGTATACAAGGAGATAGATTAACATGATGCTTCAGGCACTTTTTAACAGGTAAATGTGTGTAGTAGCAAGACGTTGCACCAGGACAGACGTTCATACAGAATGCTTTTGGTTAACGTTCCATTACCACAGATAGAAAAATAAAACGGAGCTCTTCTCTAAGCTTGGATGACATCGGTATTGCAGAAGCTGACATATTGAGATACAGAAAGGACACGTGGTGAATGAAGGACACAGTGACAGCTGACACCTCTCTGCTGAGGTTAGGGTGAGGACTCCAGTGAACCGACAGGGGGCTTCTCCTCGTTCCCCCGAAAGTTAGACCAAACCACACAGCACGACCCCCACTCTTAAAAATAAAGCCTTTTACAACCTGAACCTTCCTTTAGGCAAGGTTTACAAGTTTATGACCACTTTGAATGTTTATTTTTCATTTAAACCTGGAAATTTAGATATTTTGGAAAAGTAAACACAAAGAAACAACAGGGCAAGTAAAAGTGGGACCAACTCTTAAACTTTCCACTTATTCTTGATTTGATTTGTAATGAAATGTATTCTCTTTGAATAATGCTAAATTTAACCATTTTAGCTTTTGGACCCGACTGTATGCACCGTACGAACACAAAACTGCTTCATTTTAACCACAGGATACAAAGACTATGTTCGGAATAGAATACTAGCATACTACTATTTGAACACTGTGCTGTTTACAATGTCATTTATACAAATAGTGAGTGGAACTGCATGCATTGCTCCACAATTTGCCACATGATTACATCACGGTGAAGTCAGCAAATAATACATTTAAATGAAATGTAATCCAATTTTGTAAAAAAAAAAAACATTTACTTTTGACAATCCAATCAAACAAGAGATTGTTAAAAAAAAAATTCTGGCTGATTTTCTAGACCCATTCACACCAAGGACAATAACTCAAGTTTTAATAATCATTCTAATTATATGAGAATTGTGAGCTGTTGGGTTCTGAAAGTAAAAAACTGCATTAATTTTCTCCATAGGGAAATTGATTTTGAACTATAACTTATAAGAGAGACCTCCTGTGAGCTACGAGGTTGTTAATCAATGGTATTTGCGATTGCTTATTGTTTAAAATTATCGTTCTTAACAGCGGAATTCCTGGTGAAAAACTGCATTACCCATAATGCTGTACAGACAATTCCACCAATCAGAGTCAAAAAAAGCTTGTATCCGATTGGCTTGGTTCATGGCTTAAAACACTTTAACAAAGACTTTTTAGAAATCCCTATAGGAGAAAGGAATGGAAAAACAACAACAGTGCAGCTAAAAAGTAGTAACTGTCATGGTTATGTTATGTTTCACTGTGACCTAGTTTCCCGTGTGTTTGATTTAGTCATTAGGTTCACCTGTTGCCCATCTATTAGCTCATTTTTTTGCGGTGTTGTTTCCCATTTTGATTTTCGTTTTTATTTTTTATATGTATCTGCCTGCCGTCCAGGTTCTCTGCCTAGAGCAGGGAGACCATCCGCTGTAAGAACACACACGGGACTTTATCCAGCTTGCGTGCCAGAAACACTGCCCAGACCGCGAACGGTCCAAGGCACGCCTTCCAGCGGACGAAGAGGGAAGACTTCGACCTGAAGAGAGGACGGAAGGAGTCGTCGCCCCGGAGCTTGAACCACAAGGTGTGTCTGGCCAGGTGTGTGAGCCTGCAACCTTGTCCATCGACAAGGGCTGAGATGGAAGCCCCGCCAACAACCTCGCTGTAGTGGATGTGTTCACTAAGGTCACTTTTGGGGATTAAGGGGGTTATTTGGTGACATAATTCCCCGGTTATCCCAGTTCTGCCCAACCCTGAACTGCTTGTTTCCCCGCTGGTTCTGTCCAGTCCTGTATCTCCTGTGATCCCCTTCCAGCCTCCCTCTCCGGCGTCCTCTAACAGCCAGTTCCTCAGCCCCGTCTCCTCTGGTACTCTTCTCCCCTTCTTCATCTCCTGCACTGAAGTGTGTGGATCCGCTTCGCTGCTTCAGGCCACTAGCTCCGCCTAAACAAGAGGATCCCCTGGCTCTGAATCCAACACTTCACCACGGCCTGTCCACAAATCGTCTCTGCCTTGGCTCCTCCCTCCCTCGGCTCCTCCGGAAACCTTCAGCCTAACGACTCCACCGGGCTCCCTCGTCCCACCGGCTTCGCCTCAGTCTTCAGGTTCCCGTGTTCCACCTCGGATGCTTGTCGCAGAGGCTCCACCTCGGCCTCCAGTGTCGTGTGGGCTCTTCGGCTCCACCTGGGTCTCCATCTCAAGTGGTGTCTCCATCGGCCGTCCCCAGGGTGGTGCCTGTCAAGTCTCCACCATGGCTCCTCCCGTTTTCGTCTCCACCCTGGGTCCCCGTCATGGTTGGTCTCTGGACCAAAATCTGGCTCCTCCTGCTCTGGGCTCCCGCTTAGCTCTTCCCACCCTCCACTCCCTCTTAGACTCGTGTTAGACTGTGGTTTGTTCCACCCCGCTCCAGTCCCTCGTCCTCCTCCAGAGCTCCTTCCCTCCTTTTTTGGGAGGGGGCGTACTGTTATGGATATGTTTCTATAGGCTTGTTCGACCTGAACCGGTGCTGCACAGACCGATCGGTTTACGACATTGAAGTACCGCGAGAGCGATTGAAAAGCACACGGAGCATCTGCTCTCTAATCACTTTCGCGGTACTTTGATGTCATTGACCAATCGGTCTGTGCAGCGCCGGTTCAAATCGAACAAGCCTAATGTGTTTCCCCTGTGACCTAGTTCTCCTGCGTGTTTGATTTGGTCATTAGATTCACCTGTTGCCCATCTATTAGCTCTTTAGTTCTGTGTATTTATGCCCTGTGTTCTCCCTCATTCTCTGTCCGTTCTCGTCCATGTTATGAGTTGCTGTATGTTTTTCTGTATGATCTCCAGAGTTTGTCATTAAATACCATTATTACTAATCTCCTTCATCTTCCGTCAGTTTTACACAACCAACCCGTGATACAACTATAGTGACATTGGAACAATATTAGGCCAGCCAATCAGAATGCACCCAAATTTTAAGTAAGTTGGTGTGGACACTAATATAAATTTTATATTATCATTCTTGTTGTGAACAGGTCTTATTCCAATTTCATCCATCACAGTGAAAATGGAAGGTCATGTCATATCAACCGCATTTTGGGTTATAGTAGTCTGTGCAGATGTATACTACACATTCTGGGAAATGCATTCACAGCAAAAAAGTGGAAAAAAAAAGAAAAAAGAAAAAAGTACTGCAACAATAGTAATGTAGTATGCTATTCCGAACCAATCTTTGAGCAAATTATGTGACATCAAGAACTTCTTTGAACCTTTATAACGAAAAATAAATTGGTTCTTGTTGAGAAAAGGTTCTGCAACGAACCATTAAAGAACCTTTATTTTTAAGAGCACATTGTCATTTGAGAACACGCCACCATTGAGAACATGGTTTTGAGGCTAAACGTTTATATAACATGAAGCATTTGACGCACATATACTGTACATTCTTTGACTGCTCACACACAGATTGAATATCTATGAGAGCAATGCTCTGTCAGTCAATGATTTATTCAGACAAAGCATAAACGGGAAGGTGACTGGTTAACCACATAGTCCTTCACAGGGGTGTGTGAGGTGATGAGACGGACTCGACACACACGAGCCGCCTCACGGATTGTACCATGCCATTTGACTCCCGCAATAACTGGAGCACATTTGTTATTCAACAGAAAGGCCTATCTATTGGGGTGTTATTTCATTTTTTTTTTGTTAATATAATAGAAAAATATCTATTCACTATTTTCTCTTCTTGAGGAACTGAATTGATTCATGTCCTCTCAAAAGTTCTTTGAGACAAAATTAAGGCGTTAAGTTATTGTCATGAAGAAACTGGAGAACGGTTTGGCAAATGTCCCTCTATAAAGCACCCTAAAAATCAAGCTTATTTTTCTGTTTCCTTTTGTTTTTCTTAGAGAAAAGGACTGGAGCTGGAAACATCTTTGAGACAACAATTTCCTTCTTTTTATCTAGAGACCATAGAGACAAATGATGAACCATTTTTCAGTGAGAGGAAAAAATATAGCGGTTAAGTGTTTTCCCTCTGCAGAATATCTCAAATCAAATAGGCAGCAAAAATCATTTTATTAATTGATATTTTTATCTTGTATCCCAGTCAAATATCAAAACAGTCCTAAAACAAAAAATGACATGAGAAGCAAAATTGCATTAAGGCCCGGGTATACTTTTTTTTTAATGCGTTTTGCTCTATCTTCTGCCTTTCAGAGTATACTCCTTCGGCCATGAGCGCGGAAAGATCTAGTGGACTTTGTGTGTTGTACGTGCAAAAGGAACGGCCAAAGTATACTTTGCGCTTATTTCGTATCGACTTGTTTTCCATTACTTTTCTTATCCAATTGGCAAAGTTTTTTGGTCTTTTTGTTTTAAGCATGAATCTAAAAAAAACTGTGATTTATTTGTAAATCAATAGAAAATTATAAAATATCGACAAAAAATGGTACAATTCAGATTCAGACAAAAGCCTTTTTTTTTTTTTTTTTTTACAATTTTGCTTCTCAAGTAAATCAAGTAATTTCTTGTGAGGATATTTAGATTGTTTTTCCAAGACAAACAGTTATTAAAAGAATGATTTTTTTGCCGTTTAAGTGGTGTGGACTCGCTTGAAACTCCTCTTTCCCATCATGGCTGTGCTTTTTTGCCCACGGACCGATAATTTCTCTCTATTTTTTATTTTTTTCTCCCTTTGGCTGGTGATTCAATTGACCGCGAAAAATAAATATGACAAAAATAATCTTTGGATATCAAATATGCATCAACTCAAAAGCCACCCTCGCATCCAAAATAAGTCAACTCTATAAGGAAAATGTCCGTTATCTGAAGCGCAGCTGTGGCCGTCAAAGGTGATTACAATAATTTGATTTGAAACATATTCATATGAGTATACAGTATTTACATATACTCTGGATGCAGCTTATGTAAATTTGGCTTAAATATAATAACAACAATACTATGCTGTGATACAATGTTATCATTCCTTTACAACACGCACGCAGGCATCGACACACGCTCTCCCACAGACGCACTACAAATGGACGCTTCCAACTACAGGTTTAGTGTCTCGAGCTAATCTCATCGTTATTGTTCTGAATGGGTTAAAGGGCTTGGGATACAAATGCCAGTTTGTGTAAGGACCTGTTCAGGAAGAGTAAACAGCTAATTCCTCCCTTCGCTGGCCACGAACGCAAAAACCGAAACAAGCTATTCAAGTTCTTGAAAAGTCAAATCAGTGTAAAAAATATAAAGTACCTGCATAAGTAATGCATGAAATTGAAGGCTCCAGGAGCCACCTGACACAAGAGCCATTTCTTTCACAAGGAACTGAGAGAAACATCCACAACAAAAGGGAAAGAAAAGAACATATACATATATATATATTCATATTTATAAAATCAAACCAAAAGAGAAGAGAATGTTTTTCAAGCCAGTTAAATGCACCAATTGTTTTCTGGAACCAGGAGAGACTGTGAAGTAAAAGCAGTAAAAGCTCCAACCGGGCCGTGCCGGTTTTGTCCGCTCCTGCCCTCCTCAGTGCTAGCGTGTGTTTAGGGATTGTTCGGGCCGGGCAGGGGGTTCATCCGACGGCCTTGTGCTTTCCTCCGCAGCAGCCGCAGGCCACGCCGCAGCGGTGGCACATGTGCAGCGGCGGGTAGCAGCACAAACAGGGCGCCAGCAGCGACAAACCCAGCAGGGCCGTCCAGCGGAGGCAGAAGCGCTCCTCGCTGGTGTCGCACGAGCACGGGTCCGAGTAGTCGCCTTCCGGGTCGGACATGCAGTGGTAGAGCATGCTGTCGGCGCACCACATGAAGCTCACCCGGTGGATGCAGGTCCGAATGGGGTCGGGCGCGTCGTGGCACTGCCCGCGCCGGTTCTCCTCGTGGTTGAACATGTCCCGGCAGTAGACGCAGCGCGATCGCTCTCCGTCCTCTTTCCTCCGCTTGCCCTTGAGCTTGAACACCCGAGGCTGGGTGGCCACCACTTCACCGTCGCAGTGGCTCTTGAGGTCGCACTGGCTGAAGTCGGAGCTGGGCACGTAGGGGTAGTTGTAGTCGTGCTTTAAGGGTTCGCTCTTAGCGATCTGAACGTACGAGTCCGAGTCCTCAGGCTGGATGAACTTGTCCGGCACGGAGGCGTACCGGTAGTCCTCGTAGCCCGTGATCAGCCAGCGCTCCCGGGGGTTGATTCGGACGATCTCCTCATCCTCAAAGGGGAAGGGGTTCCTGGAGAACTTCTAAAAGGAAAGAAGAATACAAACGCATAAAAGAGACGACTGTGTCCGTATGATCATACATTCAAATTTCATCTCTTTAATTTAGTGAAGTATGGTATGGTATGGTAACCCTGACTTCACATGATGTTTCATTGTTATGTTTTATTCAATAAATATGAAGTGAGATATTGATGAGTTGTGAATCCGAGTCATCTTTTTGAATAAGCGGATTTGCACATTTTTATAATTTTACATTAGAAAATTACAATAATATATACATACACACTATCGTTCGAAACTTTGGGGTCAGCAATATTCTTTGTGTTTGAAGGAAGTCTCTCATGCTCACCAAGGCAGCATTTATTTGATAGTCATATTGTGACATTTGATTTCAATTTAAAATAACTTTTATTTTATTTTAATGTATTGTCAAATTTAATGTATTCCAGGGATCAAAGCTGAATTTTCAGCATCATTACTCCAGTCTTCAGTGTCACATGATCCTACAGAAATCATTCTGATAATTTGCTGCTAAATAAAACATTTCTGATTATTATCAATGTTGAAAACAGTTGTGATGCTTAACATTTTTGTGGAAACTTTAATATTTTTGTTCAGGATTCTTTGATGACTAGAAAGTTCAAAAGAACAGCATTTATTTGAAATAGAAATCTTGTAACAATATAAATATATTTACTGTCACTTTTAATGGTTAATGCATCCTTGCTGAAGCAACAATTCACAGACACCAAACTTTTGAACGGCAGTGTATTTTAGTAGTGATTTAGTCATTAGTAGTCATTCTTTCATGCAAATATTAACTAGGCTCCAGTTTGTAGATGTGCTTCCCCGTGACGCACCTGATCCAGGCTGTAGCGCTCAGGCGGCCGGTACTGGAGAATGCAGCGATGCGGGTGAGGCTCGTAGAAGGTGGAGGTGGCCACTAGTTGTGTAGCGTGCTCCTTCTTCCGAGATGAGTTTGAGGAGCTGTCGGTGGCAGTCTGAAGAAACAAAGAAAAAGACAAGCTTAGTCTCAAACGACCTAGAGACATTTGAAAATGAAAAACCATCATCTCCTGAGAAACCAGAGCTGAACACAGAACACGTACTGTCCGGGAAACTGCGGTCAGTCTTGTCAAAAAGACAAGAAAACAATCCTGATCATAGACAGGTGTTTTGCAGAGTAAATGCAGTTTTCCATGACATCATGGGCAAGTGGCATTGATTCACAGCTAAACATTAATACACTAGACACACGGCCATATACTGCACATAAACACACATGCACACGTCAGTGCAGTCAATCCGACGTGACGTGGCTCAACTTCAGTGTGCAATTAAACCAAAAAATCAGGCCTCAGGCCGCAGGATCTGTAAAAACCTCTGAAGTCTCCCTGTTATTAGAGGAACTCAAAATGATTCCAGCATGCTGGGATATAGGCCATCACACACAAAACCATCAGCTCTGGCCTACAGAACACCTCAGTGCTTGTTCTATGTACCAAAATCAAGCTATTCTCTTTTTGCTGAGGTAAAAAAACTTAATTCTGAAGTGCACCACTGTATCGAATGTACAACGTGTTTTACATGTAATGAATGATAAGGACCAAATAAAAAGGAAGCTGTGAACATCTAGCTTTGCAAAATGGGTGGTCGAGCAGAAGGAAAAGGGGTGTAGATTTGCTCTGTCATTGGAGCCTGTCAGTAGAGGTCAATGGAAACGGCCACACATCTACTTCGAACTTATGAACAGAAATACATGCTCTCTGTCTGGATGAGCTCCAGTGAAAAGTTTCCAGCCTGGTCGTTAAACACAAAACATTAGAATGGTGCAGACAGACAGGCTGAATAGACACAGACACACACACACACACACACACACAGAACGACAGACAGACAGACTGATGGACAGGCAGACACAGACAGACAGACAGGCAGGCAGACAGACACACACAGACAGACAGACAGGCAGACAGAACGACAGACAGTCAGACAGACAGACACAGGCAGACAGACAGACAGGGCGGATGGGGAGTGATTTGTGGCTGAGAGTCTGGACGTGATCCTTCCTTTGGCTGAACCGGATGCCTTCAACAACCACCTGCCAGGTGGAGTGCGAGCACACACATGCACACACACACACACACACACACACACACACACCGAGCTTTAAAAATATATATGTGGTTAGAAGAAGTATATATCGTGGATGTATGCAGACTCTAATAAAATGCCCTCCAGAATAAGAATGAGAAAGTAAAACCTACTTCATTGGAAATTATACATAGGCTGCAAATTCTCAATATGAGATTGGTTAAACAATTTTAATTATGAAAAACTAATCCTGTGTGTAATTTTGAATTATTTTTATTTCATAAATAAATATGCCAAATAAAATGAGGAATATCCGTGGTGGCGACCCATAACGTGAGAAGCTGAAAGCAAAATATATATATATATATATATATATATATATATATATATATATATATATATATATATATATATATATATATATATAATATAAAATATGGCTGAAACAGAAGCAGCTAGAAGTGAGAGAGGTTTTATCTTGCATAATGAACACACATACAAAAATGTCTTTCGTCCTGTAGGCGTCCTGGAGAATATTTCTGTTCATCCTAAACACATTTGGACGCCGTTAGTCTCGAGCCCTGCATTCATCCATTTTCCAAACCGCTGTGTAGAGGTGCAGAGATGCTGGAGGCTATCCCAACATCCTGGACAGATGGTAAGTCCATCAATGTGCTTTTATTTTAATGTCTTTTTAATGGTCTATGTTTAGGTTTGTTGAAAAAATAATAAACAATAAAAAAACATGTTATCTCCTGGTTTTGACTAGAAATAGTATAATTTCAGGGCTGTAACGTAACTAAACTCTACAGGACATCAAAAAAAGGAATGCACTCTTCGATATGTCTCGCCTAAACTCTCTCGATTTTTAGGAAATATGCCAACGCAGGAAAGAAAACTGTGTTCATCAAGCCATTCATGGGGTCTGTAGGGTCACTGGGATCAGATAATGCCGAGTTTTTCCATGTTTGAGACTAAACTCCAGCTGGGCGAGAGGAACAAGGAGTCTCCGGTGGCTGGCCGTGCCCTTGCACCCTGGTCAAAACTCTCTCTCTCTCTGTCTTAGTCCAGCCTGGCCGGGCCTTGGTTTCCCCTTCGTGTTCATACAAAGACCTCAGAACTGCTGGCCAAAAATAATACAGGCGTCCCTCAAATCACTGCCAAGAGAGCCTGAGCCGACATGATATAAAAATACGTTTAGGAGGATGGCTGGGGCCGGACTGCTGGAGATAATTAAAAACACAGACCCTTTCAGATGTTTACACTGCCGTTCTAAAAAACACTGATCCAAAGCACTCAAGCAGTATCAGGCCGACATAGATATAAAAACTATCGAGCTTGCAGTCTACCGTCTTCTAAAGCCCCGTTCACACCGTCAACCTCGTGTCAAGCGACGCGAGACACGCGACAAACGTTCAGAAATTTAAACTTTATGCAAATGAGAAGCAAATGTCGTGAGCAACAACCAATAGGAGGGACGGTCAGTGGAGCTCACGTCACCGTCTCGACTGCAGGCGGAGTGATTTGATTCACTGTTTTATATGATTTGAATGTAGTGTAACCACATACATGGATATAATAAAGTGATGCATGGAAAACAAACTGTCGACAGTCAAAATGTATGTTTGATCCATACATTGATCGTGTGTTGTAATTGTATGATGCAAAAATACGTCTAAAATGTTGCCTACATAGGAAGCTCACTAGATTTTTGAACAGAAACGAAAAAGAGAACAAAAAGTGGCGCACTAAATTAAATCTCTAACCCCCACCACAAAATCAACCGTCTTATCGAAAAGCTCTAAAGTGTGTGGCGTAGCGCAGATAACAAGAGAGTTCAAAGACACATGTGGCCCAACTCTGATTCAAAGGCATACCTTCCCAGCAGCAGAGCCGATGCCGGCCCATTAATGACGCGCAATCAGTGGCGCAGTGGGGGAGGGCGGAAAGATAATGAGGGGGGAGCAAAACTGAAGGGGAACTGAAGTCTTTTGGGTAATTTCACAAATGGGCCCTCCTTCATTAAGTCTGAGGCTGGCTACCCTGTGGCACGAAACCACACCAGACCAATCCAAACTGTCTGAGCAATAAACTGGCTATAACCGGACATAGCTTAATGTGGCCCCATAGGACCTACTGAGAGAGAACCAGCATAAAGAGCACAAGAAAATAGAAGCAGAGGTCAAAACCGGCCCATACATGGACCACAACTGAGCACAGGGGTCAGAAACAATGTAAGCCTTTAAAAACATATGGGAAGGACCAACTATAAGCAACAACAAAAGTGTAATTTGTATGGACACACTATTGACAAAAACAAAATTTGCTCTAATGATGCTAGAATTTTGTGGCAGGTTACCTGGATGTTGCAAGATGGTTGCTAATGTTTTCTGAGTGTTTTAAGCATGTTGATATCTGGGTACTAGGGTTTTCTGGGTTGTTGCGAGCCTACTCCCAAGTGTCTAAGGGGCTTTTACACTGGGCTCGTTTGCTGCGGTCCGAGCCCGAGCGCGGTTGTTCCCGGCGCCCCCCCGCAGTGTTGGTCTGGTTTCACACTCAACTTCATCCTATCGAACACTGGTGCGTTTGCGTGCATATTACGCCATCACAAACATGCACGGCGCATGATAGAAAACAGAACGCGGGTCAATATATATCGTGTTTTTTATTAATTCGGTGCTATTATGTGCAGCTGAGTGAACAACACAGGTTTACTGTGCGTGTGTCGCATAAGGTGGGCTTCTGCTGCTTGCAAATGGACTCTTTTGAGGAGACAGTGGATTTCCACATTTGTTTCCCTGATTCCACGCGCTATGCGTGAATACACTGCAGGCTCACTCTCGCTCGTCTTATCCAAGGTATATTGGTAGTATACTGTATATACTACTGCACATGAAGATCTTAATTAGCTGGTTTTTGGATCAGGGTAGGAGCTGAACTTTGCAGGAAGGTAGATCCTACAGGAACAGGATTGTCTGTTATTCTGGTCTCTACATTTTTTTTATCTCTAGATGGCTCGGGAACGTCAAAGGGATTTATTCGGTTCTTGCTTGACTTTTAAGTCCAAAATATACTTCGGTCTCCTTTACGCAAATGCTAAAGTGGGGCCGACATACATTTTATCATCAAAGTACATGCATCGTGATTGCGTGCAGCCAGACTTCTCTAACCATGTGCACTTTTCTAACCAGACTTCTCTAACCAGATTTTTCTAACCATGTGCCTTGATTTTTTTCACACAAATGTGATTGTCCAGAAGGTGGCAACACTGGTTTGGGCCGCTGTTTAACAGTCAAAATGGAAACCGATGAGACAGAGCAAAAACAATAAACTACTGGACACCACGAGAACAAAAGATGCCTGAGCTGATGAACGCGTGTGTGATGGAAACGAGTACAAAGACATTTTAATCGGTCATAACTACTGGAGAGAAATATCACAATACTGGACAAGGATGACTCGAGGCCATGTATCAAGCGTTTTCGAGCATGCTATCACATGGAGTATACTTTTAAAAGGCAATTGATTTGACCAAATGCATGCTAACCATTTGCATCGAAACTAAAGAGGACTTGGGCTTTAGTGTCAGACTCTTCTAACAGCAGTTGACCTGGCCAGAGGAACATGTTTTGAGGAGCTGCATGCTTTGCAGGTTAGCAGTTAACATTGACTACGTTTACATGCAGCCAAAAACCCGTTCAAAACCGGGATATTAGCAATAACCCGGTCGTGCACGGCCATGTAAACACCGGCAAAAACCCGGATATGCTCATATCCCGGTTTTTAAAAACTGGGATATTATACCTGGGGTACCCCTTTTCTAACCGGAATATTTGGTCTTGTAAACGCGTTTCGGCATATCCCCATCAAAATGTGTGTTCTGCGCATGTTCTATTCGCAAGGAATCTTGGTCTTTTGAGTAGAGACGGCGCATAAAAAAACCCGCGTGCAGTAACGTTATAGCGGAAGTAAACAAGTCGAGGTTAACATGGCGAGACGCAGCACAGCACCACACTTTTGGAGCAATTTCTTCATATGTGTGGCACAGCTCCAGCTACATTTCCCATCTCTTGCTCAATTTCTCTCCTTCTATTAATGAAGACCATGAGGCACAGTAGTGTCAAGTGCTGCTGGTGGATCAGTACCAGCGCCAAAGCGAAAACAAAGACTATAGCTACCTGGCCCAAACTATTCATTATCCGCGTGCTGCTGTTGTTGTTGTTGTCTTTGGATACAGGAAGAAGAATCGGAAATGATGCATATTGCGTCTTAATGTTGTCCGTACGTCCAGACGTGCGTCGCCGTTTACATCGGGATATTGGCGACTGATTACACAACAGGAGTCTCTCTGCTCACGCATGTAAACGGGTTATCCCGAATGTTTCAGAAACCCGAATAGTGACCTTAACCCGACCATAACCCGAATTTTAACAGCTTGTAAACGTAGTCAGTGTAGATCTGAACGTAGTTGGATTTGCTTTGCATCAAAAGCTTTCCCACTGCTCAGGTCAACCGCAAGCAATCAGATTTGAGCGCACCGAATGCACGCCATCGCTAAACGTGTGTGCGGTCAGCGTGTGCTCAACGTGCATGACTGATGCTATCTGGAAAGCGTTTTATATTCTGTAGAGAACTCCAAACCACTGACAACAAGGTTTTCAGCTATAATTCCTCAATAAGACAATCCAGGGAGTGAAAAATGTGCTGGAACTAATTGAGTTCCAAGTCAAATTGCCTGCAATCAGCCACCTTGAGTCTTGGAAGGGCACCGGTACCTTTTCCACTGCTGTGATTAGTGCTGAGAGCCTTTACGTACACATACTCCACATGCAGATGCCCAATCCTGCTAAGGACCGGAGAGGATAACAGAATAAAGGTTCTCTACCTCTTGCATAAAGAAGCATTGATTCTTTCCACCTCATTTTTTTCCCCTCTTCCCAGAAATGTTAGTCTTCCACATCCCACTTCCTCTGAGCATCCTCCAGGGCCCTGGCTGTGAGCGCTCCATACAGCAAAGCCTTATCCTGCCTGACTGCTGCACAGGAAGTTGTTTTTGTCATTTATATATTTCCTCCCAACACACACAGCCCAAATTGTCAGAAACTCAACCATACTCTATTAAAGTCTAAAGTAAAGAGTGTATTCATGCAATATGTAAATCAAATACACACCTGAAACAAGCAAAAGCCCAAATTAGAAATAATTGGATTGTTCAACTAAAAATAGTAGTGCATGTGACTACAATATTAGTTATTTTATATATATATATTGATATTATACTACATTTTGATCATATGAGCACAACTCATGTCTTGACAATGAACATTGTTATAAAAAAAAAATCTCCTTTGAGTTCTGCAAAGTCAGTCATACCAGTGTTACTTTAGTATCATTGATATATTATTCTAGTTTTTGTTAAAAATTTTGAATGAATATTGTCTGGTTTCATTTTAAGTTTAGTTATTATTTCAACAACTTCGTAGTGTTCCTTAACATTTTTATTTGCTTTGTTTTAAAATATGTCTATATTGTTTTTATGAAGTTTACTGAGTTTAGGCACACACCCATGTTCGATTGACATTAGTTTAGTTTGTTTGGATGGATGATGTGAACGCTGTTCTTCGAACTCTGGTGTGCATTCACGAACTGAAGTCCAGATAAAAACGGTGGTCTGGGGTATGGTTCATGTGAACTCTGGTACGGTTCGCTTCTTATATGAATGGAATCATATTAAACGGATAGTTACTCACCGTAATGTTGTTTAAAACCTGTAAGACTTTTGTTCATATTCACAACATGAAAGATGAAGAACAAATGAAGATCTTTTTGATGAAATCTGAGAGCTTTCTGCCCCTCCGTTGACCCTATCGTAAAACTAATCCATATAAATTGAGCGGTTTAGTCAAAATTTTCTGAAGAGTCACAATCGCTTTATATGATGAACAGATTGAATTTATGGATTAATTTCATATGGATTAGTTTTACAATCTCTTTATTAATATTTTGAAGCGTCAAAGTGGTAGTTGCGCAGCTGTCAATCAAAAATACTAATTTCCCTTTGTAACTGATGACTCATCATAGACATTATGACAATTTTGAGCATCATCACTGAGCGTTGCTTTTGTCATGATGTAGGGTGATGCATTATGACCTTTGGAGCAGTTGGTGCTCTCTGCTCTGCCAATCAGTTCAATGTATGTGGTTACCTGGAAAGGCAAGTCATTTTTTTATAGTATTTGAATTCAAAAGTGTTTAAAAGGTAATTTACATTTTAGCATGACGCATTGTTAGCATGTAACAAAGTGTTGCTAGCATGTTTTGAACTCGACTGTGACCGTGAGTGTCCCGCGAGACATAAACATCGGTTATCGCCATCAAGTGGTCGGGAGTGTGCTAACACTTCAGATTCAAATATTGAGCGGAAGTTACACGGTTGTGAAGTGTCTGAAAAAAGTGTTCCACTATAGCAAAATAAACGGATTGGAATCATATATTGCGACGATATACTGTTTATAATCATCAACGAACACCACTAACCACTCGGTGAGTTTAACAGTTTTGTAAACTAACATTATTGGCTATTTTAATGACATTTTCGGACATGCCCATTGACTCCAATGTTAAATGGGTCCATGGCCAATTCTATTATAGTCAAAAACTCGAGAGAGGAACCATTGTCAAAAAAATTTTGTCCACCACTCTTGTTCATCCAAAACAAACTACAATATAGACTCAAGGTGTTAAATACCGGAATTATCCTTTAAAATATCCAATATTCAAAATATAGAGTTGGTTTTCTGGTGAAATAAAATGAATCAATATTGCAATAATTTTTCTGCTGTATTATATATGTAATACTGTGTATAATATGTGTATGTTGTTAAATTGGTGCATAAATAAATACAAATAATTACATATTCTTTCTTTAGTTTATGTATTGACCTTTTTTTTTTTTTTTTACTACAATTTACTTCTTCAAAAGTTTTGAATCTGCTTTGTTACATTGGCAGTTTGGTTGAATTGACTCCATTTGAGAGCAAATATGCATTATGTGAAAATGTAATTTCTGATCAGTTCTAGACTGAGGTGCTGTGAGCACAAGCATCTCAAAACCAAGCGTCTCAGAGCACACAGAAGACACACCCTGCTAAATGCCCAGCATTCAGAGACGCGAGTCCATTCCCTGATCTGAATGAGCTAAAACGAGCTGAGGTTAAGTATAGGTTAGCTCACGAGGAACCATCAGGAGGAATGTGCATCCCAGCAGAGGAACAACTCCCCTCGACATAATCGCCCCGAGCTGTAAATCCAGACCCGCATTTCTGCTGTCTGCGGCCACTTGCCTCGCACGGCAATATATGGAAAGGTCATCAACACCAGCCCCCCAACCCAACAACTGCGCCAACGGCCTCACGTGGAAGTGTGTGTCCACTCGCTTCCGACAGCCGCAGAATGTGTGTGTCCTGCAAAACAGGTAGGTTTTTAAAAAAGAACCGGCGCACGGCAGTAAATCTGGTTCTGTTTTCCGACGCGCACAAGAAGAGCATAAATTCCAGGACGGAAAGAAGCATTGGATTAAGTTTCCTTTCAAGCTCGGGGTCCTTGGCTTAGCAGTCTACCCTTTTGGCCTGAAAGCGAGACAGACAGCGAGTGAAAGAGGAGCCATGAGGCTTCCCCTGTGCGTGCCCCCCCTCCTCCTCCTCCACCCAGGGCGACAGTAAATCAGGATGGCAGTTAGCTAGGAAGCAGCTGCTAATGATAGTTTTACTGGGGAGAGCAGGAAGTCTTCTCCTGCTGCTCCTGGTCTCCTGTGGATGTGACAGTAAGTGGGCAAAAGGCAAGCGTCGGAACAGAAATCGCCACAGGAAACCGGCCTGCGCCGCTATCACGTCCACCATCTTCACAAAACAAAGGCCCGTCTCTTCCACAGTGGGAAAAAAAATATCACAAGGCCTTTTCTGGGACGCTTCACACACACACTCAAAGCTGAAGGGGAAGAGGAAGCTGCTAAATATGACTTTTTAAAAACGTATATGTCCTATATATGTGCACAATGGCGTGAAACAACACGCTGATGTGTTTGGGTGAGGAAACAGGAAGCATGTCAAGAACATGCCTGGGTCATACAGAGCCACGTACACGACATGAGGTGAAGAAAACACCATGAGCTAAGAGTTCATTCACACATTCATTTGTTCCCATGTTTTAGCAGTACTATTCGCTCGCTCAATTTTGTTCAATCGTAAATGTAACGTTAAAGCAAGGGAACAAATTAATACAATCTGTCCACAATTGAACTAAATAAATGAAAAAAATTGGAATAAATACTTTTTTTTTGGCATATATTATTAAATCGATTTTTTCTTCTGAATGTCTTATAAGGGGCTTTGAATATTGTCTTATGTATTGTATATTGTCTTATAATATTTCACTCCAAAATCAAAAGAAAGAAATACAAAATTGTATTCAGCTGAAAGAGAAGGAAGAAAAATGTGTGCGTACACGGTGCTGGTTCATGTTTGGAGCAGGAGAGTATATGAATTATGTCCAATACATGCTTGCTCTGGTCTGGATATGAATCGTGATCCACGTTGCGAGTGTTGCTAAAGAATCCGCTCTCATGCACACTCATATTTTCCACGTGTTGGTAGTCCAACTCCAGCTCCACAGTTTTGTGTTACTGTACTGAGGGAACACACACTTACGAGACGTGCTCGACCTCCGAGCGCAGCGCTCAAACGCTCTTCTGTGACATCTGAATTCTCCGCTGTAATGCGATCTCATGCATAATACAGCGCAGTGGTTGGATTAAAAGAGAAATTCTCAAATTATTAAAGAAATTATTAATATTAAGAAATTATTAAAATTCTCATTAATAATGCGACAAAAAGCTCAGAAACTCAAAACATAGATGCGCACTTGCAGCCAATCACCACTCCACTTCTCATGATGTTGGTTCCACTTTGCTTGAACAAACCGGAAGAATTTTATTTGTATTTATATAAGTTTATTATTAAGGTTAGTTTTTTTTTCATTTATTGGAGCAATTTCGACTCCAATAAATGAAAAACTAACCTTAATAATAAACATAATGAGTGCTATTGTGGTTCTCATTGATGTGCAACATGCATATATCTGTTATTACCATCACAAAAAATGTGTTAGGGTTTCATAACCTTTTAAATAATCATTATACAACAAAGGCTCTTACTGTGAACACATCATCGTCTCCAAGTTCAGCCTCATTTTGGAGTGTTGAAGAGGAAGTTGTGGAACCTAAAATAAAACACACAAAACAGGAGACATGAGCCGACAGACCTTCACATATCCTGTCGGTTAATGGTGGTGTTTGAGGTTGGGGAGAGAAAGAAACTGACGAGACGAGTGAAAGATTGATTGATGGATGAAACACAACTCCAGCCAGAAGTCCTAGCGCGCATCACTGACGCCTTAGGCATCACGTTGCTAATGTAAAGCCTCTCTACCCTTAACACAGACGGCTGGAGTTCATTCAAAGTCATGCAGCACATTTAAGAACATGCGACAAGTATTTGTTTCTGTTGTTCTAAACAAAAACACAATATGATTCTGAAATAGTAAAAGTGGTATGCTGTTTAAACTTCTCTGTTTCTTTTAAAATCCCCCTGTGGTGAAAATCAGGTTTTTAATGTTGTTTATATGTCTATGTGTTTTTTTTAAATGTGCTTTAAGACAAACAATGTGCAAATTCATAAGTCAACACCATTGCTTAGTATTTTCTCCTTAAAACTGAACCAAAGACAGTCTCAAAAACACGGTTTGAAATCGCTGGTGTTTCTGGCGTCACAAACTACCTTGTAACCAATCAGCTCAACGTGTGGATCTCTGAGCTGGAGTGAGTGAGTGGAGGCGGGGCTCATTTGCATATTTGTAGAACTGCGTATACTAAATAAGGCAGGGGTGTAGAGTTACATTCAACCTATTTCAAGGCATGAAAACCTTTTTTTAAGAGAAAAAACACTTTTTGGTGATCAAATATAAAATAAAATGATTGATTACAGGGGGGCTTTAAATATTCATGTTTTGTTGTTTTGAATAAGCAATACTTTTTAGTTTTTTTTCTCTTCTAGCTAATACAACAGTGGACTTTCTTCTGACACCTACTGGTGTGGATGTAGCATCACACACACTTTTTTTTCGGATATACCCTATTTACTGATGTATTTGTCACCCAAGATTAATTTATTCCACCACCAAAAGTGTCTAATAATAAGGATGAAACTGAGATAAAGTGAGTCAGCAGGTCATGTGATCTCAACAATATTCCTAGAGTCTTCCTCCTATGTGAGTGCATAGCATTTTATGTTGGAAGAGTACTTAAAAAAAATGTTATGTATACTTTTTTTTGTGGAGTATAAAAAAATATTTAGTGTACTTTTAAGCCTGGAAACATGCAAGTGTTTTTCTACTTTCAATGTTCTCACCCTCCGTTATGTCCTCCAAGGCTTTCCGCACACCTCTGTCGAAGGCACGGGCATCGGCGGGGCTCTGGAACGTCAAGCCGCATTTTTTGTTTTCGACCTTCCAGTGGTGAAATGTGGGCGTGGCCTTCGTGTAGATCAGATCCTTCCTCACGAAACATTCCAAAATCACCTGCCAGCCAAAACAAGCGAGACATATCTGAGACTGAGCCCACAGCCTTCTGCTGCTGCACTGCTAGAGGTCATTGCCTGGGAAAAGTCTTGCAAATCACATAACAAATGCGATTTGTAACCAGATTTGTCTTGGGAAAGAACCCAGCATGCAAAACTCCCCAGGTTGTAAATCAGCTTGATTTCCTAGAAGCCCCCGGGGGAGGAAGACTATGAATATTGGTGCCACACCTGCTTGTCTTTGAGGCGCTCGCCATGGATGAGGAAGTCGCTGTGTCCGGTCAGCTCAGCGGGCATCACCTTACAGACGCCCACCCTGCTGAGGCCCCCCCCCTCCTGCGCCAGCCATCCCCCACTCGAGTCATCTCGGGTCATGACCACCGCTTTCACGCGCACAATGTAACTGTCACTGAGAAAGAGAGAGAAAGACACATGAATGGGACAAAATCCAAATGAGGGATTAGCTAATATATTTGCAACACATTTTTTCATATTAAAAAATGACACTGTGAAAATGGCATTTATGTTTGTCTCTTATAACATTGTCTTTGTTTAAAATTTCAGTAGCATAAAGTAACATTAAAGTGAATCATTTCAAATTGTCTCTTTCCATACATCGATTCAAAACTCAAAAATGTAGTCAAATTAATATAAAAAAATCACAGTAGTCCCCATGTGGCAGTTTTCTATGTACATCTATTTTAAAAAGTAAGTTATTTCTGTGATGCAATCTTCAGTGCCACATGATCCTTCAGAAATCATTTTAATATGCTTGATTTGATGCTCAAGAACTGCTTCATATTTTTGTGGAAACTGTGATGCTTATTTCTCAGGATTCTCCGATGAATAGAAAGTTCAAAAGCAATTATTCGAAACTGAAATCTTTTGTAACATTCTACACAGTTTTCACTCTTTTACACTTTTAATTAATGTATTGCTTCCTTGCTGATTTCTTTTTTTTTAAATCTTATGGAGACCAACTTGAATGGTAGTGTAATTTCAATAAATTAATTTATTTATTGATTTTATCATTAAAATTATAATTTTATGTAGCCTATAAAACAGACTTGTGCTTCACATGTTGCACTAAACTGTATTTCCTTTTTTTAAAGTGATTTCAATCATATTTCAAGCAATTCAAGCCCATAATGGTGAACAGTGCACATCTGAAGTGTCTCTGTTGAGGAAATAATCCATTATTTATCGGCTTTAATATATCGGCCAAAATTACTTTTCGTGCAGATAATGATGACATTAAAAATGATCATATATCTGCCGATACCGATATGGTGGCCGATATATTGTCCATCCCTAATTAAAACCAATTTTATTTCAATAAATAAAATATTTTATTTTAGCCATATCCTACCCCAGTAATACTCTAAATCCAGCTGTGTGTTTTCCATTCATCTGCGGCTTTACACAATGATGTCAGACATAGCAATAGGGAAATCAAGCATCAACACCTTAGGCCAAACCAAGGCGGCCTGTCAGTATGAAATCCACAATATTCACAGGGTTACACACAGCCAAAATTAAAACCAAATTTAAAAAGGCATCTGCTCTCACAGTGGTCCAGAGCCCGAGCCAGGTATCCTTTCAAACTAACTCAACCGTTCTTCCCCTGTAATGCCGTGAAAGCCAGCAGTCAGCCTTATTTGGTAACCTGAGCTGGCGTGTTCAATAATTAACCAGAGAAGGAGAGCGGACGGGTGAGGAGGTGAGGGCACGTCTCAAGACCAGAGAGCAACTAAATCAATAGACTGAGCCAGAGGAAGTAAAAGGGCCTCGTGTACGTGTGAACGCTCACAATCTACATGAAGACCTCAAACCTCTGACTCACAAATAACCAGGAGGAAAGAAAAGAAACTGTTTAATATCTCAGTTGTTTCCCACCAGATAGTAGTGAGATTAAGTTGAGAGCAAATGAAGATTTTCTTCACGTAGGAGAAACCCCCCTAGTAAACTCACGCGTCTCGTCTAGAATTTCAGGAGAGATCTCAACAATGTCTCAAACTCAGACAGATACTGTAAGCAGGAGGAAAGGACTGGGAGAACCCACAACACTCAATATAGTAAAGGAAGTCCCGCCACCTATCAGATAAAAGAGCCGGTTGCTTCTGGTAAAGGCAGCAAGCGCTTTAGCAGGACCTGAAAAATACGTCAGCTAAAGAAGCAACATTTTTATCAGATAATATTGGTGATTCGCCATGTTTTTTGAAACACAGGATTAGCCAAAAGATTGGAATAATGGAGGACCAAGGCTGCATTTTTTTTATCGAAAATACTGTAAAAACAAACAGTAAACATAGTGAAATATTATTACAATTTAAAATAACAATTTTATATAATGATGTTTTAAAATGTAATTTATTCCTGTGATCAAAGCTGAATTTTCAGCATCATTACCCCAGTCTTCAGTGTCACATGATCCTCCAGATTCGGTGAACCATTCTTTATAATAGTTCTTATTATTATCAATGTTTTTTTTGTGTGTGTGGAAATCATGATACGTTTCTTTTTAGGATTTGCTGGCAAAAGAGAACGTGACAGAGCTCGTAATAAAAGAGATGGTGGTGTTTTTTATTACACAACAGGTGAGTAAGGTATTTTATTAAACAGATAAATTGTCCTGTGTATCTCTCAAACAGAGTTCACTGTAAAGCATTTTCTAGTGAAGTGTCATTTCATTATTTTTGTAGCGCTGTAACATCTTCAGCTAGTCAGCTTGAGATCCTTTCCATCTAAACTGGTTATCTCTCTTAAGCCTAGTAGTGAATGTTTTATGAGCGGTAGGATAACAATATTCATCTGCACAATCACGCAGAGCCGAAGCACAACCAAAACAATGTTCTTCCACAAAATGCATGCAGGGAAAAAAGTGACATAGTGTACCTTTAATAAAATTAACTTGAACTATAATTTTTTTTAAAGGGTATACGATTACTGCATTTGACCAATTTATTTGAATGGATTCATTTTTATGACTTTTAGGAGAAACATCTGAGACGAGGCTTATGCTTCACTGAAATATACTGAAACAATAAAATGTTCATCTGGGATGTGAAGTCCCTTTGAAGAGCATCTAGAACAATCTGAGATTCTCTAATGAAAGAGAATACGACAGGATCTACAAAACATGTCGTGGCACGCAGACCACAGCAGCCATATGAGCGGGTATTACGATCATCCATTTGTAATTATTATCCACGATGACTGCGTAGATGTGGCTCCTCTAGTGGAAAGAAATAGAGAAACGCTGTCTGTGGGATTAGAATTAATGAGGGAGGAAGTCCTGTGGGAGCAGCAGCGTCTAATGTACTTACACTTAGAGAGCCAGGCCAGGGGATTGTCTCTATGCCAGAGTCATTCAATATCAGCAGCTAATTAAAATCAAATCAAATGTAACTCCTCATAAAACTAGGTGTTTTTCATAATTGAACGAGCGGAGGGCTGGTGATTCCTCTCTAAGCTGCAGCTGTCGGTGCGATTCACACCACACGTCCTTCATGTGCCGTTGGGTGTCTGGGGTGCTGGGTCCAAAGGGTGTGTGTGTGTGTTTTTGTTTTTAGATGTTAGTATTATTTTTAAATGTTCAGTTTAATTTTAAGTTCACCTTAAGTTTTAGTACGTTTGTTAGGCCTATGTGCTTTGCCATTTTTATTAGATTTATTTAGATTTAATATTTTTATATAATATATTTCTATTTAGATTTAAATCTATTTTAATTTTTTAGTAAATTGTTTCAGTTTTAGTACTTTAAGGTAATACTAAACTTGTTTATTTCTCATTTAAGTTTCTTAAGTTTAAGTTTTTCCATGTAATATTTGTATTTTATTTTAGCTAGGCCTATATATAAAGCTATATAGCTAACATATATACACTGCACATATTTGTCATACAAAAGCTTATTTATATATATATATATATATGACAAATAAGCACATTCTCCCTTATTATTGTAATGCAAAACACAAACAATTCTAATTTAAATGTAAAAAATATATTGTTATATATTGTTAAATTTATTTAATTTATTTATTGTTTTTCTTTATTGGGGGCTAAATTTACAATATTGGTCCTTAGTTTTTAGTTTTTTTTTTTTTGCTTAAGCAAAAGACAAATTATAATTTTGCAGATGAAATGAGACCTAGAAATGTACTATCGAAATGAACTAATTAAATTGAACAAATTACATATTTTGCACAATATTTAATGAGAACCTAGACAAATAATTAAACCAGAATTTTTTATTTTCAAGGCTGTCGTTTTTGGAGCAAACATAAAGGGAAACTAGCATGTCTGTTATCCCAAAATGCCAGACAAATTATCCTAGTAGTCAATGTCAGTCAGTTAGTTCACTGGTGGATATCTTTGATTAAAAGCAATGCTAATATTACCGATAGGCCTAAGCTCTCTCACGACGGATCTAAAAGAGGACGAATGATAAAACCTGGATGTTAAATGCAGAAAGGCGAGTGAAAATGTCACTGAAGTATGTGTGAGTGTTTATGTCTGTGTGTGTGAGAGAGTGAGTCATTCTATCCATCTGTGATGTGGAAATTTACAAAAAAAAAAAACACTCCTTTTTCCTCGCTTTTCCCTCGTACAGTTTGAGAGATCGCACCCCTTTACTCCCCGGTGAGCGCAGGAGGGCACAAGAGGGTGAAGGGGTGAGATATACATTACATCAGGAACAGGACTGATTGTCCATCTGAACATGTCACTCATTTTTATGCTAAAGCATTACCTCTTAACAAGCTGAAATGTTCTCTTACATTTCGAACACACTCTTATTAGTCACCGAATGTAACGTCTGATTAAAACTGGAGACTGCCGTTTCCTTTCTGTGATGTCATTGTTGCTTCCTGTTGTTTATCTCCTTTGTCCTTCCAAGGACACTAGACATTTATAACAGAAGACTTATTTTTTACTCAAATCTTTGGCATTTTAAGTCAACATATTTTAGAATTCCTTGCATTACATAGTCTTTCTTAACTTGATCAAGACGAACAAAGACATCAAAATCACGGTATAATACTGAAAAATATATATATATACTGAAATTCTCTGAACCATAAAATATTCCTGTACTGTTTGAGCAATGGATTTCCATGACCTATCCAGTTGTTCATGATCATCACTGTATAAGGATTTTTCTTTAAGAACCTTTTTACAGAGGAGGATTTCTCTTTCTATGCGAAGTAATTTAGGAATATAATTTAAAGCAGAAAATCCAGTCTGTTCCTCACATGAAGCTTGGAGTGTGTCAGATCTTTCTTGAATAGAGAAGATTTATGTGATGAATCAAAACTTCACCTTTTGTGTTTCCCAAAAAAATAACAGCACTTTTATTCAACCTAGGCTTCTTAGCAAAACTCCAAACACACAGCCATCTAGTAGACAGTCCTTGCTGTATTTTAAAGGTGACATATTATGCCACTTCTCACAAGATGTATTATAAATCTATGGTATCACCAGAATGTGTCTGTGAAATGTCAGCTCAAAATACCCCCCAGATCATTTATTATAGCTTGTCGAAGTTGCCCCTTTTTGGGTGTGAGCAAAATCGCGCCGTTTGTGTGTGTCCCTTTAAATGCAAATGAGCTGCTGCTCCCCGCCTCCGTTCAGAAAAGAGCCGATCCTTTAGAGAGACTCTGTAAGATTGTAACTTTTAGACGCAGATATGGACGTTTCTGAATGGTTAGTGGATACATGGATGTAGTTGTTGTGGAGTTGCATTGATTCATCTCATCGACTTGCATGCACTGTCATGTTTAACTTTTACACAAGTTGGGAGCTGTCAGACTGAGGTCTTTATAAGACAGCTGTGACATGTTTTGGTCAAATAGTGTTCAGTGCTCGTCTGAGCAGCAACAACAGAACCGTTTACATGCTTTGCTCGAACTTTTGCCATTTCGGTAGAACTGGTTACACTGTTGTCGCTTGTGAAAACCAAATGGAGGCGCCGTGGGTGGATACGAGCAGATTAAGGGGCGGTAATATTATAATAATATCCCCTTCCTACGTCAGAAGGGGAGAGGAATCTGATTGGCTTATTTTTTGTCATGCTTGCAGTGAAAGGCTTACCATAACAAAGTTACTGTGTTGTCACTTTTCACGTTTTCAGGGTTGGTAGATGCACAGGGGACACAATTATAGCACTTAAACACAGAACAAGTCAGATTTTCATGATATGTCCCCTTTAACATTGTTTTGAGGACATAAAAGATCACAATCTCTACGAATCACTTCAAAAGTAGATCGTGGATCATGTCTTCAAGATTAGTCACGATATAAAATCATCAGATCGCAAACCCCTACAGCAACGCTTATTCCATTTCACAAAAATGATGATTATAGGGGCAGATTGTCAATTAATAAAGACTTCTTTTGCGTAAACAACATGAGGGTGAGTTAATGATGACAAAATTTTCATTTTCATTTCAGATGAAGGGTGTTATCAGACTGTTTTTTTTTCTAAGAGCAATAACTAGTCATTGAAACAAAACAAAACAAGAACCAAAACTACACAAATGTAGTCACGACAAAATTTCTATGACCCTGGAAACCCAAAATATAACCTGCATGATTCAAATAAATCCGCAATTTTCCCTCCAGTCACCCAATGCAGTTGTTCAACCAGTGATAGTTAGCCGGTCATCTTTTCCAAGTAAATAACTGAGAATATTTAGCATGTCTCTTTAGCACGCTGGGACATCTACCATCTGGCTTCTCGGGGGAAAAATAGGGTCATAGAATTACAGGCATTTACCAGACATAATGTGAAGCGTGCGCGCACACACACACACACACACACACACACACACACACACACACACACACACACACACACACACACACACACACACACACACACACACACACACACACACACACACACACACACACACACACACACACACACGCACACACACACACGCACACACACAACAGAATGTATGAAGGCGGCGAAAGCCACGACTCCCTCTGCTCGCTGGCGTCCCAGGCTGGAAGGTGTCTCAGTTCGGCCTCTCTCCCATCTGTGCGACAGTGGGCGTCAGGCCAGCGTCACACCCCACCGCCACCAGCCAACAAACAACTCTCCGAGCGACACACAGGTGACACGCCATCAGCCATCCTTTCAATTCCAGCTCCATTCAAACATGTCACACACGCTCATTCAATTGTTATGGCCTTTTAGAGGGAATCATAATGGAGAGAAAAATGGTCACACTTTATTCTAGTGTCATTGTTCATGTTACATGTCACATGTCAGTAATGCATAATGCAACTAACCCTAAATCAAACCTAATCCTAACCCTATAGTAAGTACATGTATTAATACTCAGCACTTAAATGTATAATTACACTGTAACAAGGAGACTTTAAAATAAAGTATAACCAAAAATAAATAAATAAGAAAAGCAACAACCCCCAAGTGCTTTTGTGCTGCACTCACCCATGAACAAGTGTCCAACTTGTATTGACTAACAACAACAAAAAATATGTGTGCAGTTCAATTATGGCAAACTCACAGGGTAGCATGGCTAAATAAATACTGGTTCATCAACACTGATAGATATATAATTTGCATTGTGACAAAAAAAAAAAAAATTTTTGAGAGAGAACTAACCCTTTAAATTTCAGTATGTTCCTCAAACAAAACTGTCCTATCATATGACTTCTGAAAACTTAATTTTTATGATACTTTCATGGTGTTTTTCCCTTTTTTTAGAGCTTGACAGCCACTGTCACTGTATGCTTTCATAGTATGGAAAAGAGTAAAAGAAAGAAACTCAAACAGGTTTGGAGCAACACATGGGTGAGTAAATGACCGAATTTAAATTTTAAAGTAAACTAACATTATAAATGATTCTTTAACTAAATAAATGGTCTTACATGGATTTAATTTAACTTCACAAAGGTTTCACAAGATTCCCCAGGTTTTCCACACAATGAACCCATCACAGGAAGACTTGCCTCAAACTCACTTGTTTTATGGTCAGTCCAGTCAGACACTTCAAAAAGCTAGCCTAGTTCCACACAAATTAAATTTTTCCCTTTAAGATTGAGCTGAGAAACACCTAAATGACCTTGACACAAAACAAAACACAAAGTACAAATATATTTCCAAGCTACCCATATTAAAAGAAACAAAGCCACTGGGATTCTTTAGGTGTCTTCCGAAGGGCCAGCAAAAATACCCATTCAGGGGTTCCTTGAAGATAAAACGTCTCCAAGTTCCAGTTTACAGAAGTAACAATGACAAAACTTGTTGCAGAACGTCTATGGCTGGGTATTTTAGTGTTCGTGCAGGTCGTCAGGCCACAGAGGAACTGTGGTGAAGTCAGGAGAGAGTGACGGATAGACGGATGTCTCACCATAGTTTAGTCTATTTGATTACAATCAGGGGCACCGGCGTTACAATAGGACACAATGGTTTCCGTACAATGCAGAATTGTCCACGTTCTCTAGGCTTTAAATGATATGTCGCCAGCCACCTCTTCCCAGAGTCTCAACAAGATCAACAATGGACGACTCAGGGAATTATGGCAGCATGGCCACAAATTAATATAAATCCGCAATCTTAGGGTGGACAATATTCCCAAATATCCCCAAAATAGCAAAGACTGATGAAGGGTACTTCCATCCACAAAGCTTGTACTACCAAAAGAGTGTTTATTACTCAAACACACCTTTGTCTAAACCAATTTAAACTCTTTTAACCATTAACCATTTGTTTAATTCAAACAAATCAGAAAAAAAGTTGATCCAAAAACACTGTGCATACAACTACACAATTTGTGTGTTTGTTTTTGGCTGCCACAAAGGCCTGCTGGAAATGTGCCATTTAGCTACTGTGCATTTCAAGACTGAACACCATAAACATAACTTTTGTCAAACATTTCTATTTCTCAGATAATATCACTTAATATCATTGAACACAAACAGTCGATAAACTGACAACATGGAGTTCACATTCTATATTAATGTGCCAACCCTAAGCAGAATAGAGTAAAAACCTTACTTGGTGGAAGAATAGTTTATTATTATTATTCATTATTGTATTAATATATTAAACTACTAACTAACCATTGGTGTCTCTTATGATATTATGTATAAAAACAATAAGGCAGTCAAGTCTGTGTGTAACAGTGATTTTACCAGCATTTACCCCTTACACATGTTAAAAATTCACATACGCAAGACTTGATGGTTTATTATTCAATAGCCAAGATCTCTTGTGCTAATCTGATTCATAATATCAAACATTCTTCAGCCTGTGACTGACACTAGACGAAAATTGATTGACAAATGCATCACGATTCTCTTTCAAATTATCCTACATCGATCCACAAACACATTTTGAAAGAATTTTTAATATTTCAGGGTATTGGAAAGCTTAGGATAAAACATTAATAAGTGGCATACATAAGTACAACACTGCGAAATCATTACAGCAACATCATAAAGAAAACCAACCAATGAACTCATTGCACATGAACCATAATCGCAAGACATAGTTCCATCACAAAAAAACATCACTTTAAAAGTTGGTCATGCACATCCATAAACAATCCACATTAACGACCAAGCTAAAGGCGGCTCTGATGCGGCATTTCATCTGCCTCTGGTTTTATTCTATTCCTATTGGCCAGTCAGCGCAGACATATTTCAGTATGGCGTTTACATCGCATCTTCATACGCAATTATCAGCTCACCACAAATTTGCATCCCTGCACTGATGCTGAAAAACCGAGATGCACCGAGAATCAGATTGTGATCGAAATCGTGTGGACGCCACATGGACCCCACAACCGCCACCTTTGCAATCCAAAGCAGCGCCTTGCGTTTTAAACCTGCAAAGATACGGCAGCACTGACAGACAAACGCAGAGCAGAACGGCACTTGACAACAGAACGATCTGGAAAAACCCGCCTGGACCGGGCTTACCGGCTGTTCTCCGTCATCTCTGTGTATCTAGCGGCAGCGCTCACGGCATCGGCGGGGCGAGCGCTCAGAAGGACGGGGACCGAGCATGTCTGCGTCCAGAAAGCTCCAGCCTCCTCTTCACACACTGTATGATTCAGTCTCCTTGACAAACACTCGGAGAGCTGGAGTATGAGTCATCCACAAGCAGCCATTTCTGCCTTGAGCCGGCGGCCTACAGCACAGCTTTCTCTCTCTCTCGCAGTCTAACGTGCAGAGAATATAATCTCCAGGCAGCGTAAGCTCCAACTCGCCTACACCTCCAGCTAAAGCTATGACCAACAACACCCACACATGCACAGGGTGTGGGCTCAACCGAACATGAACCAGTGCAGTTGGTTACTGTGCCCCTCTACATCAAACAACACACCTACACGCACGCAACGCAACGCACACGAGAGCGGACTCGGAGCCTATACGCTGAGTAAACACCTACATCTTAACCGTCAATCACTGGTGCGAACAGGAGAGCTGGTCCTGGGCGTTTGAGCGTTTAAGAAAAGAGAGAGTGCGATGATGGCTGTTAATAGAGAAAGATGCTTTCTGAAGGCAGATGGTGTAGTTTTGGCATCTACTAGCAAAGGCTAAACCTTGACCCATTGGTTTCTCCATTGGAGGCCTTTCAGAAGTAGCCATGTTTTATGACAAAAAAATGTTTTTGAAAGCAACTTGTACACTGCAAATCTGTCATTTACTACCAGGGGATCTTAAGTTGCAGAATCTGAGCACTTACTATTTAGATAAATGGATGAAAAAAAATGTAAGTTCTGTCGTCATTTAATCACCAGTGGGAGTTAATGGTCACCAAAACTGTTTGATTACCAACATTCTTCACGATGTTGAAGACTTTTGCAGAAGAAAGTCATTTGGAAAGTGGTTTGGAAAGACATGAGGGTGACGGGTGAGTAAATAATGACAGAATATTTTCTTTTTTTAACTGAACGGTCCATTGCATTATGCTATTTTAGTTCCACACTACCATCTCTCCATGGCTGGATTTATTTGATAAAATAAAGCAAGAACCGTAACATTATGAAATATTTTTACAATTTAAAATAACTTGCAAATTGTTCAAATGTAATTTATTCTTGTGACACAAAGCTGAATTTTCATCATCATTACTCCAGTCTTCATTGTCACATGATCCTACAAAAATCTGTATAATAAGCTGATTTGCTGCTCAAGAAACATTATTATTATAATATATTTTTTTCAAAGTTTAAAAGTTTTATTATGGAATATATCTATGAAAGCATAGATACAGTGGAGGGAAACAAAGGCCGGATACCAGTCACTACCTCTTTCTATAAAGCAATATGTTTTTGTAATTTAGTCATTTTATGAAAAGATGATAATAGCTAATAGGTATGTGGAATCTCACATGCACTCCAACCAGTTTGGCCAGGTACTGTTGCTATTTTATGAACATTTAAATTTTTAAGGCATACGCAGCACGTCTGAGCTTCTGAACCAATGAGCTTTGTTCAAGCAAGTACAGTTTAGCTTCTTTTTATGTTTATTGATTCATGTTTATATGTGAATAAAAGCCTAAATTCAATCTGTTCATCATATAAAGCGATCAAGTCTCTACAGAAAATTTGGACTAAACTGCTCAATTCATATGGATTAGTTTTACGATCTCTTTATGACCTTTTTGAAGCATCAAAGTGGTAGTTGCGTAGACTGTCAATGGAGGGACAGAAAGCTCTCAGATTTCATCATAAAGATCTTCATTTGTGTTCTGAAGATGAACAAAAGTCTTACGGGTTTGGACAACATGAGGGTGTGTAAATGATGGGTGAACTAACCCTTTAAGAGTCATAGACTTTGTCTATTTGTCTAAATTTTTTCCCCTTTGCTGATGTAAAGAGGAAAAACAAAACCTTGCAGGCACCGAATTGCATCACAGTTCGGTACAAGAGCAGAATTTGGACAGGAATACAGGACACCCTCGCTAGCGGACATTCAGTAGACATGTGAACACATGACATTTATCACATGAGTGTTGCAAGGTCTCTCTCTCTCTCTCTCTCTCTCTCTCTCTCTCTCTCTCTCTCTCTCTCTCTCTCTCGAACACGTGAATTCTGGGGGATGGGGCACAATCATTTTGCCAAATCTCTCAGCTACAGTGTGCTCTGCTTATGAATATCTCAATTCCAGCTCAATTTGCTTAACTTAATATTAGAAAAACAAAAGGTACAAAAAAAACCCAACAACAAGTGTTTACCTGAAAGCCATTCTACATGCATTAAAGTGATTTTATCAGGTGTGAGGGGTGTACAGGTCCTACCTTATGTGGCTTATTGCTTTTATACAATTGTGATAAAAGACACAAACATTAAATAAATGGTTTAATTTTTTTAAAGACACCATGAAATCAAAATTGACCCTAGTTATTGGATTAATGCATGTTCTTATTTTGCCATAGCAAAACTCTAAAGATAGGACTTTTCACATCTCTGACAGCATATGACACTTAAGTGAAAAAGAGTGTCTGAGTGATTTGACATTAGTGACACCCAGCAGAATTAGTTTGCTTATGTGTGACGAGATTTAAAAACTGAGGGAAAGCTTATCGGTGATTATTGACATCATAGAGGCCATGATGCTTTTTAATGTTTTCCATTTCCTTTAGTGTGTAATGTAGCCTATCTGTGCATGTTTAAGATCTGCAAAGTTACAAAGCTCATAGTCTCCCACGAGAGGGATTTATTATAACTAACACCACTAGTTCGGATTAATCAGCTTGATTTTCTTGCATTTTCTGAATCTGACTCAGGCTCAAACTGATACAGTAAAACCAACAAAATGATTATCCGTTTGTGACACACTCTTGAGGTGTTTGGCCAATCACAATGCACTGGGCCAGCTGGCCAATCAGAAACCGGAGCTCATCAGTGCGTTTCAGACAGATCGGGGATAAAGGTGCTGCAAAAATGTGCAGTGTGAAAATTATTCGTTTTTTGAACATTAAAGTACGTTTATCTATAATACACCCAATAAACTAAATATTGACCTTTTAAAATACTATAGCATAATATGGCCCCTTTAAATTGAAGTGTGTTCTTCACACAACGAGCTCAGAAGCATTTCGCCTAACCACCCCCCACTGAACGAGAAATCTGGCACAGGGCGCACACATAAAAATAAAAAACCCTGAGCAAGTAATGAAAAACCAATATATAAATGTGGGGCCGAGTGGTTTCCGCCCCTTTTGGCAGGTGGGTTAACAGTTGCACCAAACCTGATAAGGGCAGAGAGTGTTACTTCCTTAGATAAGGTCTGTGTAACCCTGCCCGGCCCTACTCTACAAGAGAAGAGAAGGGAAACACAAGACTCGCTTTTAAAAAGCAAGTTTATATTTTATCATGCATTACAATGAATGAACTTTAATGTTGAAAAGGCATTAAATGACAAAGTTATGTGCAAATTATGTGCTCACGGCATGGGCTTAAGTATATTATTACTAATGTAAAATTTCTAATGAGCTCAAAATGGCTATCCCAACATTAGATCAATGACTGGTCCATTGTCATGAACTGATAGTGATCCACGTGTCAAAAGCAGAACTATTATCAACTTGACTTTGTGTCTAACAAAACAAAGCTCATGGAGCAAGAACATCACACAGTAGCCAAAAACAGCCACCTGACACATATTTATCCTATACAGGTCAAAGATTTGGGGTCAGTACATTTGTTTTAAATTTAGTTAATACTTTTATTCAGCAAGGACATATTAAATCTATCAAAAGTAACAGTAAAGGCATTATACATTTCCAATAAATGCTGTTCTTTTGAAGAAAATGCATGACGGTTTCCACAAACATATCAGGTCGAACTGTTTTCCACATTGATAATAATAAGAATCGTTTCTTGAGCAGCAAATTGACATATTAAAAATTATTTCTGAAGGATCATGTGACACTGTAGACTGGAGTAATGATCACAGGAATACATTACATTATTAAAATATTACTGTTTGTATTGTACTGTATTGTGATCAAATAAATGCAGCCTGGCTGAGTATAAGATATTTCTCTCAAAAAAGTCTTACAGAGTCCAAACTTTCCACCAGTAGAGTCTGTGTGAATGTGGCGAGAAGAAGATAAAAAGGAAAACTCTTTTAAACATCCAGTTTAAAACGCATGCACCAGAAATGTAGGCTACCCTTGTTCCCTCACCTTTTTTATTTGAAACACCTTTAAACCATTTTGAACAGAGGTTTTGATTAGCAATGTCAAGTGGTATAACTGTCACGTATGTGGTATAAACCAAGTAAAATAGCATTATCTTACCCCTACATCTATAAATGACCTTACACATTTTAATTGTTTTGAAAATGTTTTATATCATAATGTTCAAGTAAAAACTGCTTAACAAATATCATTAACTTCCGAATCTAATGGTCATAACATTTGACAACCTGAAATAACCTTGATAACAAGGACTGATATTTAAATATGGCTTTAGAGGGTATTTCAAGGTCTTAAATTTGTGTGAAAAAAACAAACAACTTCCTGAATTACATGTGTCACACACACGTCTGGTTAACAAACTTTGTGGGGACTCTCCATGGACGTAATGGTTTTAATAGTGTACAGACTGTATATTCTGTCCCCTTACACTAACCCTACCCATCACACACAACTTTCTGCATTTTTACATTTTCAAAAAACATAATTCTGTATGATTCATAAGCTTGTTTGTTTCCCGACAGTGACACGAGTCCCCATGAGTCAGTGTGCATTCATGTTGAAGTCCCCACCGGGATAGAGAAAACACACACACACACACACACGACTAAACTTGACACCTAAAACATATGGTTACAAGCAGAATAAAGTGCTATTCAGCCATAGATCTCTGTCATATCAACTACATCCTCAACCTGAGAAGGGGGAAAACCAACCCTTAAGGCCAGAAAGGACACAAAGAGAGCTAAATAATGGTGACAAGTAATACCAAAGCTATTGTTCATGTCCAGGTGTCCCGTTGCATTTGATATTCAATTCAGTCTGAATCCTGATTTCGAGTTAACAAACGTGGAGCAGTGGGGCTGAGATTGGGCTCTGACATTTGCCCGCTTCTATCGGCTGGCTTGGGAACGTGTTGGCAAAAGCCTCCTCGTTATCATGCTTTACTATTGAATGACCAGTCACTGGGCTGTGGGAGCACACAACGAATAAAAGAGCGTGTGCAGTCGACTGGACTTCCAGTGGACACATGCGCATTTCCATATGAGAGCACTGAATTTCACAAGACCTCATTTGGCTCGGCAATGCTTTTCGGGAGGGGGAAGGGATGGGCTGATTAAATGAAAAAGAACAACAGGTTCAATAAAGCGCAGATAATGGCTTCCTGTCTGGGCCGTGACAGAAGAGCTATCTGTGTTCCCTTCTCAGCAGGACCACGGAGGGGTGAGAAGTTGACAACGCTTTCATTCTCCGGAGGACTGGGAGCTATGTTTGGACAGGCCGCTTTACAACAGCAGAGTGGCCTTCACAAATAAACCATCACATTTTACTACTTGGCTTGACCAAGAAAACCTTTAAGGAAACAATCAAATAAAAAATTAACAGCCTGGAAGATTGGGCAGGAGCATTTGGCCCTTGCGTCTTTTCCACAGGATGTAAAACGCATTCATAAGAAGCGCAGGACGTCTGATAATGGGAAATAAGAAAAGCACAATATGAACGCCAACTGTAAATCTGTAATTCACCACTTTTCCGTGATATTTTGACAATTGTTTTTAAATATATAGGCTACTGCATATTGTTGAAGAAAAACGTGATATGTAGCCTAATAACTTTTTAAATAATGTAATATGCAATACAATATTGATTTAAGTGTATAAAAACCATTTAAATACATTTAATATAAAAAAAAATCACATTCTTGTGTTCGGCTTGTTGATTGTCTCACATATGTCATCGGACAAACGCTGCAATCTGTATCGACCTAAAAACATTGACTTTTTTCAGAAGTTTTAAGTATTAATAAGTTATTGCGATATCTCGCAGCCCAGAACCATTATTATCACCTCTGTTACTGTATAGTTGCTCAATCATATATTTAAGAGTCTTAAGGAGGACAAAAACTCACTTAACTTATGCAGATGTGTGAAGCACATCCCTGCCAGCTTCGATATTCATTTATTGGTTACATAACCTGAGCATGACTCCTACTAAGGAAGGACCAAAACTAAAGTATAGTGCATTTGGTGGACCTTGACTTGTGTTAACTTGTCTCTTTTTTTATTATTATCTTGTAATGTAGTGCAAGATGTGAAAACTGTGAGTGTGACTGTGACAGATCATCGCCGGTTTCAAACATGATAACGATGAACAGGAACGTTTAAAGTCGTTTGTTGCATTCTTTCTAACAAAACACATGTTTGCCTATTTACTAATTCAAAAGCTCACCTCAAGTACATAAGCATCCCATTAACGATAAATAAATATATAAATACACTTGACTTGAGGTCATAGTATAGCTAACAGTCAATCCTCGGTTTATTACACTTCAAACAACACAACCTGATCAGAATATAAGCAGATTTAAGTAAAGCTTGTTTTTTTTCCCAGACAAAAGCCAGGGAAAGCACTACAGTCCAACATCCTCTTAAAGGGAATTAAATGGCTAACATAACCAATATTAAATCAAATTAAAAGAAAGAGAGACCTAAGGCTCTAAAACCGCTGAGCTTGCTAGTGTAACATTGAGGACTCATCATTTTAAGACATTACGGTTAATTATTGCTGCAGATCAAGCGAGCATGTCAAAAATATCAGACAGGTTGGGATTGGGAAAAGAAGGAGTGCTGTCATAATGATTTTTATTTTCACAAATGTTGTAAAACATCGAACATTATTGTAATCTAGACCATGCAAGAAAGAATATGCATTGACGATAATCATATACTGACATACACAAAGCGATCCTTTAGTTTACGGCACACACAGTCTGTGCCGAGGCGGTTCGTATGAGTCAGAGTGAACATGAGGATCTGAAATTGATTTTTCCTGCGCAGGGCAGGGGATTGGGAATGGTTGGGGACCGGGTGACCTTTCCTCAAAGTCATTTTGCACTGTTGTCTTCTATACTATTTACAGGCAGAGTCAAATGTTAGCTTGGGAACATTTTTACAGAGATCAAAACGATTGGTATGACTGCGTTTGTGTGTTTGAGTGCGGTATCACATTCATCCTCCTGGGTAACAAGCTCCTCAACCTGCTAGTCCCTAAATAGCATGGTAGACGACTATAATGTGCAAACTTACAATCCAATTTTAAAAAGAACTGGGTAACACTTTATTTTACAGTGTCTGTGTTCCATATGTTATATGTAACTGCAATAATAACAGTAAATGATGTATAATCGCATGCAACTAACCTTAAACCAAACCCTAACCATAAATATTTTTTTTAATTCATATTACCATAAATAGCCTAGCCTATATAATTACACTGTAACAAGTCTTAAAACAAAGGGTTACACTTTATTTTGAGGTGTCATTATTGCGGTGTAATTACATATTTAAGTACTGAGTAATATGAATTAACATCATGTGCTTAATATAGGGTTAGGCTATGTTGCATGTAATTAATTATGCATAATCAACTGTTATTACTATGGTAAGTAGCTATGTATAACAAGGACACTAAAATAAAGTGGTGTAACGAAAAATGGTTTGGTATAACTTAAAGACATTTAAAGTGATTCCCATTGTAGCAAGTAGCAGTAACTATGATTAATACCACAGTAACTTTGGCAAGGGTATAACTTATATAACCTGACCTTAACTACCAATGTAAGCAACCTCAGTTAGTTTAAAGTTAAAACCACCTGCATACATAATATTGATGAACGTTAATAAACATTTATCATAGTAACAAGCCCTGAAATAACTATGGTACTTTGGAGTAAACATGGTTGCCGTTGTAACCTTTAATTAACGTCCACCAGTTATTACACAGCGTAATGTGTAATAACTTCATGGACAGTAATTAATGAGTAAGTAAGCTTGGTTTTCATTCGGTAACGCACCTTTTAGATGCACCTGCCTGTGTATGTATTATGTACACGTACACCACTTGCAAAAAGACGTCTACTGACAAAAATGCCGTTTTTTCATGCATCTGTCCATTTTGAGATTTGTTTTTGGCTGTTCATAAAGTTTTTTTCTTTGATAAAAAAGAGATATCCAAATTAAATCCCCTCTGTAAAAACTGGACTCTAATGTCAGAAAAATAAGAATTATGAACCTGACTTCCTCCAATGTTCAATTTTTTTCCTAAAAATGTAAGCAAATTAGTGCACATTTAATTAGACAATCCTTCATTTGCATATTTAAACATTTTAGGATACGTACGTGTGATACATTTTTTTTTTTTTAGCAATTCTTAAATGTAAGCAATCAACCTGGGAAGTATGCTGATATCTATGAGTATTGTTTACCCTACTCTGTCCTCCTGTGGTGTGTTGCCTTGATCGTGTGTTGTCGACGCACGCCGATCGCGCTTATCGCTGAGGCGATCTCTGCAGTCATGAATGGAGCGGCTGAAGGTTACAGCTTTTATGAATGAGTGCAAACAACAACTCCTCTGCCCTTCGCCCTTCCGCTTGACAAGCGGTGGCAGACTGACTCCAATTCATACGTGAGGCCACTATTGTTAACGTGTGACAGCAATTCTGTCACGGAAGGGCCGAATATTAGGAAATACAGCTGAAGACATGACATATATATATAATACAAGGCCTATTAGAGCCAACCGTCGAGTCGGCGAAAAACAATATAGCGTGTGGAGGCGAAGAAACGAGAAAATATGTCGGGCAACCATTACATTAAAAAAGCTGGCGTGTCATTTTATTAAGGGGTTAAATTAGTTAAATGAACATTCTTGAGTTATAATAGTTAAAGCACATTGTTTACAGGCCCAATATAAGATACTAAACAGCCCGAGCAGCAAACCTGCCTCACATATACGCATTGTCACCGAGCCAACAAAGTCAAATGGTGTTTTTTTTTATGAATGAAGCACTGTATGCAAATGAGAACGATTCAAAGCAACTGAGAAGAAAACAAATGGCGGATATATCCGACCAATGCAACTGACTTTCCAGAACATAAAACCACTTCGGTTTGTATGACTATAGTCAATATTTAAACGCGCTCAATTGTTCAAAAAACAAACAAACAAAATGGCTCTGCTGCGCTCAGCAACGTGTGGCGTGCAAATACACATAGGAATGTTTTGAGGAAGGGCCTTTAAAACATCAAATCCCTTTACCAAATATTTCCGATCCACCCCTACTCCATCTTCCCCCCTCCCTCCTTCAGACTATCAGAGGGAGAGGGCCCGATCCCCCTTTCCACTGACAATACCACTCAACATTTCAACGTAAAATAGTTTACCAAACTTTTCCAGCACCATTCTCAGATGCTCGCTGACTTACTTTAACCATTACATATGTGACATGAGAACAAACGTCCAGAACAAAGACAAACTCAACCCCCCCCCAAAAAAAGACATTTCTTTCCAGGTACTTACTCGTTTGGGTGTGTTTCTTCAATCATTTTTCTTGTTTCACCTACAAAAAAATCCCACAATGGGTGCACTCTGTTCGTTCGTCATTTTTTATCCCACTCTTTTCCAAATAATCCCTCAAATTTCGTTCGTCTAAAAAGTGTCTTCTTGTTGCTCTCTCTCCTCTCCTCGTCTCCGTCTTGATGGGTTTTTTCTTTTTTTTTCTCTCCCTCTCTCTCTATTTTTTTTTTCACTGGATCTAACCAGTTGCTGATGAAAACCTTGGAGAATCTTGGACTAAAGAGACCTAAATCAGATCTTCCCGAATAATTTCCCAGAGTTTTGAGTGCTTGAGTGTAGTCCCGAAAATCCTTTAGATGAAAATGCGTTGATGTTGCTGAGGGTGGCCCCGACGAGCCCCATCTCTGATTACTCCATGTTGGATTATTGTGCAGCAACAGCGCGAGCCCAGCGCGAGCACCAGCAGCAGCGCGAGGGGGAGGGGGGAGAGACCGGAAGCGATGACGTCACACTGCAGGCCGAGCGCCTTTCAAATCAGTGGGATTCGTTTTACGGATAGAAGAAGACCGTGGAAGAACGTCTGGCAGGAGCCGAGATCACGATAGCGAACAACTTAAAGGGATACTAAAAAAAAAAAAAAAAAAAAAAAAAAAAAAAACCTTAAGGGATACCCCCCCCCCCCCCAAAAAAAAAGAAATTCGGTCATAATTTACTCACCTTATTGTTCCAAGCCTGTATGAGGTTCGTTCTTCTGTTGAACACAAAAGAAGATATTTCGAAGAATGTTGCTAACCAGTCAGTTGAAGGTAGAAAATACTATGGAAGAAGTCAATGGCTACCATCAACATTCTTCAAAATATTTTTGTTTAATATCAAAATATCAGAAGAAAGAAACTCATACGGATTTTTGGACACAATCGAAGGGGAGTAAATGACAGAATTTTTGGCGTACTATCCCTTTAAAGGAAATGTTATGTTTATGGCTTAATGTCACATTCATACATGCGAAACTGAGCTTTATTTAATAGCGTTCTCTGCAAAAACAAAACAACTCTATATACTGTCCATGCATTAATGGTTTTAGATGAATATGTGTTACATCCATGATTTTGCTGTGATAGATAAATAATCTGATAATAAAAGTTCATTTAGCATTAAGGAGCCAGAAACAATGTCTAATTTGATTGATTTTAGAAGTATCCGACTATATTCTTTGTCCTCTGGTCATGTTGCACTTTCTTTCTTTTTTTTGACTCTGATGTGAATATTTGTGAATTTTATTTATGTAAATGTCATATACAAAAACAAAAGGATATTTGGCAAATCAAATACTTAATGTTTTTTTTATAACTTTGTTACTTTGTTTTTGGAACTCCAATAAATTATGTCATTTGACATGGATGTCCTGATCTTCAGTAACATTAATAAAAACATAACACAAAATGAAAAACCACATCTTTTGGTGTTTCTCTTAGTGAATTCATATAAATATCACTTAACTGTTAAACCACTCTCCAAATAAGCCATGTAGGTACTAGTTATAAGAACTTACTTATAAACTTACATAAACAGGTTATCTATGAATTTGATAGCTGATTGCATGTGTTTTTATTTGTATTTGAAAGATTTATGAATTCGCCTGTGGAAAAAACCCATCTCTTCATGTTTTTTTTTTTTTTTTTTTGTCTACCTTATGTGAGCGGTGATGTATAACATTACACAACAACAAAGGCTTTTTTAAGTGCTACTTTAGTGCACCACTTCCTCCAAAAAGTGTAATCAGGGTCAAAGGTGGACAGCACAGACTCCTTATCTGTGTAACTTCTGACTCGGAGGGAAAGCTGAGGATTAGACACGCTTTGATCAAGGGACCAGAGAGGTATTTTGAGAACTGAGGGGAACGTTCACCAGTGACAGTCCAAATTCCTTATTGATCACTTCAAATCAGGACGGCCCTCAGAAGCATTCCTCATTCAACCTGTTCACTACACAATGACTTCTAGCGAGAGCTGCCTGCGGTGTTGGTCTATAACCACCATTTGCAAATCTCATCAAAGTATCTCAGATGCCTTGAAGTAATCAGGAAGCTGCTTTTTCAGGCTAATACACACTCAAGAAAGCTTCCAACACTTGACAATAGTTAACTACCCTGGCTATCACAATCAACAACTACAGTGATTTTAGACCTACTTCAAGATAAGAACACCATTGTGATGCCCCCCTCCCCTCACAGTCCCATAATCATGTGACATTTTATTCATTGGCAGCTAGGGCAAATGTTTGATCAATGGAAACATTTACAGAAACTGTGTAACATGTGGCCCTCTAGCGGTTTAGAAAAAAACTGCATGGATTTTGCGGAAGAATATTGTTTGGTTGTGCTTCGGCTCTGCGTGACTGTGTGGAATATGATCCTTCACAATAGGTAGGAGGACTAATGCTACATATGGTCGTTTATGGGTTCAATAAAATACCTTACTCACCTGTTGAGTAATAAAAACGCCATCATCTCCACTTCCCTTCGACAACATTTCAAATCCCTCAGTTCTCGCCATCTCTGAAAAGCCAAGCCAATGTTGATTCTAGTTTTCTGTTCGGCGGTTTGTTTAAAACGGGTGATTCCTGGAGTTTGGAGATTTAGATTATCTATGTTAACCCTTCTCACTCGTTGACGACTAACCTCTCTCACCAGACACGCGACGCGTCAAAGCAGCCGGAGCAACTTTTCTCTATTTACGGATATGACGATATATGTACGCGAGTGACGCATGTACGCGATTTCCCAGGAAAACCATAGAAAGAAAGAAAAACGACAGGTCTGAAATATAAACATAGTGAATCTGAGTAGGACAATTGGATGAAGTATTGATGATCTATTGACTATTAATTCTTAACAAAAAAGCACATAAGTATAGCCTACCTCGATCAAGTCAACTTGAGTATGATATTGAGGTAAAAAAAAAAAAAGTAGCAACAAAAAAAATATAAATCACATTCTTTATTTAAATCAGAATTCGCCCGTTACACTACGATACAAATAAAAAAGAGGGGGAAATAAGATCCAGTTACATAAATTGTGATTGGCACTGGACAAGGATATATTTAAAATAATATCGACAATATGTGGTGTCTCTAATTTATGCATGAGACAATATGAGGCAGAACAAATACCAATGTTTGTGTTATGTACTGTTTGAATGTCCAACAATATTATCCATATCAGATTTATTCTCCAACCTTTCTTAAAATAGCATCCCGGCGTTATCAATTCAGGGAATAAATTGAAGCAACTGTCTGATTGAGATTTCAGAAAAAAATTGTTTTATTATACACAGCACTGCATGTGGAAAAAAACTTGAAAAATAAAATAAAAATAAGGACAGCTCAGAGAATAAAAAAAAACTTTACTTAATATATATATGTATATTTATATAAGAATCATAAAACTTCAGTTGCAACTGTTGAACGCATGTTGAAGTGTGCTTAAACTATTTTTAAAGGCAGACAAAGCAGAAGACTGGCACGCCTGATAAATACATTAGCAAAAAATCCCACAGACTCTCAGTTCAATTTCTCAAAACGCACAAAAAAAAAAAAAAAAAAAAAAAAAAACCCACCACACTTCGCATAACTCGAGTCCCTCTTATTATTCTGGACAAGCACATGACTCAGTAACAGGAAAACAGCACAGCATGGACAGACAGAAACAGCAGAAAGGCTTCCCTACAGCTACAGGGCTAAAGCTTCATGACCACACTGGAATTAAAATGACCGCAATAACTTTTGGTTGCTCGGTTTCATTTATCGTAACACTGGCAAAGAAGTAATTTCCCCTGGAAAAAAAAAAAGCATTTTATTTCTGCCCTTACATTACAGGCGGACGATCTGTCTCTCTGTCACCGGACTGACATACAGAACGACACATCCAGTCGTGACCGGGGCTCATTACAGCTTATATTAGTCTTTGCAGTAATACAGAAGTGATGATGGTGTCTGTCAGAACCATTTGTAAGCTTTGGTGTTACTACATATTGCTATTGCTCATCACTGATTGGGTCGTTGCTGTCACGCACTGCTCTCACTCGTCACTGAAATGAACATGCTTGTGTTGTAGTTTAATAAGGAAGTGTTTCTGTAAGAGTTTTTAGAAACACGTTCTAGCTAAGATCAGACACTTAGACTTCAGGAATTTAAAATTAAAACATTATTTTAGACAAAGACGCCTAATTGGATGGAAATTAAAATTTAAAGTGGGCCATTACTCAGAGAGGAACTCACACTTCAGAGTAATTGTTATTTTTTTTCATAATAACGATAATATTATAATTTCGGCAATTTTATCAAATTGATCAGAAGTGTTTTAGAGTAACACGCACCAACTAATAGCACAAAACATCACAGAATTCATTGCTAATACTTAAAATATGCTTGTGCTCGTTTTTCCCACCCAAACTAATGTCACTTCCTGGAGAAGGGTGGCAGTAATGAATAATACAGGAACAATAAACTATAAAATATTTAATAATAAAACAATTATTCCCAAAAAAACATTTCAAGTTACAGAAAAAAAAAATCTTAATAAATTGCCACTTTTGCATGTTAGAAGTGCAGCACTCGGGTACAAGTTAAAAAGGTGATGAAATCCTTTAACAGTTTCATATTTCATTCAATATATTAAGACATATTTATAATTGGTCATTTAATGTATGCACTATCGTTCAAAGGTTTGGGGTCAGGAAGAATGGTTCATTTTTATATTTTTTGAAAGAAATGAATACTCTTTTTTTTTAAAGCAATGATGCAGTCCAGTACATTTAAAAAAATCAATGAAAAAAAAAAGCTGTTTGTACTTTGTTCATTAACAAATCCTGAAAAAAATATATATGAAGCAGCAAAACTGTTTTCAACATTGATCATAATCAGAAATATTTATTGAGCAGCAAATCAGCATATTAAATGATTTCTGACACTGAAGAGTAAAGACTGGAGTAATGACGCAGCTTTGCATCACAGGAATAAATTACATTTAAAAATATATATTCAAATAGAAAACAGTCATGTTAAATTGTAATAATATTTCACAATATTAAGTACAATAATTTTTAAAATCACATAAATGCCGCCTTGTTTCTTCTTTCAAAAACACAAAAAGATCTTACCGACCCCAAACTTTTGAACAGTAGTTGTATATATAGATTATTATTATTATTATATAATGAATATTTTCTACATTATGTGAAGGGGACAAGAAAATGCACAGCAAAGCAGGAATGAAGCGATCGCCACTCGTACGTCAGTGCAGTGACAGAAGACCAGATAAAACATAATACAAAACCTCCTCAGTACCATTCATAACTCAAACCCATAAATCCACACCTGGTGACATGACTCGCTGAACAAAGGAGATTGGTGATGTCAAAGAGATGCAGGGGTCGAGGGGCGTTTATCCGTGCTTATCTGACGGTGACGCCGAGCTTCTCCAGAACGCGCACGCCCTTTTCCTCATACTCTTCCCGCGTCAGCCAGAAGTTGTCCTTGTCTTTCATGATGTCAGCCAGCACCGCTCCACCCAGGAACACCATGTGCTTGCGGCGGGGAGGGTCCTCGATCCGGATCTTGAATTTCTACGGGGGTATTAAATAGACAGCGTGACGAGAATTTCAGGGGAGTGGAATAGCATGGACACTGACCCACATACCACGGTTTGAATGGATCTCTTTAATGCATATAAAAAGCACACTGTCCAGTTGGGAATCGAGCGGCCAACCCAAATGGGAGAATAATGAGGTGTACGGTGTATGTGGAGCCGTTCTGTGTTCATCCGGCTATAAACAGGTGGCTGAAAGGGTCTCATGGAAGCCGTCGTGTAAAGTCGATCGCTTTTTAATTTGCCTTAAACACAGTTTCGGGATCGGCAGACAGACACGTCGCTCGGGCGTATCGGCATGCCATCTGAAATTGATCATCTATATATAGCGGCCTGACAAGCGGCCCACTCTGAGGCTCCCCAAAATGCTTTTCCAGGCCAATGGCCAGGTTTAAAATGTGATGGAGCTCAGCTGGGCAGTGTGTGTGTAACGGTGGCGTTCTCTCTGTGTAGTGGGACGCAGCTCCACCTGCTGGTGCACAGGAGGCATTACCACACATCTGTGTGCGTTTAAAAAGTTAAAATACTTTCTTTTATCCCAGCTTAACCCTATAAAGTCTACTGTATCATATTTAATATGTGCATTTCTAACATCTTAAACTATCAGCATAATTAAAAAAGCTGGTTCATGGCTTCTGGTGTCTGACTGATAGTTTATACTTTTTTTAGCAAGTAAAAGGCCTTTTAGTATAATTGTAAAAAAAAGTTTTTGCTCGCTTGTTTTCTGTACTGATTTGTATTAAGTAAACATGAGAATAACTTTTATAATATTAGTCTTTTTTCAAGATGAACATTTACTGAAGGTTTACTTGATTTTTCACAGTTTTCATCCATCAGGCTTTTGAGGAACATCTATTTGTTCATCTCTCAATCATCATTGCATTGTATGTTTCGCCCCACAATAAAAACTACACAGCTTTGATCATAAATCTAAACATTTAAATATTACCTTACAAATAAATATTGTTGGGAGATATAGAGTGACAACTGATATTCATACTGTATGCAATTAGTCTGTTATACTGTTATAAAAATCACATTTACATTACAAGCAACTTTACATTACTTTTGGCCATAGAAATATCAGGAAATGGACCATATTGCATATTTTTGCTCAGTTTGGGTCTTTTTTCCTCAAGTATGAGCTCTGTATTCTTACTATATCACACTTTAGGAGCCATAAAAGTCTGATATATCAAACATAATACTACACAGACACACACACAAAAGAAGACTTTAAAAAATATATTTTGTCTAAAGTTTCTGTTCCAGACTACGTAAGGCTTTACAGAGTGAACTAAAAGAACCACTTGTTTTAAAGGCATACTATGCAGTTTCCATTTTTGTCAAACGGTACTTGTATTTAAGGTTACTGTCGTAAATACCACTCCCGCAGAGCCGTCTCTGCACTCACTTGACTCTTCCGACCGCGCTTTCTTCGTCGACTCTGCCATGATTCACGTCTGAAATGCGTGCTAGTGTCTTCCATAGAGACTGCTTCATATGTTGTTGATGTATGTGACGTTGTGCCGTAAAGCAAGTTGTGATTCTTTGGTGGAGCGCCACCTCTCAAATCTGCATTTCTGTTTTTTTCTGCATTCCACTTTGCTATCGGGATGATGCGAGTTCATTTACCATCGAAATGACTTCGAAGCTGTTATATTAAGGGTACAAATCTTGCATAGTGTGCCTTTAAACCCAGACTCTGCGGCACTATCACAAAGTTGCTCAATCATTCACTATATCGCCCAGTCTTACTTAAAACCCATGCAAATGGGCTACTGTTGAACTCATGTTTGATGGATGACACATTTACACAAGCACTGACTGGGCAAACTTACCGAGAGCTTGTCCACATCACCCTTCAGTACCCGCTCTAGATAAAGCTGCTTCAGTTCCCGCTCTAGTCGAGAGGGCAGACCAGGGTACATGGTGGATCCTCCCGACAGAACAATGTGTTTATAGAACTCAGCCCTGAGGAAGAGAGAGCATGATAACACCATACAGTGAGGTTCATTGATACTGGAAGGGTAAAGGGTGAAGTTACTAAAATGATGGGAAGATAAAACCAAGTGTTCATCTTTAGGTTATCATGTTATTGCTTGGTTTGTTTATTTCAGTGTCACATTCTGATACATGACTTATTGTATATTGAAGGGAGCATCAGATCAGCAACTATAGGAAGTGCTGGTGGTGTGGAATAAGAGCTCACCTTGTGTCAATGTCTGCCGCTTGGATGGTGTTGAAGAGCAGTTCGGCCACTCCGACTCCTTCCACATTAATGAGATGAGGCTGAAACAGAGCCTCTGGGGCCTCGAACCTCTCGCCTCCGACCTTAATGACCCGGCCATCAGGGAGCTGGAGACACAGAGAACATACAACCGTTTAGGGTTTTAAATGAGTCAATATAAAGAGGGTGTTCACACTTGTAGTTCGGTTTGCTTTACAGAACAACAAAAAAACACAACAAATGTCCTGGTCGGCTTCATGTTCACATTGGCATTTTTAATACCGAACCTAAAGATACTGAACCTACACGGCAAAAAATGCTTTTCTTACTTAGTATTTTTGTCTTGTTTCCTTGTTCATCATATAGGATTTACTAGATAAGTAAAATTAAGAGTTTTTTAAAACAAGCTGGGAAGAAACAAGAAGGTAATTTTGCCTGTTTTCTTAAAAAAAAAAAAAAAAAAATCAGAAAACAAGGTATAATATCTCGCATCATTTTACTTATCTAGTAAATCCTTCTTGATTTAAGAATTTTTAGATATTTGGACTGAAAACAAGGCAAAAATACTATATGTGTGTGTGTGTGTGTGTGTGTGTGTATACATGCATATTTATTTCACCTTTATTTAACCAGGTTAATCGGTTGAGAACAAGTTCTCATTTGCAACCGCGACCTGGCCAAGATATGTGTGTGTGTGTATATATATATATAGGATATACACACACACACACACATATATATACACACACACACACACACACATGCATATATATATATATATATATATATATATATATATACACACACACACACACACACACACATGCATACATACATATTAAAATTACAATATATTTGTGATGCTTTTGCTGCTGATATAAATTGACTACTTCCCTAAAGAAGTAATTAGACAAGATTTGTGATTCTTCCTGTTTTTGCATCTTAGAGTTGCGGGGGGGGGGGGGGGGGGGGGGGAGCTTACAGCACTCAAACTTTATTAAAAGTTAAACAATATTAAAGTGTCTCCAGTGGCAACAGGACTGCAAGTGTATGTGTTTTATGATAAGTAACCTGGCTGATAAATACTGTGGTACATAACCACTCCTCGTGTCAACATTCGGCTGCTTTCTTATCACATGCCCCACTACTTCAAATTGGCCTTGATAATAAGATGTTCCTGTTGGACTGAGCAAAGTCTCAGGTCTGAAGGGTAACCCACAGCGAGCCTAACTGTGATGACTAATGAGAAAATGGCGACAGGGTGCGTGGGAGTATATAAAGAGCCCATTGAGGACTGTCCAGAGGTCGGAACTGCAGAGCTTCCCAGCTGGGGAAGGATTGTGGCCACGCAGGAAATGATGTTACATGCTGGTTAAGCAACTTCAAAACCACACTGCCTTCCTTGTTTCAAAACTTGTTCTTTTGATTCTCTTTTTTGAATGCCCTCTAAAAGAAAACGTTCAGAAATTAAATCAAAAGAAAAATATACCACACCCATACCTACAAACTCAAAGAAAAGGAGGAACTTAGCCCAGTTTGTGTGACAAGTAAAACTCTGACCAACTGTTGCCCCCTTGAGGCCACTCGGCTAAATTACACATCCAGCAGCCAATCAGAATCCGGCAGTGTGTGGCGTCTCACAGACAGGATGTCAAAGTGTAGACTGAAGAATTTCCCTGCTGCTAAATCCAATCCAAAGAGCATATTACCATGGAAACGCAGAACACTTATGTGTCCCAGTGGGAAATCTGTGAAACCACATACTAAAACCTCCAGCCAGAAAAACTTCTGCCTCACAAACTGTAACTTTCGAACATCTCGGCAAGGAGGATACTTTCACGCTGCCGGCTGTTAACACCTTTTCAGAATGCAACCTTGCGTTAAAATGGTTCATGAAATTCTTCCCAGAGTCACATAAAACTGACCGTGTAGGTCTCCACCAATACGGTGGTCTCCAGGGCGAGCTTCTGTTCCTGCTCGATGTTGTATCCCACGTAGCAGAGATTCTCCTTCATCATGCGCACCGTCTCGAAGTCTGCCGAATGGTTGAAGGCGTAACCTCGCAGCAAGAGCAACTGTGTGATGCCAAAAAACAAACAAACATGTCGAATGTAAGTTATGTTTATTTTAATCATCTGATGCGACTTGCAACGTTTTCCAAAGCGGGGCTCAAGGAACGATATAAAAATCTTAACAGGAACAAACAAAAATCGAAATCAAGTTTAATCATTCTGAACAGAAATGCATATTTGAAATGACCTTTAACTGATTAATAAAGTTATTTTATCTTTCTGTTTAATATCTTGCTTCCGAGGATATGACGCCAACCGTTAAAGCGTTACATTTAATGGCATGTAATATCCAGCCTGGTGTGTCTTTTTAAACCAGCGAAAAGTGCAGGTTATTGTAGAACCGCTGGTTTAAATAAGTAAACCATGTTTTTAAAAGGTAGTATTGTGACTTGATGTACGGTCTGACACTTGCATGTGTCGATAGATTATTAACATTTGACCAAAATCAAGATTAAATTTAGTTTTTCACCAGCGAATGTGTGAGATTTGTGTTTGGTCAGTCATTACAACGGCCGCATCCGAGGCAGGAAGTGCATCCCATTACGTTTTCATCAACTTAGAGGTTATTGTAGCTATGTGGGCGCTCAGTTTATAACAATCTTGTGTTATAAAAGATGAAGTGCTATGCATAGGCTGTGTTGGCTATGACTAGATGGCAAACTAAGACTGTTCTCATATACATAAAACATTAGCCTTTACACACATCGTGTTTTTTTTTTTGCTGTTCTTGTGCAAACAACCAGTTCTTTATTTACCCTTGCACTGCAAACAAGCAGAGACGATTGAGGCGGGTGGAGCTTCTGTATGCGGTTTTGCCGACAGTTTGAGGATCCGCTGGAGTTACGAGGTTTAGTCACAAGCTCTTTGTAGTATAAAGTTCTATGCTCTTGTTTAAAGTACAGACAAAAAAAGTAAAAAACATTAACTGGTATTTTTTCTAGGGCTGTCAAACGATTAAAATATTTTAATCGCGATTAATCGCATTAATGTCATAGTTAACGCGCGATTAATCGCACATTTTTATCTATTCTAAATGTCTCTTGATTTCTTTTTGTCCCATTATTTTTTTCTCATTTTAATGCTCTTATCAACATGGAAAAGTGGATCGGCTTGCTTTGTGCAAATGTTGTTGTTGTTTTTTTAAACAACATTGGCATACTGTGTTCAATTTCACACTAACATTCTCACTTGGAGCAAATAATCTCTCACACAATGTGACACTGTCTGACACTGTGAGTGCATCAATAAAAGAGTGAAAGAAATACTGATGAGGTAACGTTACTAATATTGACGAGTGGCCGTAGAAACGCATCAGCTGAGTGTGTGTGTGTGTGTGCGCTTGACTATCAAGTGGTATTTAGCCTGGACGTGCTGCGATGATAGCTCAGTTCACAACGACACAACACACAGATCACTTTGGTCTTGTCAATTGAACCATTTGGCAACTTTTTAAAAGTAAACTTTCCATTCAGAATCTTTATTGGCCTCCATTTCGGCGTCTCGCGCTCATCATTCATCCACTCAAAACGTAACGTTCAGACGAGAAGCGCCGCGTCGCGCAGCGGCTCGTATTTAAAATTCGAACACATTATTATCTATGAGTGTACACACACCGGCGGCGCCATTCAGCGTTTTTATTGCTGCCCATAAACTGAGAAAGTGCGCGTCCGATGTGCTAGACGCGCTCAGTTGTCCTAGACGCGGCTCAGCGCTGTGCTTCCCGTCCACTCTTTGGCCGGTTCGCATCGCAAGCCCAAACAAGTGTGTGCGGCGTGCCTGTTGTTTTGTTTCTGGTCTAGCTAGATCCAGTGTGGTGTTGTAGTTTTAATAACGTTACTAGTTGTTGCAAAAGCATGTGAAAAAAACTACAAAGTTTGCTAGGCGTTAATCTCGCGATAAAAAAATTGACGCCGTTAAAATGGGTTTGCGTTAACACCGTTAATAACGCGTTTAACGGACAGCCCTAATTTTTTCCTGAACAAACCCTTTTCGGAACGGTAATGTAAAAAATGTATTGTAAAATACTGACTCGGAGTGAACCGATTGATTTTCCCCCCGGTTTTCAAGCCTTGTTCCAAAGTGCCTTAATTAACATCAAGCACGCAAAACATGCACAGAGAGCACACATTTGGATTAATGCCGATCAAAAGACGTTTATTACGTACGGTGTATTTATATACATTACCTACGTTTATTAGTTTCTACATTCATTTCACACACGCTGTTCTTTTAGTTTCGCTTTAAATAAATTAATTTAGTATTGGTGTTTTTAGGGATGCACAATATATCGGCCACCATATCGGTATCAGCCGATATATGTTAATTTTTAATGTTATTATCGGCCCGATAAGAAAATTTGGCCGATATCTTAAAGCCGACAAATAATGGATCATTTCCTTCAGCCAAGACACTTCAGATGCGCACTCATCATGATGGTTTTGAATCAGGGATGCGCCGATCCGATATTCAGTATCGGTATCGGCTCCGATACTGACATTTTTGCCGGATCGGGTATCGGTCAGACGAGGCCGATCCAAATCTGATATTGTGCGTATACTATTCTGTGCTATTGTTAAGCCCCACAAAAGGCACAAAAACATTATAAAGCACCATAAAGTTGTCGTGCACTATATTATAAGTGTTCTGAAGCCATTATATAGTATAATGTGAGATATAAATGAATATTTAAGTCATTAAATTCAAGATCACGTACACTTTTCCCTCCGCTGCGGCTGTCAGTCATTCTCCATTCAGCATCAAACAGCGCGTCGCGTTCGGTTACGAGTCAACACGATGAAAAACTCTCTCCAAGATGATTCAATGTTACTATAATTATACTTGATCTGTAGATATAGGTCTATGGTTTTGCATTAAACAACTTTATCTTGCCGGACTTTATTGCTGTACCTTAACTAAGTTACTTTCTACCGGGTGTCTGTCTTACAACACTGGAGTCAGAGCACTATAGCTAACTGTTCTTCACGCGCACAGTAACTGACATTTAAAACTGTTAAAAGAAAATGTTCAATAAACTATTGCTTAGATAGATACTGTATAATACTCTTAGCATCAATATGTCTTTCCTTCGTGCTTTGAACTCTTCAATGTGGACTCGACGCGCTGCGCGCTGTGACTCGTGTTGCTTCAAGCGCATCATTCTGCGCTCGGGATGCGCATAAGCGCTGTGTGCCGCTTTTCATATCAATACAGCGACTGTTTTTTATAGACTGTTCTGTACTATCCATCATGTTGCTGCCTCATTAAACCGCTGTGCTATACATTTAAAACATGTCTCAATTTTATAGTAGGCTATAAAATAATTAATATTTTTGATTTTTGTTATCTTGTTTTTCATGAATGTATTTTACAACAATACAAAGAGCAATGTGTAACGTTTTACCAGATTTAGTGTTACACTTATTCTCATATTTGTTCCCCACTAAATGTTTTTTCATGTTCAGATTTAATACAATTATTGTGCACTTGTGATTTTTCTAGACTAAATTTTACTGCTTAATTATCCACTATTCTAGTTTAATTTCCTATTTGCAGTGCAAATAGCATCCATTAAACATCCTGTGCAAATTTTGCACTTTAATTTTGAATGTCAACAAGTTTAAGCTACTGAACTTTTTATTTTATTTTGCACTTGTTGCTCTGGTGCTGGTTTAATAAATCACTAAACTTGTGAATACATTGTTTGTCATTTAGTTTTACAAGGCTAAAAAAATATAGTTTAAGTTGAGCCTGATATCTTGCAAAGTAATGCATACAGCTTAAGTAATTTAGCTCTTTTAACATTTTACCTTTGTATCGGATCGGTACTCGGTATCGGCCGATATTGAATTGCAGGTATCGGAATCGGTATCGGAAACAAAAAAGGTGGATCGGAGCATCCCTATTTTGAATGAATCACTTGAAATATGATTTAAATCACTACACAAAGGAAAATACAGTAACACCGTGTCCTAACTACACGCGACGACATGCGATAAAAGGCGTCTTTTTCCATGTTAATCAGAGTTTTTGTCCTAACCAGCCGCGACGATTCCATTTTAGAAACTGTTTCTATTTTTCTGCGACTTCGCGCTGGAATAACAAACACAAAGTGTGGCAATGATAATCTCAGGTACCGGTTATGTGCTTTATTTAGTGTTATACCATGGTCTGGGTGAATACTCGATTCTGATTGGCTGCAGGGTGTCAATTAAAAAGTGATGTAGGACACCTAGTAAAGGAGTTCTAAAACCGTAAGATTTCGATTGTAAAACTAATTAAAATATAAACTAATGTTTTAAAAATGTGTTATTTGGCAAGTGAACATGGTATAAGCGGGTTAATGCCCTTCGAGGTGTCCATTGTCAGTTATTAATGGACTAACCGTCCTCACGCCTCGCCGTCTTCCATTAATACCTGACAATGGACACCACGTAATTCAACTCAGATCTTGAAATTAAACAAATGGAAACAAGAATGTTCAAACTGTGAAAAAACTAGTGTATTATTTGACAAAGATTGTTTTAGTAGCCCATGTATTTTTAATAATGTTTAAATGGTGTAATATTTGTGAATTTGATTATGTAGCCGTGTGCCTCTGGTGCCGTGCACTCGCCGCGAGAGCCCGCTCACACGCTGTTCTGATTGGCTGTGGGGTTTGATTGATTTTGACGCATCTCGCAGTCGTTTGGACAGACAAATTATTTGGCGCTGGAATCTTATCGCGTCTGGTTAGGACACGGTGTAAAGTGCAACATGTGCAGCACAAGTCTGTCATATAGACCACATAAAATTATGATAAAAACATTATAATTGAGTGCTTGGGACAAAGCTTTTAATGGTGAGACTTTTGTTTTTGTAATCAGGTTTTCAAAAATGAATAAAACAAATTAAAAATTTGATTTATCGGACAATATATTGGTTATCGGCATTCAAATATAAAGAATTATCGGTTATCGGTATTGGCCAAAATTTTCATACCGGTGCATCGCTATTGTATATAAATTATGTTTGTTTTATACTATATTTCTCATTCCTTCTAAATACTGTTAAATTTAAAGAATTTGTCGAGGAGTGAATGGAACTATACTTTTAAACATAAAAACATGCTCCGTTTGAATGGCCCCTTTGACTGAATAACATAAAAGATAGTTGCTTCAACATGTTATTAGGGAATCGTGGGACATCTAAGCTCTTCCGTGTTAAATGAGGAAGTGAAATGACATACTTCACATTATTTTAACCAAGATGCTGAAGCATGTGAAGTTAAATATTCCATACCTTAATGAGATAGCGTGTAATGTCTCGTCCCGCAATGTCCAGTCTCCTGGTAAGATGGGGCAGAGAGAAGCCCTCGTACACGGGACAGATGTGGGTCACTCCATCGCCCGAATCCACCACCACCCCTGTCAAAAGCCCTGGGTGCACCACACAGACAGATATTGATCGAATGTCCGAAACAAGCGATTGCAATAAAATGTTTGCCAATTCAACATTGAGCAATAATGTTATGTACAAGGTTAAAACAGTGCAGAGGATAACTCACCTTGAGCATAAAGTGTTAGCACAGCCTGGATGGCGATGTAAACACCTGCAAACTGGTATGTCTCAAACATGACCTAAAGGGCAGTGGGACAAACAAAAGAAAATATTAAACCGTGATTTATTTATTCATATCTAATAGAAATGTAACAAAGTAAAAACTTTGTTTTTTACTTGACTTAAAATGTAAACTTTTGAACAGGAGTGTGTATTCATAATTTAGGGCATCAAAACTCTCCAAACTACTGGGAGGCTAGGCCAAATACTTGTGACCTTTTCAGCATTTTTAGTGATGTTTTGATAGGCATGTTTTCACACAAATTTTTTGAATATATTTAACACTAAAAGTAATCTCATGAAATGTAACAGTAATAAGAAATTTACAAATTACCATTATGAACAAGAATTATAGCAATTTAATAACTCAGATTAGGGGGGTGGTTAGGCTTCATTTGTCTTTATGGAAAGAATAATTTCTTAATTGGATTATGGCGTCAAATGTGACTTCACATGAATGGTCAGGCAACACACACCTCTATGATCTTCTCGCGGTTCTTGGTCGGGTTCATGGGAGGTTCTGTGAGGAGGATCTTGCAGTTGCGCGACTCGATTTTGAGCTTCTCCGGGCCGAAGGTGTAATCCCATAAGTGCTTCATATCATCCCAGTTCCTGACGATGCCGTTCTCCATTGGATAGTTCACCTCCAGCATTGAGCGCAGTTCACTCGCTTCATCTCCCACCATCAGATCCTGAGTAATCGTAAGACAAAGGTTAGAAAAACCATCTCGGCTCATAGCTATGATGACGAAACCAGAGGTCAGTGATATAGAATCCGTCAAAAACACTCAGCATCAGCATTTCCACAACAGATGCACAGCACCGGGAATCTCATGTCCCACAGCTGAACCACTTTGGTGCAGTTAGGGTTTGGGGCACGAGGAAGCCTTCGTTACGGCTCAAGCACAGTAAACACGACCGCTGAGATGAGATAGACAGATGTTGCACTCGTTCACTAGAACCAACATGCACAGATCAGCAGATCTCCATGCACAACAACATGTTAGTAACTTGCATCGACCACCCTTTACCCCAGATAAACCCTCACATGTTTAGCATTGGCTTTAAAGAGGTCATGAACTGAATTTTGTTCTATTTTATAATGTTTCCTGAGGTGCACTTTTAATGTTAATCTGATTTTTACATAATTTTTTTAGAAAAAAGGCATTTTTTTCTAGCCTGATCTGAACGCTCTGTTTGAAGGGGTGTGTCTGTGTGAGACTTCAGTGTAAACGCCCATTGCTGTGATTGGCTAACACAAGTAATACATGTGAAACTCTCTCGAAAACTTTTAGCACGTTTTTAGTATTACAGCTGTCGAGATTAACCAATTGTGAAAAAGGGAGTGTTCTTTTTTTCCAATCGCTATCTGTATATAATTTAATCACAGTTTAAATAACAGACTATTTTCATGCTACTAAAGTGAAGTTGATCGTTTAGTAACTGGCTTGATTTACTGATGCATAAACAGCATTGAACGACTTTAAGAAAGAAAATCTGTCTGAACTTGAATAATTACACATCAGAAATCATGTTTTTGACGTTGCTGATCATCTAGTTTTCTGGCCTTGGTTTCAATAAAAGCTGTTTTTGGAATAACAAGGAAGTTTTGAGTTTTGAAACTTACATGATATTTTTGTAGTATTACCACCTCGTAACTGTCAAAAGATCAAGGAAATTTAAATTCTCAGTTCATGACCCCTTTAAAACCTGTTCACACCAAAGATGATAAGTTTTATTAATCGTTCTAAATCTATGAGAATAGGGAAGTCCACACACACCATAACCTTTTAACCCTAATAGAGCATCACAGTCCCGCCCACAGCCGGTGCCGGAAGTAAAAATTCAATACAATTTCTCCATTGACATTTGGGGTATAAGCCATAAAAACGTAACCATACATGGTAGACTTAAAACCAGCAACGGCTGTACTAAGCGATTGTATATGCTCATATAAACGGCAAAAGTTCATGGGGCACTAACCTTGTTTTGAGATAAATGCCTTTTATTCGCGATGTCTTGGATAAGTACTTCATTACCCACAATCCTAAACAATCCCATAATCCCACAGTGATGCATCTGATTGGTGGATGTCGTGTAAACCCCGCGAAGGTCCGTGAAAAAACAGAGCATTGCCATGGAAGCAGGATTCTAACAGTAGAGACTGTACGGACTGTTTTCTTTAGCGGAAGCCATATAAATAGTTTTTAAATCAATACATTCCTTTTTAAATTAATATTTTGTGTCAAATTATTTATTTATTTGGTAGGTAGCCATGTAATAAGCAGGATAATGTATAGCGAGTTGGTTGTTATAGCGAATACAACTCCCTTCAGGCTCCGCTTCGGGCTCATAATCAGCCTTTCGCGAGTTGTATTCGCTATAACGACCTTTACATTATCCCTTACTTATCGTTCACTTTAGATAGGCTACTGTAGCCTTCATAAGGTTTGAGTCATATCAAGCATTTTATGATGCCACTGTCAAAACAATATTAAGCCTAGTCATACCTCTTCATGCATTTACTGAACATTTGTGTAATAATTCATGGCAAGTTAATAAACTGAATATGACGGTCCAAGAGCAGACCATGCACCGGTCCATGCATCAGACCGGTGGCGCTGTGCACTTTCTGGTTTGCTGACCATCACTTTTTAATTTTCACTTGTTGTGGATATTAAGAAAATACATTAAATGTTATTACAATTAAGGATGAACTATAACTTCATGAAAATGAGCATGGACCTCAACCTGCCCTGTCAGCAGAGTGTCCTGTCTCATAAAGGGCTTTGAAATAAACACACAAACTAACGTTACACACTGACTGAACACACGTGTGTTGATGACTGAGCTGCACCATGTTGCTAACGTTATCGTTAACCGCTTTCACACACGCACACAATATATTATTATTTTTATTTATACGATTATTACTGAAATAACTGCTATTAACTACACATTTACTATATCAAATTCACTCAAAATGCTCTTTCGCGGTTGTGGCTTCAGTCGACTTCAGTGAGGCGCGGTGGTTTATGGGATGAGTAGTTCCTTCGCTCGGAAATGGAAATATGTACACAGTCTTGTACCTTTGCCTTTTTTTGGATTTTCTCTTAGTTTTTTCACTCGAAATGATATGTTGTATGCTTATGAGTTCAGCCATAGCTGGTTATCCTCAGACATGCTCTAAAACTCTTTAGATACGGATTTTTCCAAAAGTCAATGGGAGAAATGAATGGGAAATTTACTTCCGGCACCAAAGCCCTCTCGGGCTGTGGGCGGGACTGTGATGCTCTATTGATGGAGTGTGTAGCTTTTAATTTCTAAAACAACCATCTAGGAAGACACATCATGGCCATATTCCGGTAGACTTTACAGAGATCTTGACTCTTGCCAACATTGATGCACCTCTTGATGGAAATAACAACATCACAACATGCATTTCCATCAAGAGGTGCATCAATTTTTGGTCCAGATCTTGCATTGACAATTCAAGAGTCCAGCACTCTGTAAAGTCTCCTCCAGCACATCCCAAACACTTTCAATGTCTGGACTCAATTCATGTGTGAAAATTATTATTCTTGCTCCCTCCCAACCATTCTTTCACAATTTGAGGAGCCTGATGAATCTTGATATTGTCATCCATGATGTTTCTTCATGCATGGTTGTTTAAGAAATGAAAAGCTACACACTCAATTAGGGTTAGAAGAACTGTTGCCAAACATATAACATGCTAGACTGCAATAATGATCCAGTCATAGTCTCTTTAGCATTTGCCTATTTAAATCCAGAGAGTTTAATACACTTTGGTAATAGATATGCTTGTCTGAGAGGACATATCTAATAACTAGGAAGGCTTTGAGTATTGAATGAATCACTGAATGTTAATTGTATGGATTATCACGTCGTGCACGGGTACAGTGTGTTATTTGGCACCGGCACAGGATGTGTCTGGTTGTGCCATGTGTTTTCAATAGAGCCCCGCAGGCCTATTAAATTTCATCTGTCTGACTAACTTCCTGGGTACAGCACACCTTCAGAAACATTTTAGTTTCTCTGAAAAGGCACATTCAGGGTTTTCTAGAAGTGTTTTGAAAAAAGGAGCAATATCTTGTGAACACCGCTACCAATGCGTCTTTTGTGACATGTCAGAAACTATTTAGAGCTTATTGGTTTTCTTCTAGTTCCTCAAACATTATTCTAGAGGCCAGAGGACATTGAACAGACAGACAGGATGATGGGCAGCTACAAAAACTGCAGAGACTTCAACATTTCCCTCCATCTTGAGGCCGACTTCTGCTAAATCTATTTCGGAGAAGGAAATTAAGCTATAATGTCTGACGGGGATATGAATAGTTGCCAAGTCCTGTGAAAGACATTTGCAGCTTTGAAACAGAAGACAAAGTGCAGTGTAAGAGCAGTTGCACTGTGGCAATTTAGATAGTACAATACAAAAAATAAAGGGCTGGGCGATACATAGAATACTCACAATAATATATTTTGCAAAGAAACTGCAATTATCTATAAAGGAATGAGAAACTATACAGAATAAATCAAGATTAAATAGTAATCGAAGATCAATAATCTGCAACACCACTGTAATACTGCATGGTGCAACACACTCTCCTCAGCAGGCCGTACGTGTTAAACAGAGCAAACGCCGGGCTGCACTTACCATTTTTTTGTTATTCTACTTTACCATGTGAAGAACAAGAAGGAAAGAGTGTAAGTATTAAAAGAAGGTCAAACAGGACAGAATGAAGGTTTATTTAAAGTCCCCCTGAGGTGAAAATCAAGTTTTTAAATATTGTTTATATGTGACCCTGGACCACGAAACCAGTCATAAGGGTCATTTTCTTTAAATTTCTTGAAAGCTGAATAAATAAGCTTTCCATTGATGTATGTTTGTTAGGATAGGACAATATTTGGCCGAGATACAAGTACAACTATTTGAAAATCTGGAATCTGAGGGTGCACAAACATTGAAACATTGAGAAAATCTCCTTTAAAGTTGTGCATTTATGTTCGCAATTGTACTGCATCCACTCAAAAAAAAAAAAAAAAATTTAATTTACGGTTGGAAATTTACTAAATATCTCCATAAAACATAATCTTTACTTAATATCCGAATTTTTTTTGGCATAAAAAAAAAAATCTATAATTTTGACCCATACAATGTATCGTTGGCTATTGCCACAAATATACCCGTGCGACTCGTGACTGGTTTTGTGATCCAGGGTCTATGTGGTGTTTTTAATACGCTTTAAGACAAACCATGTGCAAATATATAAGTCAACAGCATTGCTGAGTATTTTTCCCTTTAAAACTTCAGTGAACCAAAGTCTCAAAAACGCGGTTTGAAATCGCTGGTGTTTCTGACGTCACAAACTACCTTGTAACCAATCAGATCAACGTGCCGGGCGGGCTTTAGCATATCATTAACAGCAAACTAGCAGGGGAGTCTCGAGAGATGCAAGGTTGTCCCGGTATATTTTACTGTTGATATGAAAAATTGGGTAGATTTAGCAATATATGATGCGAGTGTATTACGATGTTATGACGAACTATATGCCTTGACTACAGGGGGACTTTAAAACAACTAAGGTAAAAGTTTAGAACATTACTTTTGAGAATCCTTCAATGCACAGTATTCTCTAACAAACTCCAAATTGATCATCTGACCAGGCAGAGAGTAGACTGTGAGTGCGAGTGCGGACCTCACCTTAATCTCAATGTTGCCCACTTTAGTTGAGGATCGGATGATGGGCCTGCCCACCAGTGCTGGGAAGATGTGCTCTGGGAAGTTGGATCCGGCAAAGCCACACTTCACAAACTAAAGGATTCAGAGAGAGAGAGAGAGAGAAAAGTAATGAAGAATACTGTGTTCATCCTCTACTTGTTTAGACAACAAGATAGCAAAACAAACTGAATTTGATGCATTTAACACATCTTTATGATTGGCCATTGTCAGGGTCCGCATGTGCAGACGTTATATGTTAAATGCAAAAGTTTTTTTTTTTTTTGCATTTAACATATAACCTCTGCACCTGCGGACCATAACAATGGCAAATATTATTATTATCACAGTCAATACAATATTTGACCAACAGTTTTTGTGATTACCGGATAAAAGTATCAATTTCATAGAGGTTGCACTCGAAAATAGCAATTACACAGATGAGCATAATTAGAAAAAACTATATTGTAATTTTTCCTGAATTTCCAATGACAAAAGGCCTGGTTTTAATGACTTTTAGAATGCTACAACACACACATGTTTTATAAAATACTGCAACAGTGCCACAAGGATGACATAATTGTGTAGGCCAATCAGGAAGTTAGCATCACACTGGTCATGGGTGCTTCATCTGGAATAATCGGCTTATTCAATTCAAGAATAAATCCTTATTTTATAAAACTTGGTTTAATAATAACATAATTCTAGTATCCCAACTATTAAATGATAATGGGTCATTGCTGAATTATTCTGAATTCCTTCACACGTTTGGCATTGCAATCACCCCAAGAGAGTTTGCCATTGTTATGGATGCTATCCCATCTGGTATTTTAACTCTCTTAAAGGAGGCTGGAAAACCAGATTGCCTACCAGCTTCGGACCCTAAGTTGACCTCAGTTGGTAATATATGTTTCGCAACCACAACGAGGAATAACAATCGTAATATTCGCTCTTTATTCCAGAGAGATGTCACTAGCATCCCTAATGTTGTTCCCTATTGGTCTAACTTTGTTGACAACCTGAATTGAGGGAATATATGGAACCTTCCTTACAAATACCTCCTTATGAATAAAGTTAGAGAAATATCTTTCAAAATTATACATACAAATGAAATTACTGTTAAACTTATTGCTGATTTTTCTTTGTTTTGGAAAGATGTACTGTTTGGTTTCCATGATAACAAAAGTAAAAAAACAGAAATAAATATACCTAATTAATGTATTGATAATTTTAGGGAAATGTCATATTCACAAAGCCAAATTTAGTAATTCTAAACCCTCTTTTGTTGCTTTTGGTAAGGAGACGGAACAGTACATCAAATCCATCTATGATTCAAAAAATAAGAAGGCTGCTAAAACCATTCAGTTATGCTCTATTTTTAATGTATTTATTTTAATCTCCCCCTGGTTCTGCTCTTGTATATTATTTTGTTTTCTTCTATTAATGACTCTATTTGTGTTCTTATTGTTTGTATCGCAAAGAGACTTAATAAAGATTTAAAAAAAAACTAAAAAAAAACAAGAAGAAAGCATCACACTTGTTCCCTCGATTGCATTTTTCCATTGGGTTTTTCAGAAAATAAGCTCTGTACGTAACCAACAAAAATGTATGATTCTTCATGTTTTGTTCACCATGATAATCTTCACAAATGAACACAACTTTTATGATCTAAAAATGCAATACCCAGAATTAAAAGCCAAAGTTATAAAGATCTACACCACAGGAACATGACTTCAGCGTCACTATGGTCGTTTCCGAAAACTCTTTCAATCTAAAACAAAACAGTTTGATGTGATGACGTTTAATGTCCTGGCATCCTCTGTATCGTAGATATGTATGTGTAGATCGATGCCTAACACGTCGTCGGTCAACGTTTTATCACTTACAGTAAGAATTAATGATGCCACAACATTACACAGCTTCTGGTAGATTTAAATTCACAAATAAATCAGATAAACTTTCACAAGTGTGAGTTTGTTTTTATATGCATTAAATCAATATTATAGGATTTTATACTTTGGTAACTTTTTATTGCCATGTTATCGGAAACCTTCATCTTGATGCATTGTGTTAGTTTAGCAAAATCATCTGCTGAAGTCTGTTGTTTTAAGATGTTTATCAGTACTTCTCCATCCAAAGCTCCAGACAGTAGGACAGCTTTTGACTGTCTGGATTCATCCCTTTTCTGATATTATCTGCTCTGTGAATCATCACCAACAAATATGTTTGCATAAAACTCAATAAAAATGTCACTTGCTTCTCATGGCAACACGATTCCAAAAATGGTCTGAATGCTTTCAGGCTCATTTATTGGTCAACCAACACTGCTTTCTCTGTGCATGCTGTGGTTTTAACAGCTGACATCACTTCCTTCTGACTCATCACGGCTCTTCGTCTCATTGGCCGTCCGTGCCCAACCACTTTTACTATTTACTAAAAAAACACCACTAAAATATTCCTTGATCACATTATTCCCAGATCTCACCGTTTGCATTCTGATCACGTCACTCACTAGCCAACTATGACGTCAAAATATATGACCACGCCCCCAAATCCCAGGGTAAATTATACCAGCCATCAATTATATAATGAACAAAGTCTAAGTTTTATGATCCACCAATACAGATCTTCACCGACATTAGTGAAACTCGATTTATCTTACACAGCTCTCCACCGAAAGGCGCGAGAGGAAGTAACATCATCACACGGTTGCTTGCAATTTGCAAAACGTTATCAAAAAGCAAGTGGATGATGATGATCCAGAAAAGGCAACATTCATAGTGGATGTGAACAGCGTGTTTTAACTGTAGCCACTGTAAAGCAAAATTAATCTCAATGATGCATTATGATAGCAAGCAATGACAGGAGCAAGCTAGCAGGTTTAGATAACGCTGCTTAGCTGCAGGATTGAGCCCTCGGGGGGGTTTTGATCATGCAACCGGCCCACAAACGAAAAAACTAAATTATTATTTGTGTGCCATTGTGTTTATAGTAGTCTATGTCTGTAGCGATATATCAGGATCATATAACGTTACCCAAATCACCCCACATTTCAAAGCAACTGTGATGCTAGCATCTAATGCGGACTGTAATGAGATGGTTTTATTTTATATTTGAGAAATAAAGAACATGAATCGCTTCACAGTCGGATAACACCGAGTTCTCGGCAGAGATTAATATAAGGGCAGCTGTCACACATTCCTTATGCGCTAAGCTTTCGTGACTTCCTGTTTGGGGTCTGTCTTCCTCACTCTCATTTAACTTTAGCCAAAAGCTAAACGAGCCACAAATAAAAGACAGGTGTTAGAGTTGCGAACGTACCCCTGTTCCGTTATCACAAACCACCACTTTTCTTCCTTGGCTGTCCATCTTTCAAAGCACCGGAGCCGTCAGAGGCAGCCGAAGTTTCTGAAGAAAGTGCCTGTGCTTCACGCACTCTGCAGCAGCCGCTTTCACTTCCTGTTCCTGACATTCGCGCGAGCAGATCAGCCTGTTTTTTTTTTTTTGTGGTTTTTTTAATGCCCCGCCTCCTGCGTCCCGATTGGCTACTAAGATTTTCCCAACGGTCTACGATTGGACAGCTGAGGTGTCATTCATATAGCCTTAACTGAAGTAAACACATTTTCGATGTGTTTTCACTTTTTTCCCCCTGTAATATCCTGTCATTAACAAATTATGCCGTTAGGTTACAATAATGGATAACTTCTACTCTAGGGATACAGTGAATTGTTACTGTTCACACTAACAGACGTCACATTAATAGTAATAATAATAATAATGTATTATCTCAAATTGTTACAAATTAAATGGCAAGGGGGTCATAAGGAAATTGAGCGCAAACAGTGTTTCTTAAAATAACAGTATTTCATATAAACAATAAGACCAGTTTAATACGAATGGCATATGGTCAGGGAAGGTAAAACTCTTAACATAAATTGAAACGTTTGTATTATTATTTATTAATTAATTTAGATTTTACCCCAGCTGCAAGTTCAACGTTGTACTTGGAATTAATAATACATCAAATAAAGCTACGGGCCAGCGAGAGATAATCAAAGCAAAGTAATAGCAATCTAGCCTTTTTGTTTTTAAATGATGTCCATTCAAATAATAATAGAAAAGCATAACAAATATTGCTTGTAAATTAAGTATAAACTACTCCAATGAAAAGTGTATAAAATGTAAATAAGATTAAATGAAATTTTGTTTTCAACATACACGGTTCTTTTTGGGTGTTGAAGTCGGAACACTTCCTCTTGTTCCTAGTTTCCAGTCGGAAAGCGACACTCTTTCAATAGCAGAACACATCAACATGGCGGCTGTTCTGTCGCCGAGACCGTGCGATAGCAATCCCGCGACTCCTGGGACGCAGTCCGTGAAGGTCTGTGGGTGTTTATGGCTACATCTTGTAGCACAGACAGTCGTTATAACATTGTAAAATATAAGGCACAAATATATGCTATTACTGCGTCGGTAAAACTTGAATGTGAGCCAAAGTCGTCTTTGTTTATTTACTATTAGCCTGCTAGCCGTGAGAGAGCTAAAGACATATAGATAGATGATGCTCAGGGTAAAACTTCTTGTCTAAAATAAATTAAATCGCACGAAAGGACCCGACCCACATGTATTATTTAGACGATTTTGGACCGACACTAATAGTTTATTATATAGCAATATAGTATGGTTTTAGATACAGGTAGCGCTGCTAAACATTATCTCTTAATCCCTCCCAATGGGGAACGTTGACATTTCCTTGAAGGAATCTTATTTATGTCTCTTGTAACAGGATGACATTGAGGAGAATTCCAGTGATGGTAGTCAAGCCATCAAGAGACGCAGGATGGGTTCAGGGGACAGTTCCCGGAGCTGTGACACGTCCAACCAAGAGCTGGGGTGAGCAGCACATCTGACACACACAATCACAGGTGTTTTTATGAAAGGGTCATGAAACCCCCCTGATTCAGCAGCAGTCAGTTCTCACCACAGTTTGGAAAATGCTACAAAAGTGGGCATGATGAACTGCGGAGTGGAGAGACGCACAACACAGCTACAGCATAAAACCTTCCCACATATGCACACCGCAATGTACCATTACCTACACAATATACTCATTGTTTTGTAAGCTCACTGTAAATTACACAAATACATACAGTACATATACTGTGACAGCTATAATTTAATGCACAACTAAATGCACAGCTTTTCTTCTCTGCATCGAAAATGTATATGAACGTGCTGTTGCATCTGTGTTTTTATAAGCCTTTTGAAGGGCTGTAAAGACAGGTTACACTCACAGTGTGGATGAATCGCATTTGTGTCGAAGACTCAGGATCTATTGAAGAGAACTTATGTGACACAGAAACTCTTACAAAGCTAAAAAAAAAAACACTAGTTTTTGATCCATTAATGCATCTCTCACTTACTGTATGTGATCATCTCACTGTTTGAAGCGCCTGTCATGGGAAATCAACACGTGCTGTCATGAATAATTAAGGCATCTTTTCGTAGGTTAAGGACATGCAGTCTTATGAATAATTATGGGACACCGATGAGTCATCAATCCACTATAGTACAAGAAAACGACACATCCTGTGATGCTGTTGACACGAAGACGAATTTAAACCCGTAAGTTGAAAATAGAAGAATTTTTTTCAGGACATTTAATATTCAACAATATTTAAATCTGCCTTACTTAAGGTGGAAGATGACGCAATGTTCGTCTAGAAACAAACTTTGTTGTATTATTTTCATGTTATCACTGTGAAGCTGCTTTGCAACAATCTGTATAGTAAAAAGCGCTATATAAATAAAGGTGACTTGACTAGCAGATGATAAAATTAACATCTATGATGTTCAACACACATAACTCTGTTAAAATCTCAGAAAATTTGGTTTAGAGTTTCATGACCCTTTAAACCTTGCCAGTGGCGTAGGCTGAATTTTTTTAGTGTTATTTATTTTTGGCCGGTGATTCAATGAGATCCAGGCAGTCAAGCAGTGATTCTGTCAGAGGTCAAATTTGAATAGGGAATTACAAATGTAAGTCAAATTATAGACAAACAAATTAATCAAGTAAATATTAAAATTGTAATAGCAAATAAGTTTAAACAAAAATAAGATCAATCTTATTCTATAGTTTATTATAAATTCGAAAGTATTGTATTTAACAGATGAAGATCGTGAAGATCAGACTATAGAGAAAGAATGATCCAAAAGAAGTAAGATATTTACAGAATGAAAGTACAGGTAAAAGAGAAGCAGAAGTTAAGAGCAACAAATATATCCAGGAAACTTACATCCTCCTAAACGTATGTTTTTTTGGTCTGATAAGAAAAGGTCAAACTGACTTATCCATAATGTCATATTTGGTGTAACGGCTAGGTTGACGTGACCGTATGCTAAAATAACATAAAACAAGTTGACACAAAGTTTGAACCAAATATTTGGCAAAAACATAGCATAACAACGAGAGATTTATAATAAAAAAATTGTAGGCCGGTCATTTTTGTGGTGGGTGGGGGGAGGAATCTCCCCAAAAAGAATACAAATCATTTTTTTTTTTTGGAAGTTCAAGTTGTAATACCCTTTGTGAGGAAGTTTTAGTCCAGTGCGATAACATTAACTAGCATATTTGGTGAAAAGAAAATCCTCTCTGGGTCAAAATGACCAGAACACAATGTGAGGGTTAGGAGAATTTATCTAGAGAGATCTCTTACGAGCCATTTTTTTTTTACTATTAAAATATTCCATCACCGTGACAATTAAACTATTTAGAGTTTTTCTTGCACCATCATATTATATTTATTTGTATGAAACTGCACCTGTTGGTGGCGTTACTGGCTGGCCAAGGCCAATTTTTTGTCCTCATTCTGGCCCAGTGTTGCTTTCTGTGTATTGAGCCTTGCCGTTTCATTACAGACCAACATACTTCCCTGCTGAAAATCTGACAGAATACAAATGGCCTCCGGATGACACAGGGGAGTATTATATGTTACAAGAACAAGTGAGCGAGTACTTGGGAGTCACGTCATTCAAACGGAAATATCCAGGTATGAGCGACAAGCCTCTGACTATCAGCAGGAAAAATTGAAATGAATGGTTTTTATGTTATCGGTCAAATAGTGGTTTTATTTTCAGATTCAGTTACTGATGATACAGATGAAGTTTTGTATTTTGCTGTCAACACATGTTTTATTTTTCAACTTAATACCAGATTTGGAAAGAAGAGACCTGTCTCACAAAGAAAAACTTTATCTGAGAGAGCAAAATGTCATTACGGAAACGCAGTGTACACTGGGTAAGATTTTAATAATTCAGTCTTTCTCGCTTCCATTTCTTTTAGTATCTTGAATTTGCTTAACATAAAAAAAATTATGTTGTAAAATTGGTAAGATTTTCGTCTTACCCTTAAATTAACTGATTGATTGTCTCATACTGAGATGGTTTACTTTTCCAACAGTCATTTCATTAATTTGCTCAACAGCTTTTCAGCCTTGACGTGTAGCGTAATGCGATGTAGCCTACTAGTAATAATAATAATAAGTCTAAGGCTTAATCCCATATTGACGTTCCTCCCTTCTTCCCTTAGGTCTCACTGCTTTGCGCAGTGATGAAGTTATTGATTTGATGATTAAGGAGTACCCAGCCAAACATGCCGAGTACTCGGTCATACTGCAGGAGCGAGAGCGGCTGAGGATAACTAAGGAGTACTCTGTGAGCACTCTTAGTGCAGTGAGTAACACACTCTTTTATCCGTTAGAAAAATTATATGGTACTCTTATTTCAATGAATTAATCATTTTATTCATCAAGGATGCATTACATTGATCACAATTAACATTGAAGAGTTATACATTGTTACAAAAAAATCTGTTTCAATGAATTACTTGAGTTAAGTTTTCAGAGTACGGCTCGCTGGCTTCCGCTTATGTATGTTTCAGTGTGCTGTAGCCACCTACTTGACTAAACGCCACTTAAAATGAGAAGTCTGCAAGAATATTTAAAAACCCGGACATTTCCAGGGAGAGGAGAAGAGATATTTTTCTGATGAATAAAGTTTTTTTTTTTTTTCATTGACAGTAATTTCAATGTATGTCATTTACATGTTTATGCCAAAAAGTCTTAATATTCATAGTAGTAATGCTGTCAATGCGTTAAGGTTTAAGACAATTAAATCTGTTTACCATCATTACATTTCTTAAGGCAAGTAGCGCATTCATTCAAACTATTTTAAATAAGAGCACAACAAGCACACCACAAGCAAATCCTGTTTACCAGTCAAAATTAATTTATAAATGGAAACTCAACAGGTGTGAAATATGATCAGAATGTGAAAAACACTATAAATGAGTACTACACTGCTGCAGGTTAGTAGGGAAATTTATTTATTTATTATGCACAATGCACATTTGGAAACGATAATACATTTATAGGAAAATTTCTGCAGGTTAAATATAATTCATGTTAATGCAGAGAAAATGATTCAATTGTTTTAATCAACTGACAGCCCTAAAACCTAGTAATAATCTCTATTAAAAAGTTATTTAGTTTATTCATAATGCTGAAAATTCAGCTTTACTATCAAAGGAATAAATTGCATATTAAATATATTCAATAGAAAATCATTTTAAATTCGAGTAATATTTCGCAAGAATGCATCTTTGGTGAGCATAAGTGACTTTCAAACATACAGTATGTAAACTGTTATATCCTTGTTTGCAGGAATAATAATAAAGTCTGTGATGGCTAATGGTCTGACTTTTTCTTTTTAGCAAATGCAGCAACAGAATCCTCAAAAAGTGGAAGCCAGTAAAGTGCCGGAGTACATAAAGAAAGCAGCTAAAAAAGCTGCTGAATTCAACAGTAATTTCAACCGAGAGCGGATGGAAGAGAGAAGGGCTTATTTTGACCTTCAAACACATGTAAGATGTGCTCATGTCCTTTGATTATCTGATTGTGTGCTATAGTGTGTAAAAATCATATAAAACGGCTTCAATTAGATACGCAATTAAAAGCATCTAGCACTCCAGTTTTAGACGTGCTTTACAGGTGCTGGTCATATAATTTGAATATCATCAAAAAGTTGATTTATTTCAAGAATTCAACTCAACAGGTGAAACTAATACATTATATTGACTCATTACATGCAAATTGAGATATTTAAAGCCTTTATTTGTTATAATTTTGATGATTATGGCTTACAGCTTATAAAAACCCACAAAATCAAAATCCCAGAAAATTAGAATATTACATGAAATCACACAGTAATTACACAGTAATACCATGGTCATTGAACCAGGTTTTGGTTCTTTTGGCAGTGTGGGCAGGTGCAAATCCTGCTGGAAAATGAAGGAAGCATGAAGTGCTCTGGACATGTCCTGGTAGACGCTGCGTTGACTCTGGATTTAATAAAGCACAGTGGACCAAAGTCCTCTTTTCTGATGAGAGCAAATTTTGCATCTCATTTGGAAATCGCGGTCCCAGAGTCTGGAGGAAGAGAGGAGAGGCACAGAATCCACGTTGCTTGAAGTCCAGTGTAAAGTTTCCACAGTCAGTGATGGTTTGGGGTGCCATGTCATCTGCTGGTGTAGGTCCACTGTGTTTTCTGAGGTCCAAGGTCAACGCAGCCGTCTACCAGGAAGTTTTAGAGCACTTCATGCTTCCTGCTGCTGACCAACTTTATGGAGATGCAGATTTCATTTTCCAACAGGACTTGGCACCTGCACACAGTGCCAAAGCTACCAGTACCTGGTTTAAGGACCATGGTATCCCTCTTCTTAATTGGCCAGCAAACTCTCCTGACCTTAAAGGGATAGTTCACTTTAAAATTAAAATTGTCATCATATACTCACCCTCAAGTTGTTTCAATCCTGTGTGAATTTCTTTCTTCTGCTGAACACAAAGGAAGATATTTTGAAAAATGTCAGTAACCAAACAGTAGTCTGTACCCATTGACTTCCATAGTATTTTTTTTTTCCTACTATGGAAGTCAATAGGACCTGGTAACTGTTTGGTTACTGACATTTTTCACAATATCTTCCTTTGTGTTCAGCAGAAGAAAGAAATTCATACAGGTTTGAAACAACTTGAGGGTGAGTAAATTGACAGAATTTTCATTTTAAAGTGAACTATCCCTTTAAGTAATATTCAAATTTTCTGAGATACTGAATTTGGGATTTTCATTAGTTGTCAGTTATAATAATCAAAATTAAAAGAAATAAACATTTGAAATATATCAGTCTGTGTGTAATGAATGAATATAATATACAAATTTCACTTTTTGAATGGAATTACTGAATTAAATCAACTTTTTCATGATATTCTAATTATATGACCAGCACCTGTACACTTCCCTAAGCACTTCTAATCCCCTAAATAATAATAATTTTCTGTCTTTTTTGTTTGATTAAGATTAATGATGCAGAGCAACATGAATATTTTAGGCTGCCGTCACTTTAAGACCGAATGCATGGATCCAATATACTGATACGCATCCGTTTTCTTTCTCAACTGTTTGCGTTCACTTAAGATGTAACCGACTGTGTTTGTGAGGATACTTGTCGAGACAGGCATATTAACACAATTGTGTAGAAAAAGTATGTGTAGCAAACTTAGGACCTGCAACATCCTTGCAATGGCTCTGAACAAATATGTAAACATGTATTAACTTACTGGTTTTGCGCTTTCTCTTTTACCTGTAGATTATTCAGGTACCTCAAGGAAAATACAAAGTCCTCCCTCCAGAAAGAACCAAGACCGGTCCATACCCAGTGGCACTCATTCCTGGCCAGTTCCAAGAGTATTACAAAAGGTGAATTGTGTAATTAATTGTTGCTTCTTTTCTGCAAATCCTGCTGTGCTTCTGATTTACCTGTTGATGAGTTGCTGTAGTCTCCGTTGTACTTGAGAACAATGCTGGAATGTTGTCCTAAAATGAAGCCACTGTTTAGCTTTCTGACTGAGCTTCTCTTGCCTCATCCAGGTACTCTCCAAATGAGCTCCGCTACTTGCCCTTGAACACAGCTCTGTTTGAGCCTCCGCTGGACCCAGAGCTGCCTGCCCTGGACAGTGATGGCGACTCTGATGATGGTGAAGATGGAAAAGAAGACGGAAAAAAACATAAAGGTTCCTCTGTAAGTTGTTTTCATGTGACCGTTTAGTTATAGTCTCACGTAGCCAGACCTTCAGACTGACGGTAGAAGGTCTTGAGTCCATCGCAGAATTTATTGGCCAAGGACCGCCCTGAGGCCGTCTCACTGACATGTAAAGCAGCCAATCACAGTTAGTTTTGTTCCACGTCATGTTTAGGGGCATGAAAATGCAACTTTGTCCCTACAATAACTGTAAAAAAAAGTTTTAAAGTGTCTATAATTCGAACTTTGCATACTTTCGAAAATCCAACATTTAGTTGATCCTGATAAGCACTTATTATCACAGTTGTAAACACAACAGCTTTCTTTTTCCATGAGGGGGTTTGGCACCACGGCATCTTTGTTTCCAGGCGGAACGTTAATGAATGCGACACACACGTATCCCGGAAGTCCTGTAGAATTCAACCAACCGGATGACGAATTTGAATTTTGTGTGCCTTATGCATCATGTTCAGCCAACAGTCTGAGGCTGAGACTAGTGTAGTTCTACTAGTTAACCCTCTGGGGTCCACGAACGTGCCAAAGCATTTTGCTGCATTTTGTCCTGATAACATCGAAAAGAACTTAAATACTCTGTCATTATTGGTCATACAGATAACAGTAAGACATCATTTGAAACTATTCTTCAAGGTCTATTTTTATTTCAGTGCACTCATAATTACAAAACAAACCACTCCACTTTTGTAAAATAAAGGAAGCGAACAGGGTGCGCATTCTGCTGTTTCAATCTCCATGAACTTCTTTCCGAAACGCATCACAAAAATTAACCGAAAATCTGCGAATACTTTCCACACAGACGTGTATAGAGAGCTTGAAATGTCTACTTTTAAATGAACCAATTGAAATCAAATCTCTGCTGATTATGTAATCATTATGAGACCAATGAGAGGCACAATCTTTCCTGTCTGCGCTCATCATTTGTAATGTGGTCACACCCACACGCAGCGCAGGCTATTCATACGGTAATCATCCACCTGAGTTAAACGAACCTGTAAACGCCCATCTCACCTGGATAAACAAGCCATCAAGCTGCGTCAGGTTACTCTACGCTTCATCATTTTTGGAAGAAGACACGATATGTGGAATAAGCCTTGAATTTACCTCAGAAGAAGAACGCAATGTGACGCGCGGCTTGATCCAGCGGAGGATATCCTTTGTTGTTGAGTAAGTCATTCATTCTTTTGCATTAGTTAACGTGTTTTTACATAAATGTTTACGCATTGTACTAGTCTGCTTCTTTCAAACTATATTGCCAGACTAAAATGTGTGAAATCGAGTGAGACATGTTGAAATATGAATTATTTAGGCATTGCATGTAAATGTCGTATGAAGAGTGTTTTATGCTCTATTACTTTTATATTGTATTATGATTTTATATTATAGTGTCTATACTGTTAAATGATGAATGTTACAGTCTAAGAATATTTAGAACAGTGTTTACTGTGAAATGATGTTCAGGAATATCTGCTCAAACCTATAAACTAAGTTTGTTGTTAAACAAGCATATGTGTGTCATGACTACAAATTACTTTTTTCTTCTTCTTTTTTAATCTGTGGGCAATGTTATAGTAAGCTATTAGTGATTTCTAGTGTAATAATGTTGCTCCTAACATCATGCTTACAGTTGTTGGCTTTTTTCCCCTCTTTTTCATACAGTGATCCGATACCTGCTAACTTTCACGAGTGTCTTCAAACTGTTTGTCTCTCAGAGTGCTGTACCGTCAGCAAGCTGTTCAACTACATTGGACATGGTAAAATAAGCTCCATCACTGACTACTGATGTTGGGTTAGTGTTTTTTCTTCAGTGCATGGCAAAAGAAGCAGCAGACACGTTGGAAATGCCAGGTATGATTCACTTGTTTCTACAGTTGAACAGGAACTGTTTTCTGAAATGGCAACGGTGCATAACTGTTCGATTGTCTGTTTAGGTCAATGTGCTCAATGTTGTGCCTTTGACCTAGCCTGGGAAAACCCAGACCACTTACGGCAAATTTAGATTTGCTCTGCAAGTGGGTCTGGCAAAGAGCCCATTGAAACCCATTTCCAATCCGTCGAAATCGCGGCACCAATCAGAAACGTTGGGGCGGGCTTTACACGATGACGACAGAGCAGAGACGGTGACGCAGATTTTGTACATTACAGAGATGGATGCCGCCGTGGAACATCACAACATCACTCGTTCGTATCAGCTATCGCGTCTGTTTCAAGCGATTTAAAATTGTCATTTTCGTTAACACAAACAGAGAATTGCTGAGAGTCTCGAGATGTTTCTCCGTCGCTCTGCATACGTCATGTCATTCATCGCTCTGATTGGTTTTAGATCTATCCGACGTCCGTTGGTGACGCCCCTGTGGAAATGAATTGTCTATGGAGCTTTGCCAGACCCTTACTCAGTTACAACTGAGAGTGGTCTGGGTTTTCCCAGGCTACCTTTGACCTTCATTACGTGTATTTTGATTATGTTGTGCACTACGTTGAAAATAAACTATGAAAAAACGTATTCTTTTGTTTCCCTCAGTCCCATTCACCCTGATAGGCCCATTATAGGGGAGTATCTTTGTGTCCCCAGGTGTGAATCACATCAATATGCACGGCCTCTTGAGTCTTGAATACAGCCTTTCCAACACAAATCGTGTCTTACAAATTTGAAATCAATCTATTGTTGTAGCAAAATCAGACAATATTGATAAAATTGTCTAAAATGTAAACCGCTATTAACTTCTTGTTTGTTAAACTGTTGAATAAAATCAATATCACATTTGAAATTATGCAGATATTTTGGGAAAAATAGCACTTTTACTTGTTTGTGATATATTTATATCATATGATATAGTTTAGAAATAAGGGGATTTTTTTTGCCCCCATATCTTTTTGTGTGTGGCATTTTAACTGTATTCTAATAGGCTTTATCACACACACAGTCATTGCCCTGCGTCGTGTTTGTAACTTGAGATGACGTGCAGGTCTGGACTGGTGCGGGGTGCATTAAAATAGGGCTGTTGTGGTAAAGAAATTTCCCTTGCGGTGGTTTTGAGTGGCATAATATTGTAATATGCAACATTATTTCCTTATTATTATTAATATTGTTTTGCTGTATAAATTAGCTTGTTGGGTTATTATATTTATAACAGTTAGTTCTGATTCTCAAATCTTACTGGACAAGAGGCTTTCCAAAAGTGCTGATATTTTAGAAGTATCAGCACTGGCACATCTCTGCGTGCGCCAGCGGTCAGTTAGTCCAGTTACATTGTTATGCCAGTAGGTGGCAACAAGTGACTGTCTATGAGTGAGTCATCATTAAATGGCACCTATTATGACATTTAAAATGCTCCTAATGTTGTTTAGGGAGTCCCCAACAACAGTTTTACGTGCATGCAATGTCAAAAAACACTTTTGTTGTCGTATAATATGCATTTATTTTTACCTGATTTGCTCACCGACTCCCAAATGATTCGTTCAACGACTCATTTTTCCAAACCCCTCCTTTGCGTGACGCTAATCTGCGTTGATTGGTCAGATGACCCAGCAGTGTTTACAGAGATAATACTTATTGTTTAACACGGAGTACAATGATGCTTTTATCAATTAAATCGTGTTATAATAATGATTATAGTCCACTGCTTTGTAGTTTGTAGTAAAAAACTAAAAATAAGATAAAGAATTTAATGTTATGTTAGCGAGCATAGCCCAGAGTTCATATTGTAAAAGCACAATCAGTCTTTGTTTGCGTTAGCCCGATGCATAAACATAACGTTTTTACACAAAAAAAAATGCAGTTACGTTACGAGGTATTGACAACTCCGAAAACAACGACAAACACTTCACATATCTCAATACAATTGTCATTGAAGACCTAGAAGCTAAACGGTGCTTACACAACAAACAAAATAATGATTAAGCATGCTACATAAAACATAAATGCAACAATTATTAATAACACTTACAGGTTGTGATACGGAGGAGGAAGCTGATGCAAATACACTTAGAAATGAACCTTCCTTCAATATCAGCCGGCTCGCGAATCCAAGTTTGATTGCATTTAAAAAGCAATCGTCTTCAAAACGGCGCGAACAAAGCACAAGGCTCGGACTATACTTCTGTGGTATAGTTGTATATATGAATTGTAGCCACTTAGTCTTTAACCCTTATGTGCTGTTGTGGCTGTTTTCAGCCACTATGGGGTATTTTTGAGTCTTATTTTGGCCATAACTTTTTCCGTGTTTCAGCAAATGGAATGATTTTTGGTGACAAAGCTTATTTTTACACATATTTTAGGAAAATGCTTTGAAAATTTTCAAAAACTCAACAGTACACTCTGGGCAAATTCACTACCCTTTCGTTATGTTCGTGGCTGAAAACAGCCACTACTTTAAACTGCTGTAAAAATTGATCAGATAAATATTTTTTTGCCATTTTTTTTGCATAAATCTATTAATCAACCTCAGTCCTGTTCAAAACTACTAAATGTTTTAAAAAAAATCAAGATTTTAACTCTTTAATTGCCAAATTCATAAATTATGTAACTGATTTGGGAGGGGAAAAAACACAAAATTACTTATTTTCAATATAAAATGTGATTGTGGACTGGATTTTTTTTTACCTTTTATCACAGTCTTGGACATGTCAAAGATTAGAAACAACATTGGTTTTGATGCATTGTTAGTTTTTGTGCAGCATCAGATTTGAACTTTTTCTCCCTCATTTACTGTTCGTGGCTGTTTTTGCCCCATTTACTTCCATTATAACCAAATTTTTTGATTGCAAAGCCATGACACCATAAAATCATGCATTTTTGATTGTTGGTGGTTTTCCCTGTTGGGAAGAGGTAAAAATTTAAATTTTTACTGTTGATAACCAGGTGGCACCATTAACCCTTTATATAGGCCTGTGCAAAAAAAAGCTTAGTTTCTGGCTTTTACATGGAGTTATATGGAGTATAATAGCATAATAAAGTGTGTGTGTGTGTGTGTGTGTGTGTGTGTGTGTGTGTGTGTGTGTGTGTGTGTGTGTGTGTGTGTGTGTGTGTGTGTGTGTGTGTGTGTGTGTGTGTGTGTGTGTGTGTGTGTGTGTGTGTGTGTGTGTGTGTGTGTGTGTGTGTGTGTGTGTGTGTGTGTGTGTGTGTGTGTGTGTGTGTGTGTGTGTGTGTGTGTGTGTGTGAGTGAGAGAGAGAGAACTCACCTTGATGCGTCTGAGAAAATCAAAATATGCACCTCAGCTCTCAGAACTACATGGAGTAAACAAAAACCAAGTAAGTGTATTTATGCATCTACCTTTTGATGGTGAGAAATGCAGACTAAACAAAAACTAAGCAAGTGGATTTGAACACTTGCATGCAAGCCTGCTGGTCATTTGATGGTGAGAAGAGCAGCAAGCAACATGAGAAAGGGCTTGACTTGCAGTGAAGTTCTAGAGATGATCATGCAGCCTGACCCCTCCAGCGAGCTGCAGGATGTATTGTCTTCTCCCTCTGACACCACAGACTCAGGAGAGGCAGATCCTGATTTGGATGTGGCACTCTCATCATCCTCTCTAGCTTCCACTGAAGGCGAGGAGGATTCGGAAGATCCTGGGTCTGGGTGGATTGGGAGAAACGGCGAAGTGTGGTTTTCCACCAACGCGGAGACAACTCCCTTTCTTCAGCCTGCCAGAGGCGTGACTTCATGGCCGACGAGATGATTGACCTCATTGTCAGCATGACCAACCTCCAAAACGCAGAGCTCTGGTGATTTCTTGAATCTTGAGAGGGACATGGTGGCTCTAAAAATCGCACGACCACTGTGATCATCCCACAGGCAACGTGTGGACTCCCCTCTGGACCTGTAGACGCCGGCCAAAATCAGTAGCCCCATGTAGGCACGGAGATCTGTGGAGTCCACCCCGGTCCAGTTTCTCATTGTGCGGCGCCCGTAAAAAACAGATTGAACACAGAATCAATGTTCTGGACCCTTGCGATGGCATAGCGCGTCGGCCATGAAGTCACGCCTCTGGCAGGCTGAAGAAAGGGAGTTGTCTCCGCGTTGGTGGAAAACCAAACTTCACCGTTTCTCACAATCCACCCAGACCCAGGATCTTCCGAATCCTCCTCGCCTTCAGTGGAAGCTAGAGAGGATGATGAGGGTGCCACATCCAAATAATGGTCTGACTCTCCTGAGTCTGTGGTGTCAGAGGGAGAAGACAATACATCCTGCAGCTCGCTGGAGGGGTCGGGCTGCATGATCATCTCTAAAACTTCACTACAAGTCAAGCCCTTTCTCATGTTGCTTGCTGCTCTTCTCACCATCAAATGACCAGCAGGCTTGCATGCAAGTGTTCAAATCCACTTGCTTAGTTTTTGTTTAATCTGCATTTCTCATTATCAAAAGGTAGATGCATAAATACACTTACTTTGTTTTTGTTTACTCCATGTAGTTCTGAGAGCTGAGGTGCATATTTTGATTTTCTCAGACGCATCAAGTTCTCACACACACACACACACACACACACACACACACACACACACACACACACTTTATTATGCTATTATACTCCATATAACTCCATGTAAAAGCCAGAAACTAAGCTTTTTTTTGCACAGGCCTACATAAAGGGTTAATTGTGCCACCTGGTTATCAACAGTAAAAATTACAAATTTTACCTCTTCCCAACAGGGAAAACCACCAACAATCAAAAATACATGATTTTATGGTGTCATGGCTTTGCAATCAAAAAATGTGGTTATAATGGAAGTCAATGGGGCAAAAACAGCCACGAACAGTAAATGAGGGAGAAAAAGTTAAAATCTGATGCTGCACAAAAACTATCAATGCATCAAAACCAATGTTGTTTCTAATCTTTGACATGTCCAAGACTGTGATAAAAGGTAAAAAAAAATCCAGTCCACAATCACATTTTATATTGAAAATAAGTAATTTTGTGTTTTTTTCCCTCCCAAATCAGTGACATAATTTATGAATTTGGCAATTAAAGAGTTAAAATCTTGATTTTTTAAAAAACATTTAGTAGTTTTGAACAGGACTGAGGTTGATTAATAGATTTATGCAAAAAAAATGGCAAAAAAATATTTATCTGATCAATTTTTACAGCAGTTTAAAGTAGTGGCTGTTTTCAGCCACGAACATAACGAAAGGATGGAAATTTGAACAATGCACAAGGGTTAAATGCTCCTCCTTGGGCAGATGAAAAAAGTTTGCTTTTGAGTCGCACTTCAGAACACAGCGTCTCGTCGCCATGATGTTTTCCCTGCTGGCCTTGGAGCGCAATAAGTGGGCGTATCGTATTCAAATAACTCGACAAGTTGACGTCATCTAGTCAGAGAAAAAGCTTCGGTCTTCTAACGATTCATAAAAATGACTCGGAGTCGACTCTTACTTTTGAAAGACAATAACTTTATATACGGTGCACTTTCATATTTCAAACTTTGCAGGATGTTTTTGTTCACTTAGATCTATGTTACACACTACATGAAAGGTACATTTCAAAATTCCATAATAGGTGCCCTTTAAACCATTCATAATATGCTTAAAGTGCACATGAAATCAAAATTGACCATATTTACTTTGTTTGCCTAAATTGATTGTTTTGTGGTGAACAATTCATCCATGCAAGTCAATCCACACAAAAAATGTTTTGGCTTTGTAATCTTTAATCAAAATCTGAAAATGCCCCTCCCCTTTGCATTGGAGGACCTTCCCTGATGACGTAGGTTTGACCGTTTTGGTGTCTGCTTAACATCCGTAACCACGCCCCTCCAACTGACAGTAGATAGGCTGAATGAAACACCTACTTTTCTAGATCCAATCAGGTGCTAGTTGGAAAAAAAGCCACGCCCACTATTTTTACTCATTTAGTATTCCGTTTCTCTCGGAAATACGTCACAACACTGAGATAAAATCAGTTTCAACTTCCGGTTCACACAGACTTTAAAAACGCTCTTTTCTTTTTCTTTTTTTTTAATGAATCAAAGTGTTGAAATGAATTTGTCTTTGAGGTCCACTTTACAAGGCCCAATCGATAATCAACACATCACCTGGGATAATGCTAAAGCTGATGTTACACTTCATAGAGCTCAATGGCATTGGTTCAATGAATTGAACATTGCTGACGCCAAACATGGAAAATCCATTTTAATGTTGAAAGCATACTATGACAAAGATATCGCTTTTATCTTCTGACATGATGGCAAACTGATTTTTTTCACAAATATATTACTTGACCTAAAGGAGGACAGACTCGTGTGTGTGTGTGTGTGTGTGTGTGTATTTAAAAGTGAGTATTTTTTATGTAAACCATTGCCAATATATTGCGTCACCAAAACTTATGGGCTCATGTCCTTATATCGCATGATAAGTCGATAAAGTAATTATCGTAACAGGCCTACGTTGAAAAAGCGTTAATTTTAATGCATTATTTTTTCCATGATTGCACCAATTTTACGTGTTAAATTGACATCACCTATTTTATTTATTTATTTTACATCTACAATCTGTGTGTGTATCCAAGTGAAACCCACTTTATAGCAGAATGGAGCCAGGTGGTTCGAAGGGTTGACAAATTTAAAGTTGAAAGAAAAAATTATTCTATGGAATAACATGCACAGATGACCAGGAAAGTGTATTAAGAAAAAAAAATGTCAACCCAAAACCATGTTCACAACACATTCTACTTTCGCAATCCAACACACACCATATTGCCAAAATTTTTGGGACGTCTGCCTTTACATGCACATGAGCTTTAATGACATCCCATTCCTGATCCGTAGGGTTTAATATGGAGTTGGCCCGCCCTTTGCAGCTATCACAGCTACAACTCTTCTGGGAAGCTTTCCTTAAGGTTTAGGAGTGTGTTTATGGAAAATTTACCATTCTTCTAGCATTTGTGAGGTCATGCACTGATGTTGGACGAGAAGGCCTGGCTCGCAGTCTCCGCTCTAATTCATCCCAATGGTGTTCTATCGGGTTGAGTTCAGGACTCTGTGCAAGCCAGTCAAGTTCCTCCTCACCAAACTCACTCATCCATGTCTTTATGGACCTTGCTTTGTGCACTGGTGCGCAGTAATGTTGGAACAGGAAGGGGCCATCCCCAAACTCTTCCCACAAAGTTGGGAGCATGAAATTGTCCAAAATGTCTTGGTATGCTGATGCATTAAGAGTTCCTTTCACTGGAACTAAGGGGTCAAGCCCAAGCCCTGAAAAACAACCCCACACCATAATCCCCCCTCCACCAAACTTTACATTTGGCACAATGCGGTCAGACAAGTACCGTTCTCCTGTCACCCGCCAAACCCAGACTCGTCCATCGGATTGCCAGATAGAGATGCGTGATTCGTCACTCCAGAGAACACGTCTCCACTGCTCTAGAGTCCAGTGGCGGTGTGCTTTACAACACTGCATCCCACCTTTGCATTGCACTTAGTGATGTAAGGCTTGGATGCAGATGCTTGGCCACAGTCTGAAGGCCACATGAGGTTTGGAGGTCTGTAGCTTGACTGCAGAAAGTTGGCCACTTGTGCACACTGTGCGCCCTCAGCACGCGCTGACCCCGCTCTGTGATTTTACGGGCCTACCACTTCGTGCATGAGTTGCTGTTGTTTCCAATTGCTTCAACTTTGTTATAATACCATTAACAGTTGACCGTGGAATATTTGGTTGTGAGGAAATTTCACGAATTGCACAGGTTGCAACCTATCATTGTACCACGCTTGAATTCACTGAGCTCCTGAGAGCGAACCATTCTTTCACACATGTTTGTAGAAGCGTCTGCATGCCTAGGTGCTTGATCTTACACAACTGTGGCCATGGAAGTGATTGGAACTCCTGAATTCAATGATTTTGAGGGGTGTCCCAATATTTTGCCAATATAGTGCATTTCTGATTGAAGTGGTAAAAATATAAAAAATGAACTAATCTCACCAAAATATGGCATCAATGTTATTGTTAACTAAATAATACATTGAATTGAGAAAAGTGGTCTCTATATGAAAGGAGACATCCAAAAAGGCCCTTTTTTTGCATTTGAATAACGTGCAGCAATGAATCGTGGATGACAGGAAGTGTGTTGAATAAAGTGGGTCAATTTATTTCCTGTTGACTTGCAGGACAGTTCATCAGGAAACACTTCAGATGGAGACAGCCAAGACAGCGGAATTCAATCCAAAGTCAAGAGCAAAGACCGACCCGGCAACCAGGGCAAAGACGCCACTCCTCGCAGCATCCAACACAAATCTGCCCCTGGGTACAAGGTAGAAGAAAAAAGCCCCTGATCTTTTTTTTTTTTAATAACCCAACACCTCTCTTCTCCTCTTTTCGCCACCCCTCTTTTCCAGCACTTTCAGCAGAGAAGTCCTCTTTCTTCTGACTTGATCATCAGTACCTTGTCCAAACACCCTCATGCACTCACACACACACACTCTCCCTGGTGGTCGTAGATCGGGACTTCACGTGTCGATGGAACTTATTTTCCTTTTTAAGTGTGGCACTCATTTTCTTCAGTGCCAGGAAACCCAGTGACAGTTCCTGTGTTCTGCACAGACCTTTTGAGCAATAACGTTTTTGTGTGGTACTGCTGTTAGTTTAGGGCTTTTTTTATTTTCATTTTTTTGCTGTGATGCACTTGTGAAGGTAAATACCCTTATAAAGTGAACAGTACTTCATATAGCTTAAAATACCTCTATTTATCTATCAATATTTATCTTATCTATCTTACCTGCCTGTCAGTTATACTGAAGGGCACGTTAACCGTTTTCTTTGGCTGCTAAACTCTGAAAAGTGTTAATCCATAGATATAAAATGGTTGAAGAAATATTAAGAGTGCACTCAGTAATGCTTTCCCTGATTTATAAATGTATAATCGTAAGAAACAACGATTTGAATAGCACTTTTGGATGAGGACTCCAATCATATGACAAGTTATTGTTTTGAAATCACATGGCCAGCTGTGTTGCAACCCAATCCAAGTTACTAGTAAGTAATAATAACAAAAATAGCAATAATAACGAGCATGTTTCATGTTTCCAACATGTGTTTTTAAAGCTCTTTTCCATTTAGCTGAAAAAAATTAATTTAATTCACAAATTTAAAAATATTTGCACATCTCATTTTATTGTATTTTTGAATTGTTTTCTTTTTTGTGGATCTCATTCTGTATGTTTGGACGTTGTTTTATTTTTTTTCGTGTGTGAAAAATCTCTTTTGTGGATCATAATCTAAATGACCCCCCATTAAACTCAGCATGGAAGAACCATGCAAAGTTATGATATGACTACAGAAGACGAAACAAAACAAACCAAACAGTTTTGGTAACCATTGACATCCATTATATGGATAAAAAAACTTGACATTTTCTTAAAATATTTTTTTATTTTCCGTTGAAGAAAGGAATTCATATTTTAGTTCTTAATACATTATTTTATGTTCCACAGAAGAAAGTCATACAGGTTTGGAGCCACATGATTAGCAAATGATGACAGTTTGCATTGTTGTATGTATTGTCACTTTAAAGATGCTAGATGAAGAAGAGCCAGTGAAACAAACTGAGTGCACTTTTAAACTGAGCTTTATTTATCATTTATTTGTCATGCTAGTGATGCATAACTATCTTTCAGGCATGAAATGGTTATCAAACTACTGTTTGGTATAACATTGTTGAAGTCAGTTGTTTTCTATACTGACTCTATGGGCACCTTAAATATGATTGATATCGGTGTTTCCTTTGATTTACTCTGTTTAAATTGTGTACGTTTTTTTTTTTTTTTTTCTTGTCAAAATGCTTGGCGGATCAACAAAAGGTTTACCTTAACACATTACTAATTATACTCAACAACATCTCTCTCTCTTTTTGTAAAAAAAACATAATTATACAAAGTGAATGTATAACAAACAGTAATTTGGCAGTGTCACGATACAAAACAAATAATAATATTAGTAGCTTGCCCACATATGCTTGCATTTTAAGCTATATTTCTACATACAGAAATTATGCTGATTTGTGCAATACGTGTGTTTTTTTTATATATATGATTGGTTAAATATTCTGGGTTGCAAAGGTTTGTTCTTATCAAATCTTTTCTTGTGGAAATGTTTGCATATCTTTGTATTGGACAGTTTGAAACTATTTTGACATCACATCTTTAGCTAAAGGCTTATTTGAGGACCTGTCTTAATTATTAGTTTCCACTCTAGTTCCGTTATCTCAAGAAGTATGAGCAGTGTAAACTGTATGCTCAGAATAGTGTACTTCTCAGAGTATGCATAACATGTAGAGTTTATGTATCCAGAGAGTACCCGAATGATCTGCTACGTTTGTCAGTAGTCGGCCAGTATACTACAGTGCACACTGTATCCCACAATGCACTGCCTTCTAGTCTGATGAATTCCAGAATGAAATGTTTTCAAATGTAATTTAGAAAGCCATGACCAATTTATTTGCAATATGAGAACACATGCAACGTGAAGTCATGTGACCACAATGTGCCATACTGTTCGTCAAAAGTTTTTGGGGTTTTTTTACATTGCATACTGCCTATTCTTTTAAGAAAATGAAACGGTATGCAGTGTATACTACATTTAGTAAACGGCTAGTATTTCATTGTGATCAGCCCCAGTTTATTTCCACCTCTTAAACATTAGATCATCAATATTAAAGTGCGGTTCACAGCGCTAAGAATGATAACAATAAAGACAACTATATTTGCATCCACACCAATGGACGATAACATTCTGTGTGTTATTAGTGCATGTGCTTTAAATGCTCACGTTCTTTAAAGCAGGGTGGCTTCTGATTGGCTGCCAGTGCTTTATCATCTAGCAGCTCAACAATATTCCTCTCTTTATACTATAGCTGTGGTGCGATCTTCAGTATTCTCATACAATTCTTTAGTTATCGTCTTTGGTGTTTACAGTAAAGTGTGTTCATTCTTCAGTAATTCATAATCTGGGTAGATTTTTTTAATTGCCTTTATACTTTAACTAAAAGAGGCTTCCATAAGTGTGTTTTGGACACTTAAAAACATTAGTTGCACTTTAAACTAAAGTAACATGTTAATCTAATTTGAATGTGGAGTTTTAAGCTTCATTAAAACCGCAGGTACAGCTTCTGTTGATCCTCTCACTCTCAGTATGTTTTTGGTTTGTTTGTTTCCATCCCTCTTTTATTCAATCTCTTGAGTCTTGTTAAAAGTGTTTGTAGTTCAACATTAAATGTTCTTGTTCCTGTTATGTGATTTTTTTTTTTTTTTTTAAATGTAATACTCATAGTTCGGCTAGTACTTTCCTACTGTGACAGAACGGAGGCTTTTGTCCTTCCGTCAACATTACTGTGAGCGTCACTAACATCTCCGTGTCTTTAACCTGTAGCCTGGCCTGCCTCTCGTCTCCCAGCACAATGTTGTCACTGCTCTTTTTAGTTGAACCGTTCTCATGGTAGGGCCTTTGACATGTCCGTATTTAGAGTAACCTTTTGAATAAAGAGGTTTTAAAGAAATTAGACTGTAGAGAGATTTCTTAATGGCTGTGAGCACTGAATGAAAGTGTCTGTGTTGTTATTAGGAGCACAAGAACATTGTTCTGTATTTTGGCCACTCTTTGGGTGTTGTAACCTTTTTATACTACTTATGTTACTCCTTTCTTGAGATCAACTATTTCATAATATAGCAAATATATATTTTTATGCATTGCTAAAAATGTTTTCCTGCTTGTTTTTTTTACTAAAACAATCGTTCAAATGGTCACATTGTATATCAGTCTTGATATACTCTAAATTATATACACAA
>NC_136889.1:29584126-29671626 GCF_949152265.1 Phoxinus phoxinus
GTGTGTGTGTGTGTGTGTGTGTGTGTGTGTGTGTGTGTGTGTGTGTGTGTGTGTGTGTGTGTGTGAGACGGCTGCTCTGACACCTGATATGTGTGTATGCAACACAATAAACACACCAACCTGCTCCTTGGAAAGCCTCGTCACAAAGGATCCATCTTTCCATTGAGTAGTCGGGCTCTGTTTTGACCGAGCCACAGGTGATGTCTGGCTGTGTTGTGTAACCGGATCTGGCCAGCGTCAGGTCACTATTCAAAAGATCCTTTTGGATGAAAATGATATGCCAGTCTTAAAGAAAAGCAGACATGTATGCCACCAGGGTTAGTGTGTGTATGCAGTCTTTGGCTCTTCTGATCTCAAACCGTTGTAATCAATTCAATGTATTTGATTATATTTCTCAGTTTTGTTGACTTTGCAAAGTTTAAACTTAAACTGATCATGCATCTAATAATGATAAAGTCAGATATGTAGATATGCATGTTTATATTACATTAGCCACTTTTATAGTATAAAAATGCATTGCCTTAGACAAAGTATCAAAAAGACTTTAAAAACGAATATTGGGAAATACTATTACGCTTTAAAATCACTTCTATTTTCATGTGTCAAAATGTATTTCTGTAATGGTAAAACAGCCATTACACCAGTCTTCAGTGTCACATGATCCTTCAGAAATCATCATTATTATGCTGGATTTGCTGCTCAAGAAACATTTCTTACTAATATCAATGTTAAAAAACAATTGTGATTGAAACACATTTGAGAATAAGGATAATAATGTTCAATAATGATGATATAACGTTTAAAACAAACTAAAATCTTCTTAGGGTTTTATTATTTTGTTTCGCTGGTTTTTAGTGGAGTACGTAAGTTCACGCAGGTGTGGACAATCACATTGTTACAGTGACGTTTGGCAGCCAACAAACTTCCATTTTGTTAATTTATTCATTAAAATAAATGCATCTTCGTTTGGTATTTTATCTGATGCAATGGCATTCAGACGTCTTAATGGTGGTTTTACGCTTCTTTGACGAATCTGCGGTTTCAAACATGCAGTCACGTAAGAAATACGCTCAGAAGAGTAGGCCTTCTATTTTAATGTTTATTTTAATGTTCCGAAAATTAACATTCATGAGTTGGAACAGGATGGATGCCACTTTAAATGGTGAGGAAACAGAAGATAGGCCTGTGTCAGTTATAGAGCTTCAACGCATTAGAAGAGTCCATTCATATTTAAGTTTACTCTTAGCCTATTATTTCCGAATGGTTTTGGAGTTACTATGGTTAATCATGCAAACATGAGTTGAATGTCTGTGTTCAGAAGACTTTGAAAACCACACGAGGGCGCAGTTACTTCGTTTTCATGTGTCCCTCAGTAATAAAGCACTGTCCCCATTATACAGGCCAGTGTTTCTCGATCCAGGCGAGCTGATAACATGAGTCAAGTGTGTTTGATTAGGAAGAGTTCAAATGTGTAGTGTTGGTGGGAAACAACCCATAAGATTAATGAACCCATAAATTAATTTTAAATAATTTTGCTACTTTAGTTTGAGTGGATGTTGCCATGTTTGCCTTTTTGGCTGGCTTCTAACATATGTGTATATTATGTACATTATTCTCAAAATACAACACAAACATATTAAGTTTAAGGAGTCACAGAGTTCAATTTTTTCTTCACAAATAGAGCTCTTTAACCCTCCACACAAATTCCCAGTGTAATCGGTGGGTTTATAAGCAATTATGGCTTCAGGAATAGCCAAATTATGTTAAACCATCAGTCAAACCATAATATCATGTGGTCAAAAATATTGTGAATGCTACGACTTCAAAGGCAGATCCAATACCCAAATGCATCTGAAAAGTATTATTGGCTAATGTTATAGCTTGCATGGTTTCATACATTGAAATATGAATAAACCCCTAACCCTTAGTATTAGTAATATGGGCCAGTAAGTTACCACCTAGAAATTTTATAGCAATGTGCTAAAACCATTCAGGACATCTTAGCAATAATAATAATACTGATGATGATAATAGCAATACGGATTTGTTAATTTGACTTTTGAATTGTGTTGTTGTTGTAATGCAGAGCTGTACAGACCTAGCTTAAAGTCGTGATGTAACAGAAGTACTGTTAGGCGACAGATCTTTTCTTCTTTATTGTGATGTACATCCGAGTGTAACGGATTATTGAAGAGAAAAAAATGTAGGGATGACCAATTGTGAAAAAGAAGTACACTTTAGCATACTTGTAAATAAATAACGAATATACTTTAGTGCAAACTGATTGTAAAGGTTAGACACTGAACTGCAAATAAATGAAAATGTATTTCTTTACATATATATTAAATGCAATTAGTGGAACTTAAAGGGATAGTTCACCCAAAAAAATAAAATGATGTTAATTACTCAACTTTTCATCAAGCAATTGTGTCTCTTCAGAAAATGTGGACTAAACTGCTCAATTCAAATGGATTAGTTTTACGGTCTCTTTATGACCTTTTTGAAGCATCAAAGTGGTAGTTGCGTAGAGTGTATTTTTAAAAGTGTACTTATGTGTTAAGAAAAAAAATATGAAAGTGCATTATTAATATTATATTATCTACAGTTTTTTTTCTTAAATATACTTTTAAGTTTTAAAGTACACTACAAATGCACTCAATACCAATTATTGCAGAAGTCCCGACATACATTACTGTCATTTCAGTGGAAGATCGATTTATGACATTTTAAAAAAATAAGCTAAAAAAAAAACATGCATGGATGAATAATCTACAATAACATCTATAACCGGGATGGGCAACTTTAGTCCTGCAGAGTTTGATAAAAGCTCACCTTTAGCTTTTAGTTGAGCGGCAAGATTCTGAATGAACTGAAAAAAATGATTTCCCCACGAGTCTGAAGAGAGAACTAAACAAAATAGCATGTCATTTACTAGAGGTTTTGACAGAATGTTAATTACTGCAGTCAATTAAAAAACAAAAACATTTCATAAATTTGAATGAAGTTTATTTTTATTAATTTGAATGAATTAATTAATGACTCACTTATTAGGTGTGTTCGACTAGAAGCTGCGCTGTGTAGACCGATCAGTGTATGGCATCAAATTATCATCAAAATGCTGATAAAAGAGCATTTTATCAGCATTTTTTAACGAATCTGAATGATTCAATGACAAATACATTTTTCAACAGTCACATGTCGCCACTCGTACATGCGTGTTTGAATGGGGTTGAGCTAAACTCTGCAGGACAGTTGCCCTCCAGGACCAAAGTTATCCATCCCTGATATATAACATGCATTTAGAAAATAGATAGGGTGACTTTCCATTTAATGCTGACTTTAAAAAACGCAACACTTTGGGTTACTCACACTCTTGTACAAATGTCTCCAATCAAATGAGTGGTTGTATTACCGTATAGAGAATCAATATTTAAACAGCTAACCACATGGAATAGAAAACCCCATTACAAGTTTTAAATGAAATGTATGTCTTCTTGCATTCTGAGTGGACGATCATGTAACAAATATCCCCATACTTTCCCTCGTTTTCTGTTTTCAAGCCGCTAAAACTGCTGCAACCGCAAAACAGCAGTGAAGCAACGGAGAAACTCATTCATATTTGAGCAGCGGCTTCGGCGCTCAAGCACCTGCCTCACACCTGTTATCCCGTCACAATAGAAATGGCCCGGTCTCTTTGCTTTAGGGACGTTGACACTGAGGTCAGTTTGTGCTGTTAAAAGCTGACACCAAAATGAACAAGCTAGTTATCCCCAGTTGTTGAAAGAATTGAATAAAGGCTATATTTTCATTCTTTATACATTTGAACTAACAATAACGAAGAGCAAACCCTCTAGGGAGCAATATTGGTCGGTGAGGAGTGATGCTGAAGTGGAACGCCGGCTGTTGCTTTAGGCCAAAACAAGGACTTGGAGAAACCTCAACTGGAAAAAAAGTGTCTACAGATGCTCACTCTAATAGGATGGCCAGTGCCCACTAACTGTCCAGGGCTCTGTGCCAATATCTAGTGAGCTCCCTATATAGACAGCATTCTAAAGCCAAAAGTATACATTGTTTTTACGTTGTAGTTGTACGCAAGTATACTCCTTTTGACGTGTCTGTGTGTACACAGGGGCTAGACCACTTTTACTCATTCTCCACAGCATATTTGTAGCCCTGACATATCGGTTGTGGAGATATTCACGCATCTTTATAAAAAACTTTTAGGCTAGAGTTGAACAAATGTGGGTACTTTCTAACCTCTTTGCACAATCCCTCATCCATGTAACCTTCATTGTTGTTGAAGAAGAAGAAGAAGAAGTTTGATTTATTATAGCACCTTTCCATAGCTCAAGGTCGCTTTACATTGTACATTACAATACATTTAGACACCCACACATACATTACAGTCACATAGGATACATATAGTCACATTATCCAAAATGCATGTTATATAGATATGTTTTTAACTGGGTCTTGAAAAGTAGCCACCGATGAGGTATTATGTAGCTTATATGTGTTTCTGTCTCTTCCACTTACTCAGTTTTTTCTTTTACTACCTTGTGAATCAACAGCCCTGCATCACTGTTGCCACCCTGTGGACAAACTAATTAGTGCAAAAAAAATCTACGTACACAGAGTATGCGCGGTTGGAAAAACCAGGTTGCGTGTGTACTGTGCTGATGACGAAATTCATGCCAAGCGCACTGTACACAGACCCTATAGTGTACGTGAAGTGAAGTAGGCTATACTTTGGGCTTAAGGTGTCTTCAGTGCGCTCCATACAAAGGCTGTTCCAAAAGATAAGATACCATTTTGGCCAGATACAAGTCACCACGTACCATTTGCAGAGAAGGCATTCCCAGATTGCATTGCTATGAGCTCATTTTATCTATTTATCGCCGAATTTTATCTTAATGAATCCTGATGATACATTGGCCATGAATCTGCAGAGAAATCTCCACCAATCAGAGAATCATGAGCAAAAGAACTGCCCACTTGAAGCACTGTGAAGGACATCAGTCTCCCTATGCTTTCAAATTTCTTAAAGGGGTCATGACATGAGAAACCAAATTTGCCTTGATCTTTTGGTATATAAGAGGTCTTTGTACCATTAAAACGTCCTGCAAGTTTCATAGCTTAAGACGTCCTCCCCATTATAAACGAATCATTTATTTAATCAAGCTCTAAATACAGCTCGTTCTGGATCCATGGTAAGAAGTGACGTCACGGTACGAAGTGACGTACCAGCGTTTGCATATGACCGCCTCCAGCCCAAGACAACTACGCTTTAAGCACAAGGCAACTACGCTCATTTCGTATCATTGTCACGCCCGCGCGCCTCACAAGTGTTCAGTCGACGGACAGCGAGTGGGTCTGTGTACAGGGAAATTACGATGCCGCAGATGTGCTGTTCCTGGCTGTGGACAAACAACATCTTTGAATACGCTGCGAAAGATCCAGTCGTCAGGGGAAAATGGATGCACTTTATTTTTTGCGGACGTCTCAGTCACGGCAGTGTTAGTTTAAGCGTTTGTTCTATAGGCTACATTTTAAGGATGACTGTTTTGAGCTTTGCCAGAAAACTGTTGCTCAAAGATAAGTCCGTGCCGACTATTCTGGGCTCAACATCGACGACGCAAACTGTAAGTAATGTATTTAAAACTTTAAACTACTTTTTAAATACGCTGAAAGATCCAGTCGTCAGGGAAAAATGGATGTACTTTATTTTTTGCGGACGTCCCAGTCACGGCAGTGTTCTATACATTTAAGGATGACTGTTTTGAGGAAAAAAATCCCGATATGATGCTTGGCTTTGCCAGAAAACTGTTGCTCAAAGATAAGTCCGTGCCGACTCTTCTGGGCTCAATAACGACGACGCAAACTTACTTTTTACCATGGCTAATATAAACACATTTGTATAAGAGAATCTTGAAAATATGTCGCCTTTCTAGTAGGCCTACATGTGATAGAAAATAAAAAATGTTGCCTTTATCAATGCTGCATCTTCAAAGATGGCCTGTCTGTGCATGCATTTTTGTCCGTGGTACACCCTATCATTTCATTGGAATTAGTTAAATAATGTTAAACTGTTAGCAAACTAAGCTATAGGATAATTATGCAACAATAATCCGTTTTCAAGTGTCTCGGGTTAATTTTTTTTTATTAATTCAAAATAGTTTCACTTTCCATGTGGACACGGGCTAATCCAGTCTTCGTTGTTGTGGTGATGGTTCATTTTCCTCTGATTCCGGCTCAAACATAATAAGGTTTTATCATTGCAAGAGCCATCGCTTCGCATGCATCACCCGCTAATAAACAGTTGCGCCGAATCCGCAAACGTTCTGGCTGGTGGCGTTAATAATTGATGCATAGGCACTGACGTTAGCCAATCATAACAGTGGGCGTTAACACTGAACTCTTAAAGGGGAAACACCCCCAAAACAGACTGTTTGACTCAGAGGATGAGAAACAGGGTGGGAAAAGGTCATAAATCACTACATTTTAAAAGTTTTTTGTAAAAAAAACTATAGTAATACTATAATTGCACCTAAGGGAACATAATAAAAAAAAAAAAAAAAAAACATGTCATGACCCCTTTAAATATCCTTTATTAGGTATACCTGTTCAACTGCACGTTAACACATATATCTAATCAGCCAATCACATGGCAGCAACTCAATGACTTTAGGCATGTAGACACGGTCAGTACGATCTGCTGAAGTTCAAACTGAGCAGAATGAGGAAGGTGATTTAAGTGACTTTGAACATAGTTTGGTGGTTGGTTCCAGACGGGATGGTCTGAGTATTTCAGAAACTGCTGATCTACTGGGATTTTCAAGCTCAAACATCTCTAGAGTTTACAAAGAATGGTCCAAAAAAGAGAAAATATCCAGTTCTGTGGGTGAAAATGCCTTGAGGTCAGAGGAGAATGACCAGACGGGTTCAGCTGATAGAAAAGCAACAGTAACTCAAATAAGCGCTTATTAAAACCGAGGTCTGCAGAAGAGCGTCTCTGAACACACAACATGTCGAACCTTGAATAGATGAGCAGCAGAAAACACACTGGTGTCACTCCTGGCAGATGAGAACAGGAAACTTAAGCTACAATTTCCACAGGCTCACCAAAATCGGACAATATAAGATTGGAAAAATGTTGCCTGGTCTGATGAGTCTGGATTTCTGCTGCAACGTTCAGATGGTCGGGTCAGAATTTTGCGTAAACAACATGAAAGCATGAATCCATCCTGCCTTGTATCAGCGGTTCAGGCTTCTGGTGGTGTAATGGTTTTTCTTGGCACACTTTGTGCCTCTTAGTACCAATTGAGCTTCGTTTAAACACCACAGCACACCTGAGGATTGTTGCTGACCGTGTCCATCTCTTTATAACCACAGTGTACAGTCTTCTGATGGCTCCCAGCAGGATAACGCACTGTCACAAAGCTCGAATAATCATAAAACTGGTTTCTTGAACATGTTCACTTTACTCAAACGGCTCCACAGTCACCAGATCTCAATCCACTAGAGCAGCTTTGGGATGTGGAGGAACTGGAGATTCACATTATGGATGTGCAGCTGACAAATTTGATGTGATCATGTCAATATGGAACAAAATCTCGGAGGAATGTTTCCTGCACCTTGTTGAATCTGTGCCATGAGGAATTAAGGCAGTTCTGAAGAAAAAAGGAGGTCCAACACGGTAGCAAGGTGTACCTAGTGGCCAGTGAGTGCATATTGTGTAATAAATGTAAAATACCATCTTTAAATCAATTTATCTGTCATTTTTACTTTGACATTTGCCATGCTTGTAGTTCTTTACTTCACTAAGTACACAGTCTTGGAACATTTGTCTGGTTTTCAAATTTTTTATTTTTTATCAAATAAAAGTTTGTAATGTTGTGATTTATATTGTATCTGGTTTGTTTGTTTCATGGCTTATGACACTTTTGGAACCAAGACCAAATTATTCCTGATTTTGGTTTTGGGTGTTGAACCAACATATGGATATTTATTGGAGCTCTACTGCCAAGTCTATTCGTTAGGATACAACGTTCGACAACATAATATCATATCTCATTTAATTGTCCCTAAAAGGTATGGGTTCATACACCTCACAGTTCTTAACTTAACGTCACCGCCTAACAGGTCTGTGCCCTGTGAGTGAAGACAGCATATGGACAATGCCCTCCCTTCCTGTTTCAAGGGAATGTTGTTCTGGCTGGGTGGACTCCTGGGAAGGGGAGCGTTACCTTTGACCTCTGGGAGAACTCATTTACTCTGACCCACAGTGAGAAGATGATGGGATCTGCAGAAAAGGATGCAGCTAACCAGCTGTCTCTGGCAACACACCGTAGTGCTATAGGAGGCCAATGATGGAGCGTTCCCCCTTCTGAGAGGAGCAAAAGAGACACATCCATTATCACCGCTCCTACTTTTATCCCACACCACTATACACTGAGATCCTCTACAAAAGCTCAGTTATTGATCGGTTCGGCTCTAAAGGAAACATCTGAAGAGCTGCAGGAAACTTTAACATGAAAAATTGGAGTGAATACTTCAGTATTCACTTCAAGTTTGGGCCTAGGACTGGGTGGAATGATGTTAAAAAAATGTGTCAGCTGGTAGAGATTTTTCTAAACACACACACACACACACACACACACACACACACACACACACACACACACACACACACACACACACACACACACACACACACACACACACACACACAGCCTCCCTAACAGTGAAAGGACATTCCCTGCATGACACAGATTAAATGTATGTCAATAGTTTTGTTAATCCGTAATTAAACAATATAAGAACCTTTAATTTTTTTATGTCTCTGGATTATAAAACAAAAACAAAAAAACAACTATTACTTTCATTGATTTCATGTAATTTCACAGTAATATATATATATATATATATATATATATATATATATATATATTATATATATATATATATATATATATATATATATATATATATATATATATATATATATATATATATATATATATATATTAAATACTTTCATTACTTTGATATAAAATGACTCATGATAGAAGATTTTGGTCCTGTTCGGGCAAATATTCCACCATTGCCTGTTTTCATCCATTTGGTGCATCAAAAGGCTTTTAATGAGGTAATGTTACACCCGTATGCCGTCGCCCCGTGTTTTACGGCTCCCTCTTGCGCGGGCATGACAGCTGTGGGACTGACATCACTTCCCAGCCCAGGTTAATGTGCTGAAGATGTAATTCAAGTAGCCAGTATTTACAGACTCAGGCACATCTTCCTGACCCGTCACACATCCTGTGGGATCTCACCCTGCCTGATGTGTCAATAGGAAAAGGTGTTTGTAGAAATTTGAACTGTTTATGTAGTTGTGCCAAAATGGCCCTCTTGCTCGAACTAGCCAATGCATGATATTGTTCGTCATGATTTATAAAAGTACGTCTTTGCCAGACGTTGCTGGAATAATAAATATCCATTGCAAACACTGCAAAGTAAATATTTAAAAGATACATTCAAGGGAATGTTTTCCCTTATATGGCCTAATCTGAAAACAGAGGGTTTTATATAAGCAGATTATATGGGAAGCAGTCTGGGATGTGAATAGGAGTAAAATGCACTATGACATTTTTATTTGCATTGCTTGAATAATAAAATCTTAAAATTGAAGACGTTATGGACACGCTGCAGTTTTGTCGTCTGTCGCTTTAAAAGCTCGAGCTCGGAATCAGGAAGGATTCTGATTGGCTGTCAATGTTTTTATAGTTCACCAGCTGGAAAAGTCGTTCTGAAAGTGATCACAAACGATATCATCTCTCTCTGTGCCATTATTTTCTGTGCTATTCTTTTACCTTTGGAACGATTTTTAGAGCTATCTTTATCATTATCTGTATAGTTTGCGTCCTTGGTCGGAACGGCCTTTAAAAAAAGAAAGAATCATCTGGAAAACATCTCGATCAGGTGAAATCCACTGAACCTCTCCACAAAAGCTCAGTGCAAAAGGCTCTTCTGAACATAAATGTTGGTAATCATTTAAATAAAACACGTGTTGTTGTTGTTATTTGTTTTTAGGTTTCATTTTTAGGCCTTTGCATTATATGTTTGTGATTAGGACACATTTTTATATTTTCTTTCTGTTATATGTGGAAATAAATATTAGAAACTACATTTACAAAAGGAAAAAACAGCATCTGCTTATAATTAAAGGCACAATATGTACGATTTTTCTTCTTCAAAAAACACTAAAGCAATGTTATATATTTTGTTAACTTATGCACTTACATTATCCAAAATGTTTCCAACAATGTTTAAATACAGATATTTAATCAGTTTTAACCAGTGTAACGGCCCGTGTCATAGCGTTGCCTGTCAATTAGCCTACATCATATCCGCCTTATCCTCGATTTCCGGTTTTACTTCCGCAGAAACCATGGAAACACCAAAGACACTTTAATATATTGTGTTTTAATAGACAGGTGAGCAACTGTTTGATACTTCTATCGACAAAAAAACGAATCATGTTATATAGCTCAACATGGTTAGTCTTACTGTTTTCTTGATTTACCGCAAGTAACATGTTTTTACCCAAAAAAGAAATCAGACAACACTATTTTGTCAAGTGACTAACATGGCGTAATCAGAGAGAGCTTTATTTGTGATAACAGTAATACACCATTTTCTCCACCATACATTGTTTTAAAATAAATTGCATGCCATTTAGCAACACAAGTCATCCAGCTTTTATTAATATGATATTCTAATATCGATCTAGCTTACTGCAGTTTGCAACAAGTGCAACCAGCCACCAAGTGACAGCACAGAGTAACGTTAGTAACGGTAATATAACTTTCGGGTGCTCTTTGCAAATTTTACGTTTATTTTATTATTTTTTACTTCATCGGAATTGTACGAAACCTGGTAAAGGTTTTGGTAATTGCTATGTGAACACCAAAAAAAATCATGGACAAGATTCTAAAAGGTTAAAGGGTCCTGAAAAAAAAATTAGTCACACTTCGTGGTAAAAAAAAAAAAATTTATTGAGTTATCAAGCTCAAATTTGGAACACAATTTGTTTAGATTTCTGGCTTTGATTTTCTTGTATTTTTAGAGTAAAATTTGGTTTTGAAAATATATATTTCATATAAAAATTGAAAACAGTATATTTGTGCATTTTTCATAACAACAAACGTTTACACTTTATTTATTTTTATTTTACTGACAGTGTTACCCAAGAAAGTAGTGGTAATATAAGTTAACTACATAAGGTTAGGTTCAGGGGAGGATCTAGTTATTACCCAGTTATTGTAATTGCTATAATAAGTACATGTACATGCGGAACAGGAATGTAAAATAAAGTGCTTCCCAATAAACATATAATTCAGTAACTTTTTTTTTATTTCATCAAAAAGATCTTCATTTGTGTTTCAAAGATGAACTAAAGTCTTATTGGTTTTTCTTTTTTCCTTTTTTTCCTAACTTTCACACTTACATTGTATCTAAAGACAAGCAGCAAACACTTGCCAAAGAAAACACTAATGCCATTTAGTGCAATTACCCAATTTACCTTGCAAACAGCAATCCATCTTTCTCAATCACAGGTGTCAGGCGTAACAGACTTAACATAATGATTCACATTGTTTTCTCTGAAAAGATTCAAGAACCACAATGTGAGGTCAACCATAGGGTGCACATAGCCTATTTGACGTAATAATTTAAATTCAAATGTTTTAAAATAAGAAATTAAGCTATTATACTATATTTTAAAATAGGTCATATATGTTATGGCACAATAGTATAACTATACTAACTTTCCCTTGTGAAATTCCCTTAGTTGGGGACACTTAATATTCAACAATATTATTGATCTCTGACAGACATTGATATGTACTGACAGTATTGGATGAGAACTGAATTAAACGGGACGATGACATAATTTTTTTGCTTTAGAGATAAAATGAACTAATTTAATAATTGATGATCTTTACAACAGAACTAAACTACAGCCAAAATGCATAATTGTCCTGTTATCTCTGTAAAGCTGCTTTGTATAAAGCGCTGTAGAAATAAAGGTGGCTTGACTTGAAAAAGAAGTACGCTTTAGCATACTTACACCTTTTACAGAAATAATATACTTAACCGCAAAATTAATGTAATATTTTTAGACAATTGCCTAATTAATGTTATTTACTATCAAATTAAAATGCATTTTAATTTAAATTTATATTAAATGCAATTTGATCTTAAAAATATATACTTTATTAAGTAGGACTTAAGTATATTTATATGTAATTTCATAATTACTTATATTGCCTTTGAAAGAAGCTTACATATTTCAGTTAAAAAGTATCGTCTACTCTAGTACATTACATATACAGTAAGCTTTAGTATGATAGTCAACAGTTGAAAATACGTGTACTTCTTTAAAGCACGACAAATATTAAAACTAAAAGGTTTCAAATGGCTTTGGCAGACCAATGAGGTGGAAGCTTCGACGGGTGTAGGCTACGGGTCCTCGTAAGTCTGGGTTCGTCCCGTCCTGACATTTTCGTTTCCGTTCTCGTTTCTCCTAAGGTATGTTGACACTCTCTCTGACTGTGTAATGATGCGAATATCTCTAGTAATATGTTCTATATATAGTTTAGTTAGAGCGGATCTGGTGGTGCTGGCATTGTGGCAAGTTTGTGGCGGAGTTCGCATTGAGGTAAGTTGATATTTGCACTAAATCTTGATCGCTTGCGTTCGGCGTATTTATTATGTTATGTTTAGCAGTAACAACACGTTAGCCGGGGCGGCCTATACCATGAAGCCGGTTTAGGTGGTTAGCCAGCTGTGTTTCAGTTTAGTTTGCGCTAACCCTGGGTTTTAGGCACCATGAAAGTGGTTTGGCTTTTAGCAGTGTTCATCACCATAGTAACTAACACCTCACGGCTAACCTGGTCCGGGGCAGGTTCTGTTCCAGGTAAGAGGTTGCAAACCAAAATTGGACCAATCAGCTGCGAGCAAAGTGACACATGTCTGATAAAGTCACTCCCCCTGTTACTCCAAATTAAAAGTCATTACAAATGATTTTTAAAGACAAAATCGTCTGGCTTTTAGTAACACTTATTTAGAATAATAATTGTGTATGATTTATATATTATTTATGTAATTATTAATCGACCACATGTACAATTTTAGTTTATCAATTATTTTTACGCACAGTTTAAAGGGATAAATATATAAAGGTAATATAAATATGCTTTAGAATCAACAGATTAAGCTGTAAAATGACTACATGTGAGCTTAAAAGTTCAATTCTCTCAATACATTTTATGTATAAACTAACTTCATAATTATTACTTGCACTGATATACAGTAGCGAGCCTTTTTCTTTCAGTTGTCCTCTTTCATAGACAGCTATTTTCTTCTTGCTGTGTAAATTTGATTAAATTCTTAATATTTTTCAATCTCGTAATATTCTGCAGAAGAGAGAAGTGAATCGCGCTGCTTCTCTCGCATGTGATTGGCTGTTCGCTACTGATGTCACACCCGAACTCCTAAACTCAGGATGTGTGAATGCTGGCCGGAGACAGAGCCGCAGCCCCTGTGGTGAGTAACCATACAGTGGGGCCTTTGGTGGTTGCTCTACCTAAATCATGAGTACGCCTCTCTCTCGTTCACATTTGGGGTTCGGTGCATTAGTTTGACTTGTGTCTTGTTGTTGAAGGTAACGGGGGAATGGAACATCACTATCTCTAAGCCCTGAAGACGCTACATGTGACTTTGTTTTGTTTGTTTGGCACACGTGCGTCTGTGCTGGGATGTAGAGCTTGGTTATTTTGCGTGTCGCTGGGACTGCTATCTCACGAGCATTGCGTCCGCCAGGCTGCATGCCAGTTTAATTTTGCTTTGTTTACAAATATAGTTTCGTTTGTTTCTTTTTTGTTTGCGCTGGGTTGTTTTCAATATCTTTTTTTTGTGTGTGTGTGATTTTGGTTTATTTTGCTGACAGTGAGTTTATTTTGTTGTTGATTTTGTGTTATTCTTTGTGATTGTTTCTTTCTGTTGATGAGGTTTTGATTTTCTTTTCCTGGTAATGTATTTTATTCTAAATTGTTTGTTCCCCCTTCATCACTCTAAAAAATGCTGGGTTGTTTCAACCCAATTTTGGGTCAAATATGGACAAACCCAAACGTTGGGTTAAAAATGTAATAAAAAAATTTAATGTTTGACCCAAAATTGGGTTGAATTTTTACCCAGCATTTTTTAGAGTATGTTATTCTGGTGCCACTTAGGCGCAGATGATCTGCCTTTACTGCAAAGGGTGCTGTGAGTGTTATAGCCGCCATAACATTGTGTTTGTAAACTTTACTTTGGTTCTCTCTTTTTCATTATTTAGTGTAATTTTCTTGTTTTTTTGTTCATGTGTGTCTCTTTTTTTTCTTTCTCCAGGAGCCAGTGAGGACTCTGTGTGGAACAAGGGAGGCTTCATTCGGTAGTGTGTGCTTCACCGTGTGCTGTGTGTGCTGACAACACTTCCTCATGGTGCGGGCGCGTGGTGTCTGATTTGTGGTGACTTGAGGTGGGTTCGGACGACCTCCTGAGTTGCAGCCGGTCTGCCTTGTTCCCACTAAGCCTGGCCCTGGAGAATTATTTTTGTCATGTTGGGAGATTCCTGAGAGCGAGAGAAAGAATTGAATTGGCGCTGTTGATTTTATAATAAAGTGTCTTTTTGTATTGCTCCTCACGTTATCTCTGTCTTCAAATGGTAAAACTTACCTGTGTGTAATTTAATAGAGATTCACTTTTCCCTCCACGTGAGTATTGCCACACGTCATTACGTCACATCTGTACACATAAAGAAGAGTCTCGGCTAGTAGGATATATTGCGTGTGAGGATGTGGAGATGTATAGCCTTTTCTCACAGCACTTGATATAATTAAACATATTAATTTGATGGCGGATCCAGAAAGGTTCAAACAACAATCACCAGTGACGAGATTCACCCGATGTAAAATGCAAAAGACTTCGAAGTGGCTACAGAAAAAACTGCAACCGGGCCAATGCGAAAACAAGGATAAATATCGGAAGGGCATTAAATGTAGTCAAGCAATGCTGCTGTTGTTAACATTAACCATTTGAGAACAAAGTATCATTTTTACGGTTTTACGTGATATGATAAGCGATCTTTAGTTTTAATCAGCGCGATTTAATGCAATGCTTTTTTCCCTTATTGGTCAGAACAGTGGATGTTACAGAACAGACGACATTTTCCCGTGAAAATCCTTATGTTTGTCATACTTACAAAAAGTATAATCTGTGATTCTGAATGCCAGTATCCACACCGGCGCGGCGACTGACAGCCACACATTCTCCTCAAAACACTGGATTCATCCGCGCTGTGCCGAGCCGAGGCACAACCCACGTAAAGTTGATAATCCCGCAAATAACTGCAATTACAGATTTCGAACAGAGATGGCGACAAAGAGGAAACACTACAGACTGCAGCTTTAAAGTAAAACTTTTAATTTGACATTATTACAAAGTGCACTTTTTAAAAGTGTATTTAAGTGTGTTAAAACAGTCATGTAAATATACTTTATTTCGACCTAAGTCTTTGACTTTTATTTCAATAAAATCATATTGTCAAGTACAGCATTTTTAATGCACGTTTAGGATTTGAAATGTACTACAAGTTCACATTCAAAATAGGTTAGCATACTTCTTTTTCTCAGGGATCAGCACATCTGGAACGATGTATTGACCCATGGATGGATGTATGGATGGATAGATAGATAGAAAGTATTTTCAGTATGCTGGTAACAGTATCAATATTACTCATATTATGAGAACTGATTCATCAAGTTCATAATGAACTGAGGAACACGAGGCATCTAATCCCCGGCACATTTACAAAGGGCTCCCAGAACAGGCTCCCAGGGCCACTGCATGGATCGTGAGGGGCCATAGACAAGAGCTGGAGACCCACTGGGAGGAGAGAAAACATCGGCTGGCCCTGTCTGACACCAGGGGTCAGGAGGTCAACCTCAGCCACTGTAGGCAGCTTAGAAGAGCCCCCCCCCGCACCAGCGTGTTGAAGAGCGGGCAGCTGGCAGGTGTCAGGAGTTACAAAGGGCCATCTGTGCTCAGAGAACTGTCCCCACCGTTCCCTCGCCTGCTACTTCATTAAACTTTACACTTTATAAACCCAGCGAGCTGGCCAGAGCAAACTGACCAGAGTGTGGGACATATTCCAAAAGATCTTTTCCCCGGCATGCCCCACTTTGTCAGTCACTCACAAAACGTTTTTGTACTTTTGGTCGACAACAGCAACCTAGTTAAAGACCATTTAAACATTATTCAAATACATAGGCCACTGAGTTACTAAAACAATCTTTATCAAATAATACATTTGTTTCTTTACAGTTTGATCGTTCTTGTTTCCATTTGTTTGAAGTCCCTGTAAAGGCAATTCTAAAAAAAAATCTAAACACATTATAGGAAATGTTAGAAATGTATTGCTAAAAACATATTACAAAGAGCAAAGACTGTGAACTGTGAAGTACTAAATTGTGGAGTTAGACCGTTAAACAGTTTTTCACCATTGCTGTGTTCCGGATTTTTTGGGCGGGGCTAAAACGGGGACTCGATGACGCACTGGAGCCACTGCGCTCCTGGACACGCCCCTACTTGATGACGCACTGGAGCCCCTGACGCTGGCCCCGCCCCTAACAACAGAGCACTTCACATCAGTTTGCCGCTCAATCGTGAGTTACTGTCAGTACTATTAGTTACTACAGCCTACAGTTTGCTAGTTAGCTATGCCTTCGTCACGGAAATGCGTGCTACCTGGATGCGATCACGTACAAAACAGATCGGTGTCCTTATTTAAATGTCGGAAAAAAACGACCATATCAAGAAGAGGTGGATTCATTTTGTGAAGAGCCACCTTGATGGAGAGCTGAGGATCACCGCCAAAACCCGCTTCTGTAGTGATCATTTTACACGGGATAGATTTATAAACTTTCGTCTGAGACAACTGGGATTCACTGATAATCCGCTGTTACTGGTGAATGGGGCCGAACCGACTATCTCCCGCCTCGGCCGTCATCCTCCCGTCGCGCCGACAACTGGAGCCATCATTGGCAGTGCGTGCCCACCAATGAGTGTAAGTTGCCTTGTGTGTGCTTATTATGTTATAATTATAGTAGGTAGTCCACAGTAACTCCACAGTTGAGTGTGGCGACTGCAGCTTTCCCGCGAGTGGGTGTGGTTTCAGCGCAGCCAGCGGACACGCCCCCAGCGTTTGAGAGCTGAGATTACTGCTAATTTTTTCAAGATTTTGATAGCTTATTTTATGTACTTGCCGGCTTTTTTTATCATTTCAAATTTGGCTGGGTGGCTAATAACACATTTTTCTGTGATATGACAAACTCAGAACACATACTTAATTTTGACTTTACAGGGACTTTTGTTTAATTTCAAGATCTGAGGTGAATGATCCATTGTTGCTTTTATAGCTAAAAAGCTGGAGCACTAAATGATATTCAAAGTCACATGACACGCTTTTAACATTAAATAAAGCACATAAACAGTAACTGAGATTATCATTGCCACACTTTGTGTTTGTTCCAGCGCGACGTCGCAGAAAAAAAGAAACAGTTTCTAAAATAGAATCGTCGTGTGTCGCCGTCGCGGCTGGTTAGGACAAAAACTCTGATTAACATGGAAAAGACGCCTTTTATCGTGTGTCGCGGCGTGTGTAGTTAGGACACGGTGTAACAGTCTCTTCAGCCAATAAATGATTTTGATGACATCACTCTGCTCTTCAGCTTCTCATCAGATTTTCTGTCCAATCAAATGCTCTCTAGAATCTGAAGCTCCGCCCCCTACATTATAAACAGATGCTAAAATCAGTCACTCTTCACACATTTACTGTTTTCTACAAGGTGAATGGCACATAGTGCACTATATAGGGGATAGGGAACGATTCAGACCGTGTAAATATGCTTTCCGTTGAGGTGAATGAAGTCTGGTTTCACGTCAGTGTCACGCGAGATTAGGAGGAGAAACGGTTAGAGATTAGGAGGAAACTGCGGCTTTATCAAGCTCAATAGCTCTTGCCGAGCTGTGATATAAATTAAACGCTATTGGCTGGTTTAAAAAAGGGGAGGAGCTGTCGGTTATGTCCTGCCGTCACATCAGTTCGTTCTTTGATTTCTCTTTTAGTATATCGGGGACTTAATGCATTACAAATTGTGTGCATTACGTAACCAGATTACTTTTTGATGTAACAAGCATTACTTTGTAAATTTAAACATTATTATTTGAGTTACTTTTTTTTTTCTTTTTTTTTTAAGTAAAGTAATTAATTTTCAGTTTAATAAATTTCCTTTTCAAATAAATTTGTTAAAAATTTAATTGTTTTTAAACTACTCAATTACAATTCTCTCCTCGATAACGTAGTCACTTAGACCCACGCACTTGTGTGTGTGCGGGAACAGTCAAAAACTACAAAAGATTACTTTCGGATTACTTTCAACTTTCAATAAAAAGAGTTGTGCAGTAGGTAATACAACCTGTAATGTTAAGAGATCTTGTGTATGTCATAAATAACTCTAGGGGTCAGGAAATAGTAATGGTCAGAATATAATACTATTCTAAATGTGTTTTTACAAGAAAATGTATGTCATATAGGCATGTTGTTGAATGCATTACTGCGTTAAACACTTGCAAAAAAAAAAAACCTCTGTAAAAAAAACAACACCTGTAGTCTGGAAGAGAGCGAACCTCAGCCAGGTGAGAAAAAGTAATGCAAAATTAACATAATACTTGCCATAAAAAGTAACTGAGTAACTTTTTTTTTTTTTACTTTTTTTTTACTTAGGGATTAACGCAAAAGTGTAACATTACTTTAAAAAGAGCTTTTTCCAACATTGCTATTTTTATAAATTCTTTTTAGATATGTCATCAAAGAAAAGATGTCAGTTATGCTCTCGATAGCTCCGGTGATATTATCACAGTCTAGTTCAACACGCCGACTTTAGGCGTGGCGCAAATTAGTGCCGGTAAAAATTCATAATCACATAGAAATGTCCTTTTGGTTGATTGAGCTGTTTACATGATGAGCCATCAATCCGAGATTGATGCATGTACATTTATGTTTCAAAACAAGGTTTCGTCGTTGTTGTTGTTGTTGTTATTGTTAAAACGTTTAAAATTGTTTTCAAAAACATAATTAGCTAATTCACTGTTATAGTTGATTAATTCAAAGTATTTTTTGTCATTTAAATTTTATTTGTTATTTTTATCAGTCAATCCATTTGTGGACCACTTGAAAGTTTGAGAGACACTGAAAAATTAACATCCATTTTGAGATTTGCTAAATATTCAGTTTAACAGTGTTATTACATTATTAGTGTTTTTATCGTTTCCAGTCAAATGTTTACAGTTTTACTTACAATTGTAAGTGGTAGATTTTGAAAAAATATGTAAAATGTAAAAATACTAATATCAGCATGCACAATTAAATATCCAATATCGACCAATATCTAATATAGCTATGACATCACTAGTATTGTTGTGAATAAATTGCCTTTTTTTTAACTGAAAGAATTACAATTGCAGACCTTTTGGAGCTGCCTGAATTTTTTTTTTTTTTTTTTTTGAGGAGGGAGTTGAAACAGTTAAAAACAAGCCTGGATGGAAAGGGTGGTCTCAGGATATGAGAGGGAAATGGCCACAGTAAGGAAAGGCTCATTCTTTGCATTGTCAAATAGGAAATGGGCACAGATTCCAAGGAAACTGTCTTGTTCCTGACTAATAAATTGGGCAGACCCTCCTGTAATGGTGAAAACCATTCATATATGGTTTTCATATATAACCGTATGCACATCTTTGAGAGGTGACTGCATGCTGATGGTGTGTTTAGTGTGCATCTGTTTGTGAAAATGATCCAGAAAGGCAATTTTAGCAGCTTACAGGATGCCAATGACTTTCTAGGAAACTGCCTTGGTGATCTACTGCACTGTAAAAAACATATTGTTACTTTAACTTAAAAATGTAAGTAACCTGGTTGCCTTAAAATTATAAGTTCATTGAAATTAAAAAAGTTAATGAAGGAGATTGGTTTAATCAACAGAAACCAATCAAAATATGATGTTATCTGAACCACATAAATTATCTGAGTTGATTTAACAAAAGAAAAAAATGATGTGATAAAACATAAAAATATTTTTTTTACAGTGTAATATTATCAGTTTGATCAACCTGAGTTTCTTGCAGATTAAAGTGGATATCTTAGAATTTGACCTACGTATCGCTTTATTATTAAATCCCCCACCCCTTTTAATATTTTAGCAGTTCATACAGTCTTTTGCAATGTATAAAAAAAAAGAAAAAGAAAAGCGGAAAAAAAAAAACAGGTATAGACCTGACCCTGTAACTGAGATCGTAAACTCATTCATAATGTGCTTCCTCTCTGTAGTCTCAGTCAGAGATCTTGGAACGGTCTTGTTTGTCCCAGAGATTGCTAATAGTGGGAGTGTTCCTGTACGATTCCTCGTTATCGAAGTCACAGCATACTTTTGTTTTGAGTTTTATTAAAAGCGTAACTGAGCACTAAAATGCAAAATGGAACATTGTTTGTAATATGTGAATAGCTTAGTCTGTTCACTGGACTGGAAAAAAAAAGTTATTTAGGCATAAGCCAAAATGTTACTTAATGTTGTTCAATACCCAGACAGCAACATAGTGTCGGGCCAGATCTGGCCCACGTCTGATACATGTGGAATGTTGCTGTCTGGACTTGTTACAACTTAAGGCTGGTTCACACGGCAGGATAATTAGGCAGATTTTAGCCCCGATTCACCCCTTCCGACAATCTTAAGGATGCTCCGATTATCGTAAAATAATCTGATCAGATATTCCTGCCGTGTGTGGTGTGTTAAGACAGCTCTCGTCTGCTCTGAAGGACGTCGGGACCGCACCGATCTCAAATCGGGGATATCCAACATGTTGGATTTTTTTGGCCCGATTTCTCCTCGTGTGTGGTGCGAGGAGAAACGAGCATACAGCCTGTGGACTGTGGCGTTTAGCCAATCAGAAAGCGAGGTGACGAGGCGGCGAGGAAGCACCGGGAAACAAAATCAAAACAGCCGGCAGCATGGCGCACCAAAAAGTCCGGTGGACGTCGGAGATGGAGGATAACAGGGTTTTTTTTCGGTTAAAAACAAACTACAAACTGTCGCCACTGCATCCTCTTCGACCGCCATGATTGTTTACTCTGAAGTCACGTTTGATCTCGAGGGATTTTGCGAGATTTCCCGTCTGACCTGGGAATGCTCGGGAGTCAAATCGGTTTGTGTGTGATGTGTTGATTTTGCCGTGTGGTTGCGCACCACACACTGTACGACCAAAACTGTTAGACCCGTGATTTTTTATCGCCGTGTGTGGGGTCTCTCAGGTTTGGAAAATCGGGTGACAATTTTAAAATAGTCCCGTGTGAACCAGGCTTTAAAGGGATACTTCAGGATTTAGCATTAAGCTTTGTATCAGTAGAAAACCTGTAGTATTTTCAAATTACCGTGCTTCCCTCCCTCATATCCCCCTGAGACGAGAGATTTATGTATTTTTTGTATGTAAAAAATCCTCTGATGACGCAAAAATCGTCATTTTGCGTCATCTGAGGATTTTTTGGCCAGAGGCTAGAAACTACAGCCAGTAGGAGGCGCTAGATCCGCATGTTTTCAACCTGCCCATAGAGGGAGGGATCTCACTCACAGAATGTACAAATAGTGTCAGCCATCTTTTATTTGAAGCTAAGCTAACAGGTTCTTATTCTGTGGAGAAAGCTGAGTAGTAGCGGTGACCCTCTTCTTTTTCCCGGACATGTCCGGCCGTCGAGATCGTCCAAAATGTCCGGGATTCGGCTTTTGCTTTCTGCAGTCGCCATTCATTTTTTACATGCACACCTTTTATTTCAGTCTAACTGAATTCATTCCGATTGGTGAAACTGAATCTAGTGTTTACATGAACGCTAAACAAGTGTTAATGTGCGTTTTAACATTGCTAAGAAAATTCCCGCTCCTCCGTGAGAGATACGAGACTGGTGCGTTTCACAGGTGCCGCTCATCAGTAATGACGCCACCGGCCTCGCGTCGTTCTCCCGCGGCCGTCAGTCTCGTCCTGCTCGCCGCAGTAAACATGAGGAATGGCGACTGTAGAACGCAAAAGCCGAATCCCAGACATTTTGGGCGGTCTCGAAATCCGGGCAGACTCGTCACGGAGACTCACTAGTAGCCTAGCCTTGTTGTTTAACTGCGCTCTCTTACCGGTAGGCGTGGCCTCGTAGGGCAGTGAAGCAAGTGCATTCTGGGAGTTGTTTTCTTTCATCCACATGAGCCACAAATACATTTTCTGGCTTTTCTCAGTCTAGAAGATAGACGTATATGAACTGATCTACCATGTCTCTCAACACGTCATTGACGAGTGCCTGGAAAAACCCTGGGGAGTTGGACAGCCCGAACGGCATGACCAAGTATTCAAAATGACCCCTGGGGTTGTTGAACGCGGTTTTCCACTCATCCCCCTTCCTGATGTGAATCAAATGATAAGCGTTACGTAAATCCAATTTTGTGAAAATGGATGCTCCCTGCAACCTCTCGAAAGCTGAAAACATCAACGGCAAAGGATAAGTATTCTTCACGGTGATGTTGTTCAGCTCTCTGTGATTAATACAAGATCGCAGAGAACCATCCTTCTTTCCAACAAAGAACCCCGCAGGAGAAGAGGAAGGTTGGATGAACCCCACTGCTAGAGAATCAGAATATATTTCTCCATGGCCTCCCTCTCAGGAATAGAAAGAGTAAAGCCTGCCTTTAGACGGAGACTTACCTGGCAGTAAATCTATGGCACAGTCATAGGGACGATGCGGAGGGAGAGAAGCAGCACGAGACTTACTGAACACTTCCTTCAGGTCTAGGTACTCCGTGGGCACGTTTGACAAATCCGCTGCCTTCTCCTGAAACACAGAACCAGACACAGATGGACAAGCAGATACAAGACAGGACTCGTGACAGTGCTCGCTCCACATGGCGATAGAGTTCGAGCCCCAATCGACTCTGGGATTATGCTCCACCAGCCATGGGTGACCCAGAACAATGGGTGCTACAGGGGAGTCCATGAGGAGGAAAGGGATGATCTCTGTGTGGTTGCCGGAGGTGATGAGTGTTATGGGACCAGTGGTAAGCGAAATGTTGGGGAGTTCTTGACCATTTAACGCACTGACAGAGATCTGATGGGTGAGAGATGTGAGGTGGTGAGGTGTAACTTGTGAGCAAGGTGCAGGTCCATGAAATTACCCTCAGCTCCGGAGTCCAGTAGTGCCTGACAGGTGTAAGTGTGGTTGGCCCATCTCAGTCTTACCGGAAGGAGAGTAGATGGTGAGGACTTCCCGGCGGAGATCCCAACCGATAGTAGCATAATCCTTACTCCGGGCTTGCTCTTTTACCGGGCACGAATGTAGAAAATGTGCGGTGCCACCACAGTACAGGCATAGTCCTCGGGACCTCCGCCTTTCTCTCTCCTCCCGGGAAAGCCGAGCTCTCCCCACCTGCTCGTGATCGACGACGGGATCGACCGTGTTCTCCTCACTGTTTACTCGAGCCCCAACGCCTCCGGGGGTGCGAGTGGGGCGAGTGTACTGCTCCAGACGGCTGATGCGGGCATCCACCCGTAGGGCCAGTCTCTGAGGCAGGTCCAGAATATATATCTCTCTCTTTGAACACGGTCGGCCAGCCCATGCAGGAACATATCCCACTGCGCCCCCTCGTTCCACTTGCACTCCGCCGCCAACGTGCGAAATTCAATCGAGTAGTCAGCTACGGAACGGTCGCCCTTTTTGAGATCTGCGAGTCTTCTGGCAGCCTCCTTGCCGGCTACCGCCCAGTCGAAGGTTCTCCTCATCTCCGTGGCTAGTGCGTAGAATGAGGTGCAGCATTTGGTCTTGGTTCTCCCACACCGCCGTTCCCCACAATACACTCGCCCCGTGAGTAGAGTGAGCACGAACACCACTTTGGATTCCTCCGTCTCGAATGTTCTGGGCTGCAATGAGAAATGCATTGAGCATCTGGTAAAGAATGCTCTACAAAAATTCGGCTCACCAGCATAACTCTCTGGAACGGGTAGGCATGGTTCAGGCCGATGACTCGGCTCCGGTGCGGTGGGGAGAATGGGCGGTGTGGGCAGCGCAGTGGGAATACTCAGTAGTTGGACCTGGGTGAGCTCGGACACCTGCATCACAAGCGCTTGCACTGCGCGTCCGGTGTTTGAGATGCTCTCCTTGGTGCTGGTCCATCCGGGAGACGCTGTGATTCATAAATTCTGTCAGCGATGCTGTACTTGCTGCTTCCATGGTTGGTCAAAAAAAAAAAAAGGTAATTTAAATTTAAATTACATTAAACTGACTTGAAAATTTTTTTGAATCCTGCATAACTTATTTAAAAAAGTTGAAAATTGCTTAACTTATTTTTATGAGTTCAAGCAATGTAAAAACATATGTTGTCATAACTTATTGATCATATATTTTTTTTCAGTGTAGGCTACTGCTTGAAAAAAAATGATCAAACTGTTGGGAAGCTTATCATGTGTTGGCCATCCTGACTAATGCCTTGGAATTTAGGAATTGGGTATTTTCTTTAAAGTAAACCCATTTTTCAAAGCATTTTCAACATGCATTTTTCCAATAGTCACATTAGCTTCAGTGAGCTTTCCGGGGGTAAATAGTTTTGGAAGCTCACATACCATCACAGAAAGGGAAGTTCCTCTTAAATGTGACAAATGCTTCAGAGACACAACACTGATTATATAGGCTACGATAATATAACTACGGTAATCATGAGCAAGCAGAAATCTTCCCTTAAAAATCGTACATTTTGCTGTACTCAGACTTTTCTGCTTTTAAGCTTTTACTCAGTCATTTCGGATAATTTTTTTCTCTTCCCAGCCCCCCCATCTTTTTTCTTATTTTTTTTTGACATTGCTGACAATACTGGCACACACTGTTGGCACGGTTAGTCCCACCCTGCTGTGAAGTAAGCCTGCCGAACACTACCAGCAGCGAGACCTCTAAAAGTCCTGATAGCGTTTCAGATCCTCTTTCATTGTTTTCAGTTTTGAAGTCACGGTTGAAATGATTTTCTGATTCAAAAACATTCGTTTCAGACCATTTGAGCAACAACAGGACAAAAAATAATGATGTCATTAAAGCAAATAAAAATCAATCAACATACAAGAGTGAAAGGTAAACACTCTCTACATTGTGTCAGGTTGAATCAGACAGTTTATGGCTGTGCTTCTGTTTACATTAGCGTTTCTTTTTCCCCTTCCCTGTGCAGTAGATAGAGGGCGGATACTGGCAAGGGCTTCCTCTAGGTCCTGATGCACTTCCTCACTAAAACTTTTAGCCAGACCTCATCAGGGTGAACATTATCAGAAGCATTCCACTGGAACAAATCTACACATGGAGAGAGAGAGATTTGATATGCTGGATTTGAGAAGTTTCGGTTGCAGGCTGACTTTTTCTAATAAAACGCTTATTTCCCCCTGACATAAACATTTCGGTAACACTTTACAGTAAGGTTCATTAGTTAACAGTAGTTAACCACATTAGTTTAGCATGAACTAAAAATGGACTGCACTTATACAGCATTTATTAATCTTTGTTAATGTTAATTTCAACATTTACTACTTAATAGTACTAATACTACCATGAACAAATAATGAAAAGCTGTATTTTTTATTAACTAACGTTAACAAGGATTAACAAATACAGTAACAAATGTATTGCTCATTGTTATTTCATGTTAGTTAATACACTAACTAATGTTAGCTAATGAAGTGTTACGAACATTTAAATTATTTTACAACACATTCACATTCACAGTTGTCTGATTTTAGTTTATAGATGATATGTAAACAAATAAAATATTTACTCTTTTTTAAGTAAGTGTTTTATTTTGATTGTTTTGATTTTAAAATTATAATATAACATTTTTATGAATTAATTAATTATTATATTTTCGTCCGCTAACGAGCGCTGATTAAGAGCAAAATTAAGCTAGTTTTAATATGCATTGAGACATTATTGTTGTAAACTTCTCATTATCCTCATTTTTAGATTTCTCTTACTGTAATAAATTTGTTTTCTATATTACAGTAAGTATAAGTATATAGCATGTTAAAAGTATAATTACTTAGCATAAATTATATTTTGTAATTCTCATTCTCAATAATGATGATTTCTATAATGGTAATACAGTAATTTTTTTACAATGTTACAGTAAAAAAACTTTACTTTTTTCATTTATATTATTGTAAGCGAAAGTATTTATTCATTATTTATTTTTAAAAAATTCTTCAGATTTGGGGGTTTTGTGAGATTCGCTCATAACTCTACATGGAACACATATATTTCGAAGTGTTTGATGACTTGGTTTCACTGCTTCCCTCGGCTCAATTGCCGCCTGCCTGTTAGTAATGGTCAGTAGCCAAAGAAAACATGCTAAACCGAAATAGTGAGTGGGCAAGTGGAAAATGAAGGACACACATAAAAGGGGGACCCTGCTCATGCCCGTCAGTGACAATGCTGCAACCCAAGTGGAAAGAGCCACAAAATCGATGACGCCCGCTGCAGCGTGAGCTGCCATGCGTGCAAAGAGTGAAAAGTAAGTGCGTATGACTTGCGCTGAAAAAGCATGAGTGTGACGTTCCATGAATAGAGTCCTCTGGTGCTGAGTGTAGGAGGAAATGCGAGTCCGAGGGACTGGTGTTATTGATTCCAGTCAACAAATGAGTCCATGTAATCCGTCTGCCTTTGTTCCGTTCACTTGGCCGAGCGCTCTCATTAGCCCCCCGTGAACGGTCAACCTGTCAGCAGGTCGGCTCTCCAACCGACTGACCTCTGACTCCGGCTCATTCTTGGACAAATTAAATCTCACAAATGACAAATCCGGGCATGCAGCGCTCCCTGTGCCGCGGACTCGCTCCAGCTCCTGTGCCCATTAGGCAGGGCAGGCAGAAACCCCCTGTCACTGGCACTCGCTGGACCTCTGTGAGCGTTAACGTTCATCCCTCCTGACAGCCAACAGAGGTCTCGGAGAACAAACGCCTGGGTCCGGGAACGTGGCGGCCTGATCTGCTCTGACAGTGTTGCTTTGTGACGGGACTTAGAGCAAGTGCGCTCTGTTTGTTTTTGTCCTGGTGGAGAATGTCACTGCATAACAAAAGGAGCCCTGCCATTGGTGAACGCTTGCTGCTTTTGCGGCATGTTCCTTGCTCTTTAAACTATTGCTATTACTGATGTGCATAAAGCTACGATATACTCATGGTGAAGTTCTTTTCCGTTCTTCGCTCAGGGGTAAAAAGACGTTTGCAGCGATATGCTGTTAGCGAACGTCCCGACATCGCCCACACTGCTGAGAGCAGCTTTGAGGTGAATATGGAAATAAACACACAACAAAAATGACAGCGGTGAGAAAACAGCAGTTTAGAAAGCATCTGATCATAGTTATGTGGATATTTGCACAACCTCTGCAATTGACCGTTCGCAAAGACGGATCATCTCTTCCTTCTAGTTAATTTATTGAATCGAATAGACATGAATGAACATTAGAAGGAATGTTGTTTCAACCGCAGAAAGACGTCAGTACACACCGCTTTTCAAGTTCAAGTCCACCAACGTTAATCTACTAAGTCTCCTGACTGCTTTGTCGGACAAAATGGCGGATTCGGCGTATGGCAGATTTTGATTGGTCAGATCGCCTGTCAATCAAACTCCCTGTGAAGGGTGAATACGGCACTGCAGTAAAGTCATGTCACATTTATTTATATACCACTTTGCACAATAGATAGCTTAGGGTTTGCAAGTAGGTGTAGTATTAAACATGAACGCTTTCGATTACACTGTAAAAAAAAGATTAGTTGACTCAACTTAACTAAGTCAAGTCATCTTGTTGCTTTGACTGAGTTAATTTGAGTCAACTTATAGTGTCAAGTTTATGCATCAATTCGTGTTTTGAAGTGTAATAAACTTGACACTATAAGTTGACTCAAATTAACTCAGTCAAAGCAACAAGATGACTTGACTTAGTTAAGTTGAGTCAACTAATCTTTTTTTACAGTGTAGAAGTACAACTTAAATTTTTACTACAAAGCTGCTCTCCAGTTCATGTTTTTACTCATGGACATCTGACCTCAACAGACTGAACAGAAAAAAAATTAACCGTAGAAGATTTCCACCTCAAAGAAGGCGGAGCCTCAGAGACACACCTACCAATTATGTGATCGCCATGGACCAATGGCACTTCAAAGGTGTTTACCAGCCAGAGCAAACTCTTCCAGAATGGTCACTTTGGCAAGATCCAAACAAACATGTTAAAAATTCACACAAGTTCATTCTTTGCTTTCACTTGAAGTATATTGAGGCCTTAATTAGTCCCATGCATGTTATGTGGATGGAGGTAGATGAACCCAAAAGCAGACTGAATGCTCTTACAAAATTTATTGAAGACAAAACAGAAAACAAAACCCACGAGGGGGCAAAACAAGACTAAGACTCAACGAAGACTAGACAGTAACAAACAACAAAACAATTCTCACTATACATTAAACAGGATTCCAGACAAAGTACTCACACAGAGATATCATAAAGATTGACACGCAACGATGGACAGAGTTTGACAACTTTTTGACAATGAACCGACACAGGACAGCAAACACAAGGGGATTAAATAGGGAGACTAATGATAACAAAACAGGTGACACAGGTAAAGCAATAATGACAAAACGATGATAACAAGGAGGGCGGGGCTAGATGACGAGACAACAAGCACATGGCCCAAACAATTGGCCATGCGCTTGTACACAAAACATGGGTCTGCCATGATCCTGCCACAAGACCAGGAAAAACAAAGACATGATGGCAGAATCATGACAGAACCCCCACCTTAAGGAGACATCAAACATGAGACAAGACTGACTGAGACAGACATGAACCAACAAAACATGACAAACAACAACGGCAAACATGAATAAACAATTACAGGGTTGGGGTGCAAAATCAAAAACAATAAACAAGGCAGAGAAGGTGGGGGAAACACAAAGTCCTTAGGGGGCAGTCCAGGGTGACTGGGAGGATTGGGGGTCTTGGGTCCTTGGGACGAGGGCTGAGAATGGGGAATCCGGGGGGACTTGGCTGGAGACACATGATGAGATGTCTTGGGGGAAACAGTCCGAGACTGGGAAACGACAGGGGTGCTAGGGGAAACACAAGGCAGCCTGACAGGGGTGGAAACCGCCACAGGAACAGAATTAGCAAACGGCGGGACAGGAATCTTGATGGGGGACACAGGAGGCGACACAACAGGAAACAAGACAGGGGATGCTGCGGGTGACAGTGGAGCAGAAGCAAGAGCTGAGCTCCCCGAAGACGGCTCAGTACTGATGCTCCACATCTCTGAATCAGGGAGATTGTCGTCTGCAGCTGACTGGGGTACTGCACTAACGGCAGCAGACTGGGGTACGGCGCTCACGGCAGCTGACTGGGGTACGGCGCTCACGGCAGCTGACTGGGGTACGGCGCTCACGGCAGCTGACTGGGGTACGGCGCTCACGGCAGCTGACTGGGGTACGGCGCTCACGGCAGCTGACTGGGGTACGGCGCTCACGGCAGCTGACTGGGGTACGGCGCTCACGGCAGCTGACTGGGGTACGGCGCTCACGGCAGCTGGCTTTAGAATAGCGCCCTCTGACGCAGTGGACTCGAGACAGGACAACATGCCAGTTCTGGTTGGAACTTCCAGGATCTTGGCTAAACTCGACAGATACTCAGACAATGTTCTTGCAGCAACGACGATAGGCAACTCCCGACCAGCTGACACTGACCGCAAAACGGGGACGGCGCTTGCAGTAGCGGGCTCTGGGACGGCGCTTGCAGTAGCGGGCTCTGGGACGGCGCTTGCAGTAGCGGGCTCTGGGACAGCGCTTGCAGTAGCGGGCTCTGGGACGGCGCTTGCAGTAGCGGGCTCTGGGACGGCGCTTGCAGTAGCGGGCTCTGGGACGGCGCTTGCAGTACAAACAGGATTCCAGACAAAGTACTCACACAGAGATATCATAAAGATTGACAGAGTTTGACAATGAACCGACACAGGACAGCAAACACAAGGGGATTAAATAGGGAGACTAATGATAACAAAACAGGTGACACAGGTAAAGCAATAATGACAAAACGAGGATAACAAGGAGGGCGGGGCTAGATGACGAGACAACACAAGCACATGGCCCAAACAATTGGCCATGCGCTTGTACACAAAACATGGGTCTGCCATGATCCTGCCACAAGACCAGGAAAAACAAAGACATGATGGCAGAATCATGACAATGCAGGCATGATACCTCAAGTCAAGCATGCAGCTTGTTGAGAAGAGATGTGCTATTACTATTCTAAATGATCTCAATTGTGATTTTCACCTGTATGATGATGATGATGATAAACGGGCAAAAAAAGCCAGATCTAGAGACCAAAACTAGTTAGCCCTTGGTCATTGTAGGGTAAGCAGAATCCTTATCTTGTTTTGCATTTCACATTGCTTATAATTAACCTGGGTTAACAATTAATCCTGGGCATTCATGAGAGGACATTTCACTCTGTATGTTCTTAAATCCTGGGTTAGCAAACTTATTTGGATATTTGCACTATCAGTGTCATTATCAGTGTCATTGACTGTACAAACACAGCGTGCAACCAGTGTACATGGCTCCAGCATTGCACATCCTCGTATATTGCCGAATGGACTAAAAGGTAAGAATGAAACGGTCTCTTCTTTATTCTAATTAACACATTTTCCGTCACCATTTTGAAACTACTGTTTACAACATGCAGTGATTCAGTGGCTGTACAAAGCTGACCATGATGGGAAATGTTCCCTTACCCGGGGTTACAATCGGGGTATAGAACAATGAAACCGCGTGGTTAAAGACCCACTGAAGTGCCTTGGCACGCACAACTTTGTATGATGCGTTGACGTAATTTCCACTGAAACAGGAAGCTAAGGCTGGACATATTGAATGGCTCCTCCACCTTTTCAAATAGCCAATAGCATTCAGTTTACCTCACAGACTGCAAGTCGTACTTGACAGCACCATGGAAGCGAATCTGAGTGCTGATGATATGTTGGATTCAATATTAGAGGTGGGAATAAATTCTAGCAATTTCATTCTTAACCAACATACAGTTGGAAAACAGAATAAAAAAAAGCGTTTGAGCCACCGAACACACATCTCCAACCCATTTTGCTCCGTGACGTGTCAACGGTCGCTTTGGCCAGGTGGTATTTATAGCATGGGGGCGGGACGCTTTAGATTCTAGAGAGCATTTGATTGGACAGAAGATGTGATGAGAAGCTGAAGTCCACGGTGATGTCATAAAAATATGTGATCCATTTTAGCGGAAGTGAGAGACTAAGTTTTGAATGTTTACATCTCCTATATGCGAATTTTGTCATTATTTTGGAACACACCAGCTTATTCATAACCTTAAGGCTAACATATTCATACTAAAAGCAAAAATATTTTTATTTTGATTTCAGGGGGCCTTTAAAATCCCAAAGTAATATAGAAAACACTTTTGGAAAATAAATATTTTTTTCTGGTGACCACTCTAATGTTTCATATTGAAGTGTTCCACCCCTTGGCGGGTGATAGAACAACCTTCCAGGCAAACAGCAATGCTTCCTCTTGTGGTAGAATAACAGAGAGTTGCTGATTAAGATGGGTTATGCTGAGAAGTGATAGCAGACAACCAGTGTTACTGCTGCAGGAAACTCTGCCTGTTTCCTCCCTGGAGTCCCAGAAACAGAGTCAAAACAAAGCGATTGATTTGTGTATGGATTAGAAGATCATAATTTTACACCCAAACACAAAGTAATTCTTATTTTTTAATATTACTTCTCCTGTTAGCATAGCATTATGATAGAGAAGATTTTTTAATATTTTCTGAAGATAATGCGACAGTACTTGCTTTTGCAAAACTCACTCAGTGACACCATAACAGTGGTGTGGGTGGTTGCCAGGGTGTTGCTCTGCGGTTGCTAGGGATACTAGTCAAAGTCAAAAGAGCCCATACTCATCATTTGAAATGGCAAAAAGTTAAAAAATAAAGTTAATACTTTTAAGAAATTGTTTTACCCACTTTAGTGATGCCTCTAGATTTGTGTTCCAAGTCCAAAAGAGGAACTAATGGTCTAATTAACAAACAGGTGAACTGAATGAAACTGCCAGAAACTAAGACACATAGGCAAAACACAATGAAACATAGCATACATGTTACACATATAATCCCAATTTTATCACCTCTGGTTACCTCTTAAGTTCCATATCAATTGCAAAGTTTTGCTACTGACCTATAAGCCCCTGAACGGTTTGGTTCCTGTGTATTTAACTGATCTTCTATCGCCTTACAATACTTCACACTCTTTAAGGTCACAGAACTCTGGGCTTTTGGTAGTACATATGTAATGGTCGTAGGCCAGTAAGAGCTGTGCGTGTAAACCTCACTCCCCTGACGGCAGAGGCCGTGGTCTTTAGCGTCCTTGTTAGCGCGCCCGCCTCCCACGCCAGAGTCCACACGGTTCGATTTCCGCTCCAAGCGGGACAAGTAGGACCGGTTATATTTGGTTCCATGACCCAGATGGGAGTGAGGTTTAGGGGGTGAGTGTAACAGACGTAGGCCAGTAAGTGCTTTGCGTGTAAACCTCACTACCCTGACATTAAGAGGTGCGCTAGTGGCTGATGAAAGTGGCTGCTGTCTTTAGCGTCCTTGTTGGTGTGTACGCCTCCAACACTGGAGACCCTGGTTCGAATGCTACTCGGAGCGGTCCGAGTAGGACCAGTTACAACGAGGATATTTAAGTCCACTAAAGGAGGGAAAGCATTTTTGCATTTGGCTCTTAAACTCTGGAATAGCCTTCCTGATAATGTCCGGGGCTCAGACTCGCTCTCCAAGTTGAAATCTAGATTAAAGACACGTCTCTTTAGCCCAGCATTCACATAATGCATCTCATAACCTTGCACTCCAGTTATATCAGATCAAATCCACATGATCTGTTGGATCCAGCTCGACTTCAGATGACCCAACCCCTGCGAGGACTTCAGATGATGCCAACTCTGAATCAACATACACCACTGCCAAATGTTCTATATATTGAAATCATCATGATCACAACTTGTAATAATTGCTTTAATGAGCTCATTGTTTCTGCCTAAATTAATAGATGATGTTAGCAAACTACATGATCTGTATTATCTTAGAACTGTGCATTTCTGACATATGTCTTTGACACATTACTTTGACACTGTCACCTCTGATTATTCTACACTGTAATGTAGACACATGCATTTTTGTGTAAATCTGATTTGAAATTATATACAAATAAATGTGAACTAAAAGTAATTTAATTGATTTTTGACCCGAGTTCCGATCCTAATCTTTTCCCTTTTCCCATCGCATATCAGCTCAGAGAGGATTTTATTTTACCTAGAAATTAAAAAAATATTCCAAATGTTTAAATAAAGTGCCTTACGGTATTTAATAGATCTATTATTGAAAATGGATGTGGTGTTCTCGGGAAACCAAAACTAGGGCTGCCGTTATACAAACCGTAAACAAAGCAGCTTGCCATTTTGAATATCAATCACGAAAAATTATTAACTTTTCCGTGCATTCAAATGCTCAGGTAGATGGCGTAAAATTATAACATCCTTCTGTCTGTGCCATCTTGACTTCTTTGCTCGCTTTCATCACTTTCGCTTTTATTCTCATGCACTGATTCGTTCGCTAAGCCGAACAGCCAATCATAGTTCTCCATCTCACCAACGGCCCAGCGCTGATTCAAGAGCTGAACAGACAGACAGCGTCCGACTAGAGCCAACGGTGTGGAAGACACAGAAAAAAACGAATTCAACCGACCCTCAAAAACGGGCTGGCATTGCCCAACGGCCTTAACATGTATAATTACACTGTTGACCTTTCCCTTACCCCTTACCACACCCTTAAACCTAACCAGAACACAAAACCTGTCCCTAACCTTACTCGTATCCCACCGGCAATTCAACATGCAAAAGTTTTCTGAAATACAACAGCAACACAAGAAGTACATCTCTTTAACGCTTTCCTCTGTGAGGTGAGTTGACTAATTTATTGTGTCGATGTGTAATATCATTTCTGCATTATGAATTCTTGGAAGTAAGACATTATATCTTAGGCGTTTGGTTTCATCGCAACATTTCACTGAACGCGCAGAGATAAAACTTTTGGGGAACAACTGTAAATATGTCATTGATTTAATGTGTTTGTGTCTCGTCTAAGTCTATGTTTTCACAATGAAGTCTGTGGGGAGGAGTAGAGATTGGGCCCTGCCCCCCTTTCGCACTTCTGTCTCCCTCTGAGCGGCCTCCTCTCTTTCTATTCATATTTAGATGAAAGCAGGCCTTCTCTGTCTGCTTATTTACATACTCGAGAAGTGAGAGTGCTAAGAGCTGCCATCACTGTTGGGGAGGGGGTTGAGGATGAGAAAATGCCAGCACAGGCCAGCAGTTACCAGGGCAAGGACGGTGCAATGCTAGTCATCCCATTATTGTGTGGTGCTCACCATCTGTTCTCTGCGGTGCTGGAGCAGCCTGTAGACCCGAGGCTCGGACTGAGAGGAGGCAGTCTGGAGCCAAAGCTCTCTGCTTGTTCTTTCACTGGTTGCTTACTAACACTTAGGGCGTTTTCACACCTGAAAGTCCGCACCAAGATCCGAACCAAAGTTCATGTTTTGATACATTGTATACATTCGTTAAGTTTTGGTTTGGTTTCACACTGCAATTATGCAAGCGCACTAAATAACTTTACATGACGTACTCGCGTCCTGTCGTCATCATCTCTGTGGGCGGCATCTTGACATTGATTGGTTTGTAAAACGGACGTGTGTCTGACGTCAGCGTTTTGTCAATATGGCGGGTAACTTTGACAACAATGAATGAACAGACAGTATCGTTGAAACTATATTGTTATTGTTATGGCATTACTACCTGCAGCACCAACTATACTCAAGGCTAGTTCAAATTCTCCAAATGAACGACCTCGTTGCGCGAACATTTTATCGTCGCCGGCAGGAAAGGAGAAGAAGACTGCAAACGTTTTTTCCAGTTGACTTCTTATTATGTCGTCAGACCATATTTCAATTAAAAACCTTGTCTCCTCCTCTCCCCATGTGCTACCACGGCTCATTTTTCCTGCTATCTACAGAAAATGCTTTCACACTAGAAACGAACCAAACCTTTGTTCAGTTTGATCCGGGTCAAGACTACCTCTTTTCATCGGATCAAATTTCCTCTGTTTGGTCTGGATCGTGGTCCGGGGGTTTCACACCTGTAATTTTGATTCTGATCAAACTGAAAAGTCCAAAAATCCGGACCAAACAAGGTAGGTGTGAAAGGGCCCTTACACAGAGGCTGGGATACCTGGGGACCAAGAGGAAACGCCCGTGAGCTAACCTGTGTCTTTACACCGCTGAGTTGAGGCTCCTCTGATTCAGTGTAAAGACACAATGCCGCATAAGTTTAGCTGGACTTATTATTCCTAGCTCAAGCCCAAGCATCAACCTCAGGCCCAAGCATCAATGTGTACCGTTGCAAGTGCTGTGTACATGCATTTATAGCACCTCTGAGCAGCAATAAACAGTCTCTGTAAGGACCCCTTAATTCCACATAAGAAGCACTTCTGTGCCACTTTGCAGTGTAAATTGGGCACTAGTCGACTGCCTTGCTGCTTTGTCAGGGAGCATCTTAACTGAAATATAATCTGATAAGTAACAGATTCGAAAGAATATACACAGGCAGCAACTTTGAGAGACTTCACTCACAGTTGATTTAAAAAAAAAAAGAATTAGCGTTAGCATGTTGCTATGCTAACAGACAGCATGATACTTTGATTATTAAAAAATACATAGCATCCGTCAATATTAAGTTAATAGTATAATTTGATTAGATTAATTAGTACTATTTTTATACATTTTAAATTAAAATTTTAAATTAAAACCAACGTGTGTGTGTGTGTGTGTGTGTGTGTGTGTGTGTGTGTGTGTGTGTGTGTGTGTGTGTGTGTGTGTGTGTGTGTGTGTGTGTGTGTGTGTGTGTTAAATATATATAACCTAAATGCCACATATCTAGGGGTCACATATATGATTGGTCATATTTTTTTTTATAAATTAATAGTTTTATTCTGCAAGTAATGCATTAAATTGATCAAACGTTACAGTAAATATATTTATATTATTGTTCAAAAAGATTTCTATTTAAAATAAATGCTGTCCTTTTGAACTTTCTGTTGATAAAAGAATCCTGAAAAAATGCATCACTGTAACATTTGATAATAAGACATAAAAATTATGTTTATCAGCATTTTAGAATTATTTCTGAAGGATGAGTAAGACTGAAGACGAGTAATGATGCTGAAAATACAGCTTTGTCATTGTGAGAATAAATTGCATTATAAAGTATATTTAAATAGAAAACAGTTATTTTTAATTGTTTATTAATATCTGTATTTTTGATCAAATAATTGCAACCTTGAGCAGAAAAAAATTATGATTTATTCTATAGAAGTTTGTTTTTAATTACCATAGTTTATTTCTTTCACAATCTTGAATGGATTTTTTCACTGATCACAATTCATCATAGGATACATGTGAAGAAGGCATTTTTATTCCGATAAATGAAATAGCTTAAGTTTTACTGCCCAGATTATACACAGGCTAACAAGACGCCAACCTCCAAAAACAACATTTTATATGTATTCTTTTTGTCTAAACTTAAGTTTGTTTAATGCTTTGTGGCCAGGAGCCCACCCCCACTCCCATCATCCTCGTGTTATGGCTTCTGTCCACTCAAATATTTATTCATAAGCACAAAAAGAATTCAAACAAAGTCTGTGTAAAGAGGATCACAGCGAGATGTTGCTATTTGGCCATTTTCTGTAAACACAAAGCTTCCACCCATTTCATCCAAGAGTTGTGCAAGAGCCTGTTAGCTGGCTTCCCTCCTTTGTCCCTCGGTCTAAAGAATTGTCATTCATTGTCCTGAAAGTTACAAACCTCAACTTTCCCCATCTGGCATTGGAAATGATTATCATGTGAAGAGAGCACAGCATTCAGTGTTTGCGGTCATTAATCAGGCGTCAGTCCACTTGTCCATTCCCACATATCACACTTGATGCCGTCTCAAAAGAGTCATGCTCCGCTACTCCCCTCTCAACAGCCAATCAGAAGCCACGTATGGACCGACACTTATTGGGAGCCGAAAAGCCAAAGTGCTTCAGTCGTACAGTAGACTTTCTGTGTTTCCATGACACTTGGATGCCATCGGATGAGCTTTGAGAGTTATGTGTCGATTGAAGTCTCTTTAAGTCATTATTCTGTGACCTTCACAGGTCACTGATGGATCTTCATATTCAAGACCAGCAGCTGCTTTTGACTCTTGAGTTTGGTTCACACAGGCCAAATGTCAACATATAACAGCCATAAAGAATAAATAGCTATTAACTCTTTGTGACAACTACATTTCACATGCTCCTAATTTGCATGTGTTGAGCCCCATTCACACAGCACTTTGAACCCGGCAAATTGCCGGCAAATTGCCGGAACGCCTTCTGTGTGAACGCAAACACGACCCGGGTTTAATGCCGGGATCGATGCCGGGTTGGGGACCTAGTAACATTGCCGTGTTCAGACCCGGAACGCGCGCTGTGTGAACAAAAGCCAGGACAAATGCCGTAAGGGGTGTGTCGTAGTGATGATGCACGAGCCTTCGCAATGTGGTAGTTATCGTGCGACTCTGTTACTCTGTTAGAAGAAAGTTTGTGTTCGTCATCGATACAAGAAAGAACGAAAAGATGTCTGCAAACTGGACTGAAGCAGAGACCCGAGAGCTCCTTGCAATCCGCGCCGAAGCTGAGATCGTTCGTTCGCCACCTTATAGCCTACGTCACATCATAACGTCACGCGTCTATCCGGGACATACCCGGGTTGTGTGTGAACGCGCTCTCTGATTCCGGCAAATCACTGGCAGTGTGAATGAACCATTTTCAAACGAACCCGGGTCAAATCCCGGGTCACTTTATCCGTGTATTTTCCGGAATCTCTGTGTGAAAGGGGCTTTGGTGTCTCTGAGCCTTTTCTGCATGGCTTTTGTGCTCTTTTTGAAGAATGCATAGCGCATTTGCATATACATATTTTGTGCACTGGTGAACTCATTGAATCGCTCTTCTTAAAGTCATTATTGGGTGGATTCACCTGTATTTTTTTGTTGATCCATGAAAACCTTTTGAATAGAGATGTCACCAAGCACAATTGAACATGTGAACATGTGACCTGTGATTAGTATCAGTTTCTCTCTTCCTGTTTAATATATATGAGCTTTGTTTAGCCAATGTTTGTCATTCTTTAGTTCTGATTTTGACTTCATTTTGGAGGGTTATAATAATAATGAAAAGAGTTGCCCTACACACTCACAACTCAAAAAGATCAAAAACATTATAACCAGACCCATATGGAAGACAAGAATGCTCAAAACATAAAATATTACTCACTACAGGCAGTGGAATATAATGAAATACAAAAAAAAAAAAAATGGATGGATGGATGGATGGATGGAAGGATGAATGGATGACCTGTTCAATGGATGGACTGGTGGATGGACTGGTGGATGGATGGACTGGTGGATGGATGGATGGATGGATGGATGGATGGAAGGATTGGAGGATAGATGGATGGATGGATGGATGACCTATTGAATGGATGGATGGATGACCTATTGGATGGATGGATGGATGGATGGATGGAAGGAAGGAAGGAAGGAAGGAAGGAAGGATTGGTTGGTGGGTGGATGGATGGAAGGATTGGAGGATGGAAGGATGGAAGGATGGAAGGATGGATGGGTGGATGGAAGGATGAATGTATGACCTATTGAATGGATGGACTGGTGGATGGATGGAAGGATTAGTGGATGGATGGATGGATGGATGGATGGATGGATGGATGGATGGATGGAAGGATGAATGTATGACCTATTGAATGGATGGACTGGTGGATGGATGGGTGAGTGAGTGGATGGATGGATGGATGGATGCACAATGGATGAAAGGATGGATGGGTGGAAGGATTGGTGGATGGATGGATGGATGGATGGATGGAAGGGATGATGGATGGATGGATGGATGGATGGATGGATGGATGGATGGATGGAAGGAAGGAAAGATTGGTGGATGGATGGATGGATGGATAGATGGTTGGATGGAAGGAAGGAAAGATTGGTGGGTGGATGGATGGATGGATGGATGGATGGATGGGTGGATGGATGGATGGATGGATGGATGGATGGATGGATGGATGGATGGAAGGAAGGAAGAAAAGATTGGTGGGTGGATGGAAGGATGGATGGATGGGTGGAAGGATGGATGGATGGAAGGAAGGAAGGAAGGAAGGAAGGAAGGAAGGAAGGAAGGAAGGAAGGAAGGAAGGAAGGAAGGAAAGATTGGTGGATGGATGGATGGATGGATGGATGGATGGATGGAAGGAAGGAAAGATTGGTGGATGGATGGATGGATGGATGGATGGAAGGAAGGAAAGATTGGTGGATGGATGGATGGATGGATGGATGGATGGATGGATGGATGGATGGAAGGAAGGAAAGATTGGTGGGTTGATGGGTGGATGGATGGAAGGAATGATTGGTGGATGGATGGATGGAAGGAAGGAAGAAAAGATTGGTGGGTGGATGGAAGGATGAATGGATGGGTGGAAGGATGGATGGATGGATGGGTGGAAGGAATGATTGGTGGATGGATGGATGGATGGATGGAAGGAAGGAAGGAAGGAAAGATTGGTGGATGGATGGAAGGAATAATGGATGGATGGATGGATAAATGGATATATATATATATATATATATATATATATATGGATGGATGACATATAGAGTGTCAGTGTCAGAATACTTCTAATTTCTGTAATTTAAAACATTATTTTTGTGAAATATCTAGCTTGAAATGAGCTTGTGACATATACTTTAAAAACTTTGTTTGTTTTTTTGTAATGTAATGCAACGACATTGAGACATTTCTAACTGTCCAAATACTTGTTGTTTCCACTGAATGACCGCAAATATATGCTAGCGCCACGACAGTAGAAGTTTAACGTCTTGGTGCTCTGAGATGTTCACAAAGAACTTGTAGAACACTCCGAAACAATTATAAGTACACAAACATCAATCCCCACACAATTTACTGCTGTCTCCCTTTTATAGCAGAAACTCCTCTGCTATTATTTGTGTGCGTGTTCCCTTCGCCCCCTACTCTGATTCTTTTCTACGCTGGGCTCGGGGATGTGTGCTCGACTCGTCCTGCCTGAATGCTGGCTTTAGAGGCATCTGTCGCTTATAGTCTTCACAACATCTGCTGCTATTGCTCCTCTTTCCCAGCATGCCATGGGATACGGTTTCTCCCAAAGGTGGCCTTTGTATGCACCATTGTGAATTCAATCATTGTCTTCTTCGGGCAGTTCCCACGATGCAAAGGAAGTTATTGCCATGCCTACAGACCTGTTGCCACACAGCAACTGTCAGAAGCCACCGTCTTATCAGAGAGGCTAATCTGCTTCTCAATATCATCATAATATTACCATTTCTGATGCTGTGGATTAATGCGATGCTGTGTAATAGAGGGTAATAAAGCTTGAATGCAGATTTTTTTTTTTGCCTTAATGCCATCAGCTTCACGCATGTTTGTTTTATGATGACACTTCCAGGAGAAGCACGGGCGCTAAAAGACACTCGGACCTTTATCTTCTGACAATGTCCACAATGCCCCAGTCACTGCGTGAAGACGTTATGTTAATAAGATGTTGTATATAAATAAGAAGACAGATGTTAATAATAAACTTTGCTAATAATAAACTTCATGAACGCTGGTCACACTTTAAGAGCTTATGAAGACTTTATTATAAGTATTCCCAGACAACTTGAATGAATGAATGAATGAATGAATGAATGAATGAATGAATGAATGAATGAATGAATGAATGAATGAATGAATGAATGAATGAAAAATAAAACTAATAAAAACAAACAAATAAATAAAAATAGATGGATGGATGGATGGATGGATGGATGGATGGATTTATTTATTCATTCATTCATTCATTCATTCATTCATTCATTCATTCATTTATTCACTCATTCATTCAGTTATTTACTACACTACTTGTCAAAAGTTTTGTAATGTATTTGAAAGTATTTAATGCTCACCAAGGCTGCATATATTTGATCACAAGTACAGTAAAAACAGTAAATATTGTGGAAAATTATAACAATTTAAAATAACTGTTTTCTATATGAATATATTTCAAAATATGTTTTACTCCTGTGATCAAATCTGAATTTTCAGCATCATTACTCCAGTCTTCAGTCACATGATCCTTCAGAAATCATTTTAATATACTGATTTTTTCTGCTCAGTTATTAATAATAGATCTTCTCTTCTCTTCTCTTCTCTTCTCTTCTCTTCTCTTCTCTTCTCTTCTCTTCTCTTCTCTTCTCTTATCATCTTATCTTATCAAGATGTTGAAAACAATGTTTGCTGCTTAATATTTATACATTGTTATACATATACAACATTTTTGGTAACACTTTATTTTGCAGTGTCCTTGTTATGTTACATGAATTTACCGTAGTAATAACAGTAAATTATGCATAATTATATGTAATTAACCCTGAACCAAATCCTAATCCTTGCCTAACCCTATAGTAAGTTCATGTAGTTGCTTAATATGACTCAGTACTTAACTATATAATTACACTGTAACAATGACACCTTACAATAAAGTGTTTCTTTGATGAATAGCATTTATTGGAAATTTATCTTTTGCATTATAATTTTTTTTAATGTTTCCTAGCTTTCTGAATAAAAGTATTAACCCCAAACTTTTAAATGGTATAGTGTACCAGAGTTTCCACAAAAATATTAAGCAGCAAAAGCTGTTTTGAACGTTGATAATAATAAGAAAGGTTTCTTGAGCCGCAAATCAGCATATTAGAACGAAGAAACGCCGGCTGGTGGCACTTATTTATTTAGTCTAGTAATTATCAGAAAGTGTCTGCTTTCAAAGCTTGAATAAGGTTGGCGAACGCCGCTTCATTCTTCAGCCGGGACAAGCATAGGCCCTTCTGTATGTTTTAAAAACAAAGACGCACCCTCTCCAGATCAGTGGCTCTATGTTGGAATAGGGTTCACATCAGTCAAGAGGTCTTTAGGTCCCTCATCGAGAGCGAGGGTGATTGATGATCTCCAGGGCCTGAGGTGCACTGTCTTCTCCTGCTGGGTGGTCCGACTCTCCTGGGCAATGTCAAGGGGCACTTTTGGGACAGAATGGAGAAGGTCATGAAGTGTCCTCGAAACCTACCTGGGTAGCGTTTAAGATAAATAAATCCTTTGGCCAAGCACTGTGTGGCCTGTAAAAACACCTCGAACCAGTTTGGATGTTTGAAATAGTTGTGCTAATTGCAGGAGTGTAAATCACAGGTCCATTTGGCTAAACGTGTGTCAATGGATAAGTCAGATGCTGTGGTCCGAGACCTCCTGATGCCATCAATGGGACCGCCACATGTTCGAAGTGAACGCATTCCTCAAGATTTTCAGGCTTGGAGTGACTCGGACACATGTAATGATTTTCTGAATTTTATAACACTTTCATTAGCTTATTGTGTTCTTTAACCTACCATATATATATATAGGATTTGATGGTAGAAATGTGTCAGTGTCGAATGTGATGTGAAAATCAGAGTAGGACGTGTCCCAAACTAAATATAGAGATCAAGATATAAGGAAAGTGCTATTAAGGCATCAAATCAAATTGACACTATATACTTTTTTAACGGACCTTCCAGGATTTATTCTGCATGATATTTTGGTGCATGTTATTTCAAGTGTTCATATTCATTTGCACACTTACGAAGTACACTTTAGCATATTTTTAAAAAGAGTGCTTATTACAGAAATAATATATTTTAATGTACAAACAAACTGAATGTAATGTTTTCGGACATTGAATCTTAAATACCATTTAATGAAAATCTATTATAGTTTCAGCTGAACTTTAGAGTGCTTTTTTGAGCCACTTAGGACTTAAGTACATTTGTATATGTTATTTCATAATTCTGTTGTCTATTTTGTCAAATACTGACAAGCATTTATGGTAAACTAAAATATACTTTAATGATATTTCTGACATTGAAACTTTAAATGACATTTGAATGACATTTAATGACATTGTACTTGCAGATTGTTGGTAAAATCAATTATCATTATAATTATAGTTAGACATTTTAAAATTGAATATAAAGTTGAAAATAATTAGAAATGTAAAATATATTAACTTCAAATGTAATATATATCTTTAAAGCACAAATAAAATTAATTAAAACAGTTATTTAAAATGTAATTTACTGTAAAGCATCTAATATGACTATTAGAAAATGCACTAAAGTCTGTTATAAAAGAGTCATGAAAGTGTATGTATACTTTTTAAGTAAACTTAAGATGCCTTTTATTTCATTAATATTGTCTGCACTAAATTGTCGGCCTACTTTTAATAAACCTTGTTAAAAACACATTTTTTGTTTCACTTTAAGAAAATCAGAATTTAACCGTATTGAAAAGTCAGAATCTGTTTTAGAATTATCAATTTAATACATTTATTTTGAACTCAAGTTTGAAGCTAAGTTATTAATTTGTTATGAATAACATTTATCTTTTAAAAAAATTTCCCATCAAGCTCCAAATAAAATTAGAAAACCATTAAAGATGTAGAACGACGAAGTGCATATTGTTCGAGCAATATTTAATTCTTTAGATTATACAAACAATATGCATTACCAGATGATTGTTTAATAAAGAATTATTTTTATTGAATCCAGTAACTACCGTGATATGTAGGATACACCTACCATGATATACAATTAAAATGGATATAGTTTAAGGTTGTTTATTAGATGACATCGCATAAAAATACACTGATGGAAATGCCATTCGATGGCAATTTATTTATATAGCACAATAAAATACAATCCACATTGTCCAATGTGCTTTACAATAACTAAAAACACAGAAACAAACAACAATACAACACAGTACAAATAAAAATGTAAGTAAAAATACCATAAAATTAGTGCTTCAACATTTTAAAATAACAATGAAGTACATGTGCTTCAGCATCTATTAAATGCTTTATCAAACAAAAATGTTTTTAACCAGTCTTGAAGAAATAAATGCATGGATTACTTTTTCGAAATTTTTAAAAGAAAGAAATGTCTTTACTTTTGATAGCAGTCAGTGCTGGAAAAAGCAGGATTTCACTACTAAATTTATCTGCCATTCAAATTTCAGAGATTCATTAAACACCACACCCAAATTTCTCACCCAGGGCTTCACACAAGAGATCAAACCACCAAAATTTAGTTTAGGAGTGATAGAGGAATCAGGGTCCAAATATAATCATTTCCGTTACCCTCATTAAATTTCAGAAAGTTTAAGGACAACCAGGTCTTTACATAAGTCAAACAGGCCATAAGAGTGTCCAGATCTAAAAAAATGTTTTTTAAGGGCAGATAAATTTGAGTGTCATCCGCGTAACAATGGAATGACAGCCCATGTTTTCTAATGATAGAACCAAGTGGAAGCATGTATAAAGAAAAAAGAATGGGGGCCAAGATGGACCCTTGAGGAACCCCACAAGATAACACAGCATTACTAGAGGTATGCTATCCAATCTTCACTGAGAAGCTTCTGTTGGTAAGATAAGATTTAAACCAGTCCAGCCTGTAATGCCTGCATAATGTCCCAACCGGGCAATAAGAACAGCATGATCTACTGTATCAAATGCAGCAGTTAAATCTAAAAGCACAAGAACACCATAGTCCCCAGAATCACAGGTTATTAGTACATCATTAAAAACCTTCAACAATGCAGTCTCTGTGGAGTGATGTTTTCTAAACCCAGATTGAATAGCATTATCAGCTAGGAAGCTTTGCAGTTGTTGCAGGACAATTTTCTCCAAAATCTTAGTAATAAAAGATAAATTGGAGATGGGTCTAAAATTTGCTAACACTGTGGGATCTAGGTTCTGTTTTTTAAGCATGTTAAGCGTGTTTTATCAGATCAGGTATAATACCAGTTTCTAAACAGCGATTTAACATGACCAGAAGAAGAGAACCAACAACATCAAGGACTTGTTTGAGAAAAAAAGGAGGCATATCATCAGTAGAAGAGCCTGAAGGCTTAAGGTGCTTTACTATTTCTTGAAGATGAGTGCCAGAAATAGGGTAAAACTGACTAAAAACTGCAGTACAACTAGGCGGAGTTGAGGGATCAGAAGTAAATTGAGTAATTCCCAATCTTAGATCACTTATCTTATTCACAAAAAAACTTTAGAAAGTCCTCATACATAGATGAAGACACATCAGCAAGCGAGCAGACAGGAGGGTTGATAGTGGCATTGATAATATTAAAAAGAGTTTTCGGTCTATGACAGTTCTTATTAATAATTTCAGTAAAATACCTTGATTTGGCTGCTTTTACCGATTTCTGATATTGAGATAGAATCTCTTACCATTTCAAAAGAGACCTGAAGTTTGTCCCTTTTCCATTTACGCTCCACTCTTCTGCAAATCTCCCTAAGAGAGCGTATTGTATCATCTCGCCAAGGCTCAGTTCTTGGTTTAAGATGTAGTGCCTTTAGCGGTGCAACCGAGTCTAAAGTGTTTTCACAGATAAAATTAAACCTAGACAGAAGCTCTTCAGCACTCAGATCACAATGACAGTCTTCCATTGATAGAGTAACGTCATGGAATGGTAAAGAAAAGGCATTTCTGGTAGACGTAGCCTACTGTAATAAGCCGAGAATGGGGGGACATAAGCAATAGATTTTGGAGCATTAAATGCAAAAGGAGCAGAAAGTTATGATCAGAAAAAACATTTTCACACACCTCAAGATTGCAGAGGGAAAAACCATGACATAACACTAAGTCAAGGTTATGTCCATGATGATGAGTAGGAACGTTGACTTGAAGAGCCAAATCAAAGGCATTTAATAAGTTAGAAAATTCCTTAGCTAACAGGTCAGCAGCACAACAAATATGAACATTAAAATCTCCTAATATCAAAAGTTTGTCATATTTCGGTATGAATTCTCACAGGAAGTCTGCAAACTCAGTTAAAAAATCCTTGCTATCTTTAGGAGGATGATAAATCACTGCAATCAAAACAGGCTCATGAAGTTCCAGCGTAAACAGCTGCAATTCAAAGCTGTTATACTAATTTGACACAATAGAGCAGCAAGAAAACACGTCCTTGTAAATGGAGCCCAATCCTCCACCTCGACCCAAGTACTCGTCAAACGAGGTGTATTGAAAAATACATAGTTTGACGGTAGCAGTTCAGAAAAAGGACTTACCGTATTTTCCAGACTATAAGTCGCACTTTTTTTCATATTTAGGCTGGTCCTGTGACTTATAGTCAGGTGCGACTTATATATCAAAATTAATTCATACTGACTGAGATGAACCAAGAGAAAACATTACTGTCTACAGCCGCGAGAGGGCGCTCTAGTTAGCGGAGTTGTTCAGAAGCGACACCGAGGAAGAACTCAATGTATCCAGTGTTGTGGAATGAGATCGCGGGAGCTTGGTGAACTTGCTTACCGGTAACTTGTTGGACTCGCTGGCTTATGTTAATTTAGCCTATTCAGCCTCCCAGGTATATGTTCTTGTGCTATTGTGTAGCAAATGTCTGTTCTTGGTCTTGGATTTTGTTAAATAAATTTCGAAATAAATGTGAGAGCAGAAACCAGGGAGCTGCACCGCCAAAAAGGGTACAATCCAATTGCGTACTGGTTCCAGAGAGCGCCGTCGGATGAAGCGGTTATTGTCAGCGTAGGCTGAGACTCGCGATGGAGTGCCAGGAAGAGCTTTAGATTAACAGCTAAGTCACCCCGTCTTCCGCGTCGTCTCCTGCGCTTTCTCACCGATAGGGAGCACGGCCAACTGCGTAGATAGTCAGGTATGGACAACAGTAAGAGAGAAGGAGGGTTTAATACGAACCAGTTCTTGCTTGATTAAGCAGTTTGTTTGAAACAGCTTCCAAGTTTAAAAGAAATAGTCGATCGTAGGTTAATACTGGTGAAGCACACTGTGTCAAACAAAGCATAAAACAAAAAGAAACAAACAAACTAGACAACACAGCAACCAAAAGACGGCAGGCCACATACGGCGCCATCTTGTTTTCCTCCTGGTTTATTATTCTAAAAATGCATACAAATTTTATGTGCTCAATTGAGGCGGATACATTTTTTTATCAAATAAGAAGACATGCACATAAACTAGGATGGAAACACATTTACCAAATAAATCCTCAAAGCACAACGAAAAACTCACGTGTATTTGCCTCAACAGAGGATGTGATTGGATAACGGGACTAACACGCAGACTGTATCGGTCTCTTTTCCGTTTTGGTTTCTTTTTCATTCTGTTCCCTGTTACTGAGTTCTGTTTGCCAGTTAGTTTGCTATTTACTCATTAGTTCCACACCTGTTTCTAGTTCGGTTTATTACCCTGTGTATTTAAACCCTGAGTTCTGTCAGTCTTGGCAAGGGGATCCCGTCACTCCACTTCGGCCCGTCGACCAGTCGGCTCCACCTTGGCTCAACTGGAACCTTCTTCCTTAAGGCTCCACTGGACTCCCTGGTTCCTCCAGATACGCCTTGGTCAGTCATCGCTTGGCCTGCGCCATGAACTTCTGGGCCTTCAGCTGCACCTTGTCCCTATACCCCTTTGGCTCCGTTGAGTTTCGGCTTTCCTCCGGCGAGTTTCGGCTTCCCTCCGGCATCGCCTTGGTCCTCAGTCCCTCTGGCTCCGCCTCTGTACTCTGGATATGCTCTGGGTCCATCATCTCCTTCTGCCATCATCTCTTCCTGCCATCATCTGCTCCTGTGGTCAACCCTTCGCCAGCCCCTTGTCCTCCTCATAAGCCCCATCCCTCCTCAGTTGGACTCGTTACGGCGTGAGGATGCACCAAGAGTTTCTGGAACGGTTTCATTCTGCTTTGTTCTGTTTCATTTGGTTTCGTTTTCATTCTTTTCCTTGTTACAGTTTGCCTGAGTTCTGTTTGCTAGCTTCCCTAGTAACTCATTAGTTCCACACCTGTTTCTAGTTATGTTAATTACCATACCCTGTGTGTTTAAACCCTGAGTTCTGTCAGTTTGTTTATGTTGTACGTTGTTAGTATCATTTCTTGTGATCACCTGCGTTGTCCAAATTGGATTTGTTATTAAAGCCTGTTTTGTTGAATTCTCTACCATTGCACGCTTAATACAGCCACCAACACTGTGATACGAACCAATCACATCGCAAAGCATATCAAATGTTGGTTTGATCATACTGAAATGCCTGAGCCAATATCTGTCATCAAAATTATTTGGTATAATGACATCCTAGAAGTACTATCTCACATGATTGTGTTCCAAACACCAGCATCGCCTCCTAACCCAAGACAACATGACAGCGTTTATTGCATTTTGTCTGTGCATTCTGAAATCCAAGTAATTTATGTGGTATGAAAAAATAACCACAGTGGCATCACAGATTGCAGAAACCTCCATTTTTGTTACAGATATTTTGCACCATTTTCCTCAGGAAGTGTCGATTATGTTCTTTTGAACACATGGGATGAAATATTTGCAAATGTTTTTTGCGACATTCCAATTTTGCGCATAAGTTATGTTCGCAACTTTGGATGGAAACATAGCTACTGTTGATTGTAGAAGATGAAAGTTTTCCCCCAGTTCCAGATGTCACATTGGTCCATTTTCCTGACATTCTGTGTATAACAGCAGCTCTTCCACCCACTGACTTCTTTTTGTTTGCTCTCAATTGCCCTGGATGAAACCGTTTTGTTCCCTAAAACTTCCCTTGCAAGACTCTGAATCGCTTCTCTACCAAAGCAAATGAGATCTAAGGGCCCAGGTTGCAACAGTTGAAAGGGGACGGCTCTGCATTGTGAGGACTGACAGGTGACCACTACGCCTGAACAAAGGGTGGGTCATCGCTGTGGCGAAATCCCTTTACTGATGCTCGTGTTCCCCTCTCACCACAATCTGTCAAAATTTAACTTGCCATTGAAGGGATTGGCAGCAGAAAATAGCTTTATAAGGAGTATGCCAAGCAGAAGTAAGGTTGCACATACAGGCTGATTCCGAGGCATGGCGTACACTACTATCACTCATCGCTTCCCTGAACAAAGAAGAAAGACGGTGACTATACGACAGAAAAAGGGGGCTATAATCTGTGACGAGATCTGCCCGTGAAGTGGAAACACTTAAACAACCAAGCTCAGCTGAAATTCTTCTCTTGTCATGTAAATGTACTTCACCATGAAACGTCTTGTTTCGTCATGGTAGCGTCCTGCATATAAAAGACATAATAACCTGAGCTTCTAGTTAAACAGCACATGGAAACCCTATAACATATTATATAGCCTGAAACAGAAAAACAAGCCAACAAGTTTTCTTTGAAAATTACTCTGTCTTCACTAAGAACAAAAATTATGGGTTACACTTTATTTAAAGGTGTCTTTGTTCAACTGTAATCAAACATTTAAGTACTGAGTAATACTATTTGACTACAAAGGGTTTGATTTAAGGGATGTACTTTATTTTACAGTACATGCACTTACGTGTACTTACATTGTACTATCCTACTAAGGTAACTATTGTATATGGTTTGAGGTTAGGTTTAGGTTCAGGGGTTGTACCTATTTATAACCCAGTTATTTTAATTACTATAATAAGTACATACAGTAGTATGTACTGTATGTACAAGGGGAACAGGACTGTAAAATAAAGTGCTACCGGTTTAAGGTTAACCTCATGTAATTATGCATAGTTTAGACGTATTACTTAGTAATTAGTAGACGTAGTTTTATAGTAACTACATGTTATAAGAACACTGTAAAATAAAGTGTTACCAAATTATGCATAACGTGCCACAATCAGGATTAACTCTTTCCCCGCCATTGACCGAATTTTCCGGCAATCCATGTTTTCACTGTTATATGGTAGGGGGCGCTATTACGCATCTTCTGAAAGAGTATAATCTCCAGATCAAAATACAGGGGAAGAAGAAGCAGAAAGAAATCGATAAAAGCATTGATTATGCACGTTGTAATCATTGACAAAAACACATTTTTTAAAATCAAATTAAGTGTTGATTTAAAAAGTAAGAACTCTTTATGATACTGCATATGGCATGTTCAGATATTTATACAACAAAAGACTCTGGGGGTTTTGTGAAAATTATAAAAAATGCTGGCGATGTCTGGCAATTAAAAAAAAGTTGGAGGGGAAAGAGTTAATATACTGGACCAATGAGATTCCACTATGGGCGGAGCTATTCACTGTAACACCTGGTTAGAACATTATGACTATTTTACCACATCTAGCCCTTCACATTTTATCATTAAGATCAAAATTCTATTCAAAAAGAACTGTACACTGAAACCATGTTTTATACATTGTTCATAAGGTCGCAAATTTACAAATCTCTCAATAGACCATATACTTTGAATAATAGAACCATACTTTGTGTTAGATTACCTTGGCATTACATTTCAGAAAACCAGTTAAAGCTGCTGCATTCGTGTTTGTAGTGAGGGAGTGATGGGAAATTTGCTATCTTTTTTCCTTTTTAGAAAGTTGTAGAAACGCTATTTTTTTTGCTTTTGAATTAAATGGGAATGCAAAAGTTATATTTGTTGTAGTATCTATTCACCACAACGCCTGAGAACCCTAGAAATGTGAAAAGTGTCAATTGAGTCCATTGCATCACATCTTTTGGTCTTTATTGAACAGGACAAACTATGAGCAACATAATATGGATTTGTACTGCAGTGAACAACCTCAAAATGAACAAAAACTGTTTACACTATAGCTTATACACAGTAATGCGTAAGCACAACTTGCAACTTGCAAACATTTTCACCCTGAGCCCGATGAGACTAAGAACATTTTGAATTTTCTTTTTTGTTTTAAAATAAGATTATAGCGCAAGTATTTTGCTAATGAATCACACACCAAACACAAAGTTGAAAACACACACAACTGAAAAAGATCTAATAGAAGATATTTGCAGCAGTGCGTCAGGCCTACACTGAATGAAGAAACAAAAGAACTGCTTTAGGCCTGTCTCCTGTTATTTTCCAACTCAGCGAAATCCTATTGTGCGAGTGAAAAAAGTTAAGTTAAAAGCTTAGCGTGGTATGTGAAAGCAACTGTCCAACAGTTGGCTAATACCAGTGAATACTTTTCACTGTATCCTCCCTGAACCCACAACAAAGACTCTACAAGTTCAACAGAGCTCAAGTCACTTCTAATTTTTATAGTTATTGATCTAAAGGAAATATTGGACAGTATAATTACTTTCCATATTGAAATAACCTGAGCAATCATTATTAACTTTTATACCATTGTATACCATACTCTCCTTCACTTACTATATATCAAACATTTCACAAATACATTATTAAAATCTCACTTCTTTGAGTTGACAGAAGTTACAAATGTGTTTAATAGGTGTTCTGTACAAAAATGGTGGGGCGATGATTTTTTTTTCAAGCATAATGATATAATGTTATGCTCTTATGCTCTAAATACCCATAAAATGCCATCCCTTAAATACCATTTAATAGGATGAAAAGTCATCACCAGAAGGACTTCAATAGTGCTATTCAGTGGTCTGCTCGAATAAGTGAGCATATGTTAACCCTTAAATATATGCTTGCAGATTGCTTTGAATGATAAAAAAAGAAAATACTGCATGTTTAATAGAAATTAAAATGCTGTGGGAGGGAGTGTTCCTGTTCTTCTTTTGCTTTATAAAAGTCCCATAATGAGCTTGGCTACAGCTTTGACATAAAAAGTTTCACCAAACAGAAACTTCACCCAAACCATTCGCAAAAAGTGGTTTTGATGTTTTTGTCAAAGAGCTCTTGCATCCCAAAAATACCCTGCCATCAAGATCGAGGCTGTAATTTGTCTTTACCGGGTGTGTCTTTGTCTTACTCAGTGAGGTTAAAAGGGAAAACATGCTACATTTGTCACATAAATCTGGCAAAATTAACTAAATTATTTAAAGACAGCAAACTCAGTACAATAACTCAGTAATACCTGACCAATTTTGTGATATTTCATACAGGATTTATTTGGAAAAATATTAAGGTGATTTTTTTTTCATGGGCAACAGTCATAAAAACAATTCCTGTAAGTTTTGACAGCGTGTTTAAATACATTTACATCAGAAAAGTCGACCCGAAGTGCCTTATTTACAATAGACAAATTTGCAAAATGAAAAAGATTTTAAATTACATCAAACTTCACGCACACGAAAAAAGAAACCACAAACACATCGATCACAAATAACATTTAAATAAAAGAAATACAAGCTTTCCAAAAACAAATCAGTAACAAACATATTTGATGGCAGTGTTTTTCCTCAACTGATCTATGTAACGATCAGAGAACTTCCAGATACACACTGCAGTCAGTGCATATGCATACACAGTATTCAATTCAAATGTGTGTTAAATACATTAAAAATACAACCCATCATAGTGCAATGAGGTAAAACCGTCCCTACAGGAAGTGCAGCGAGTCCACTTGGCACGTTCCTGGGAAACAAACTTTGAGAGTCCGAGCCAGTATGGCCCAACGTCCTTTCCTGCAGTCACTGTGTTTACTTCAGTTGAGAACCAGCTCATTCTGAATATCACCTTCAACATAAGTTTCACAGCAGCAGTCACATGAAGGAAACCTTCCCTCTGGTTTGAGCAGCATTACTGGAGTAAAACCTCCTGTAGAACAAGATGAGCTACAGCTCTGTTGTGGCGTTACACCTGGAACAAGAAGAAATGGCATACATTTAGCGTTCAGAAATCTAGATTTGCAGACGTCTCATGACTGCAAACAATAGAAAGCTTCTGGACTTACCTCGGTTGCAATAATACATTCATCCTTCTCCTCTGATAAAACAAAGACTGACTGGTACTTTGTGTCTTTGCACAAAGAATCTGTATGTTTCCTCTCTGAAGAATCACTGAAAATGAAAAGAATCAACTTTAGTACTGCATAACAACCCGCTTGTCTAAAGTAACCAAAATCCACACACAACAATATTTACCTTTTTAAATGATTTCTGTGTTTCTCCTCTGAGTCGGACTCGAAATCCTCGCATTTTGTTGCTTCGCTCTTCTCAGAGTCCTCTCTACCCAAGTCCTCTGGCTTTAGCTCATGAACAAGATTGTAATCCACTAGAGAGTAACGAGATTTGAATCCGTTTTTTTCTCCGCCTGTGGCGTCGCTCTGAAAGTCCACTTTCTTGTTGATGTTCTTTACTTGTGTGGTTCCGATGACGCTTACGGACAAGTCCTTGTCTCGGCTGCAGTTGTTGGTCAGGTTGTTCATGGTCTCGATCTCATTATGGCTGTCGACTTGCTGGCTCCTCTGCTGCAGCTTAAGACGGATGTAGACGACCAAGACGGTGCCGCCGATCAGGACTAAAAGCACTAAAATAATCCCAGCACAAACCGCAGTCCAAGGAAAGGCTCCATCGTCCTCGGCGTAAGAGTATCTTTTGTCGGCTTCCTCAACACCGGCTTGTCCCTGTGAGTTCTCCGGGAGCAAGAACTGACAGTTACGTCCTCCGTAACCCGAGATGCAAGCGCACACATAGCGTCTATCCCTCTCATGACAGGTGGCGCCGTTGTGGCATGGGTTGTGGAGGCACTTGTTGGCCGTGGAGGTGCAGTTCTTCCCGTTGTATCCAGGTGGGCAGGTGCAGGTGTAGTCGTTGAGTCCGTCTTGACACGTGCCGCCGTTCTGACAGGGATAGGCAGCACACTCATCGATGTTGTCTTCACAGTGCGTTCCAGTGAAACCCTCAGGACACTGACAAAGATAGGAGTCCACAAGATCTAGACATTGGGCACCTGCAGAATAAGAGTAAGATAGAAGACATGAGACAACTGATTCAAACACTCCCTCTTCAGCATTTCAGGGATTTGAATGGGAGTAATCAATGTACCATTCGAGCAAGGGTTGGAGCTGCAGTGATCAATCTTCTTTTCACAGTTGAAACCAGCGTAGCTCGTCGGACACTGACAGAAGTATCCTCCATCAGGGTTGTCAGCGCAGCGTCCACCATTGAAGCAGGGGCCGTCGGCACAAGTCATGGCGCTCAGCTCGCAGTTTCTTCCGTAGAAACCAGGAGGACATGTGCAGCTGTAGGTGTTTTCAAGATCCTGAAATCCGAGGAAAGATTGAGAAGAAGTTAGGACATTGAACAAAACTCAAGTCCTTTACAACACATAAAAACAGAGATTGAATTGACTCGTATATTTATTAAAACTCACAGTGCAACTTCCTCCATTTCTGCATGGGCTGCCAGAGCATTCGTTGACCTCAATCTCACAGTTGTCTCCGGTGAAGCCAGGTCTGCATGAGCAGGTGTAGCTTCCCTGGCCAGTGTTAGTGCAAGTGGCCTCATTCTGGCACGGTTTGTGATGTGTGCAGTAATTAAGATCTGCAACACAAAATAAAACATGTAGGTTAGTCTTCTCTGCACCGTACAGAGTCAATGGACAACTCTAAACCAACAACTTGTTCAACTACTCAGTTTACGATGTCAAAAGGCTTACCTTGGTTACAGAAGAGGCCTCCCCAACCCTCTTGGCAGTTGCATTGCCATGGCTGTTGGCAGGTGCCATGCAAGCAGCCCGGATAGCGGATGCAGTCGTCACAGTACTTTCCACTAAATCCCACTCTGCATCTAAAAACACCACAGAGGACCAGTTAGTATGATGTTAACTTTCACAACAGTGAAGGTTGAGAGTTAAAAATCTCCATTGCACTTACTTGCATTCACCAGGTTTGTCGCAATACCCATGGTCTTCATCGCATCCCGGAAGACAGATTGCTATAAAGATAAATATTTATTTATTTATTATTACCAGTTCCTTTCTGACAGACTCCATTATTAATATTCTGGCACAGCTTTACCAAGCTGCTCAGTCGTACTTTGTGAGTAACAACAACAACAAAAAAGTTCTCCTCCTCACAACCATTGGAAGGACACTCTGGTTAACACAGTTGCACTCATACAAAAGCTTCCTAAACAAAAGCCCCTTTTTTCTCTAACTGTGGGTCAGAAGTCCCCTTTTTCACTCTGTTCATCCAACCCCCTCCCCATAATGTCCCAGAGTCGGCGCAGATAAGGGTGGACAGCTGGTGTACATGGTGCCAGTGCAGGACAGCTGCTCTATTGTCTACCTTCACTCTGCAGCTGCCCCCTTCCAACAATACCTCACCGCTCTGAGCCAATCAGCGCCCAGCGCTCTGCCAAGTAACCAATCAGGCGTTACATTTAATCTATGGCACGCGTGCCATTATTTGGCCAACGTCCCTCATTTGAATCACACAAACGCCTGTTGCTTGCTACCATAGCGACGAAGTTTGTTGTTGTTGTTTTTCCTCACGAAATACCGAAGCATGCATGCGCACTAAAAACTTTCAAAACACAGGTGATAAATATTATACTTACGTTCTGTGCAGTAATGTCCTTTCCAACCGGAGTTGCAGATGATTTCTCCGCGCTCTCCGCAGGTAAAGTGGCCGAAAGTGTCCTCGCGGGGACGGCAGAAGACAGAGCAGCCCTCGCCGTAGTAATGCTCATCACACACGAATCTGTACGAGTACTTCAGCTCTGTCCTCCCACCGACCTGTAGATCTTGGGACCATTCCTCGCCCACTGTCAGGTGCCTTTGGGTGGTCACGCGACTGATCAGACGTTCTGGGTTTTCTGTGGACGTTTTAAATTTTGCGTTAGCTCATTGCCGCACAATGATGAATAAAAGCGTAAAGTCTGTTAAATGCATTTCGCGTTACCTGTCGACAGATCATCGTTGGAATCGGTGTGCAACGCTTCGATAATCAGCGAAAATGTTCCCTGAAACATAGAAAATTACGTGTTAATATAAATGGAAAGGTCAGGATTAGACAAGAAACGCATTCCTCCACACGTCCCTGCTGATTTACATATAACGGAAGATGTGAATGGCTTGAGGTGTGATCGCACTGGGGAATCGAGCTTCATTTTTCCGATTTCGCACTTACTTACTGCAGTAAAATGAAAGGTTTCGGAATTTCACACTGAGCTGACAATTATATTTCAACCCAGGGGATGTGACTTTTCCCACCCGCTAAAGCGTCTAAATACCCACATCCTGAGTCCTTATACATCATTATGCTGTAATAAACCACATCAAAACGAACAAATGTAGGCTATCAAGATATACAGTAGCCAACAACAAAAAAAAAAAAAAAAAAAAAACGCAAACTACTCACCGGCCATGTGAATCCAAAAGAGAACTGAATGGGATTGGTGAACGAGCTGTCAGGAAAGCTCTCGGGAACTTGGAAGGAGTTTGATCCGAGCACTGGGGTAACGGCGCCACCGTAAGTGCACGGAGGATCTGGAGACACATTGGCCTGGTAATGTTTCAGGCAAATCCTAAAAAAGGTTTTGCATTCACACTGCTGAGCCTCTGGCGCGGATCCTTTGCAGCAGTTTGCGTTGCCTGTCACCCCTTTCTTGTTAAGAAACTCCTGCAACTTTAACTCGAAAACCCCAGAACAAAACCCCTGAAAAGACATGCAAATAGAATCAATTACTAAAAGTTGCCATCATAATGTGAGATCATTGCTCACATACAGTAAATCAGACGTTGACTTTAATTACCTGGCTTATCACGACACACAGCAAAGCCGCAATCATAAGTCGTCCCATGGTGGAGATGATCTGAACTGTGTTGTTAAGCTTCCACGGGCCAGGCGATTGTATGAGACCGTGTCTCAATAAATCATTGAGGCTCGAAGTTCTCCACTCAGTGGGAGGCAGATGCTCTGTTGCGTTCACTTTATCTGCTCATGCAAGCCCATTAAAGTCTCCCTTGAATAACAAAAAAAAATCAAGCAATTAAATCCCAAATACGAATATAAAGAGGAAACCCCGATGCGCAAAAAAAAAATGGGGACGAACAAATTCCCTCAGAAGGCGAATACTCCAAGTTGTCAAAAGTTTGCAGTCCACTTAGTTTAGGAAGCAGGAAAAAAAATGCAGAAAACCCAGGAACAGGGTTCTTCTTATCTTATTTTCCGTTTATACAATTGGCGTGGAAATGATCCAAACTTTCCTCCCTTATACTCTTGTTTCCATGTGAGAGACTGACTGGATTGTGCGTGTTTAGTGTCCCAGTCCTCCTGCGGCCGGTTATATACAGGCAGAGACTGCTAGGGTAATGAGATGCAAATGAGCTACTCCCCAATCTGGCCCTGGTTGTCACAAAGGGACACTTTTCAATCCACACCATCCCCAACCCCCCCAAGAAAAGAAGAAAAAAATCGGCAAATGGTCACTGAGCTGTAAAATGTGCAACTCTTTGCCACTGGGAGAGAGAGAGAGAGAGAGAGAGTGTGTGTGTGTGTGTGTGTGTGTGTGAGAGAGAGAGAGAGAGAGAGAGTGAGAGAGAGAGAGAGAGAGAGAGAGAGAGAGAGAGAGAGAGAGAGAGAGAGAGAGAGAGAGAGAGAGTAAAAAAAAAAATTTGCATACAGAAAAATAAGCAACCTTGAGAATCCTGTACATCCCACTCTGACCTAAAACCACAAATTACATCACACATTGCAGGAATGTCGCATTCCTGATAACGGGACAAATACAGCGGGGTTTGTGGTGTTTCTGGACTGTTCATTGCAACATGACTGAAAACTGTGGATCTGTGTATTGTCTTATATTAGTCATTAAAACGTGCGCTACAGTACAGGCTATATATTACATGTGTGCTAACTTTTTTCTATTTTTCTATTTATTTATTTTGATTAAATTAGTTTGTTAAAATTTCATTGTAATGTTCATCAATGTAAAAACACGATTTTTCACAACTTTTTATCTTGTCCAATCAACTTAGATAATTGATGTGGGTCAGACAACATAATATTTTGAGTTTCTATCTCAATGAACTCAATTTTTTTAAGGCAACCAACTTACTTTTTATGTTAAACCAAAAATAATTATTTCATATTTGAGCTAGCAAAAGGTTTGTTATTGCAAAACATTATAATAACAACATAATGTCAAACCATCATTCTTTTCAATTTTTACAAAACTTTGTTATCACCTTGTGACCATTTTCTAATTTTCTCCATAAATTAAAGCAATGGACTATATATTTGTTCCTTACAGCTAACCAACCGTGGCATTGTACTTCCGTTCAGATGACAACATTTTTACAAGTCGAATTAGGCGCCTTCGCTCCTCGCATAATCAGGTCATGCAAAGTGAACATGTTTATCCTTAAGAACCTTCTTTGCTTTTTTTAACAACACAACTTTCATTTCAGTGGTTTGAGTTTTGGTGACTCTATAAGTTCGAGCTTCCATCTGGTGAACTGGTGTGTGTCGTTCGCGTGGCTGTCATTAAGGCACTTTGTTATTGTGTGTGAGGGGAGAATAAGTTTTCTCTCTCTCTCTCTCTCTCTCTCTCTCTCTCTCTCTCTCTCTCTCTCTCTCTCTCTCTCTCTCTCTCTCTCTCTCTCTCTCTCTCTCTCTCTCTCTCTCTCTGTGCTCTCAGCTGTATGGTAATTCACACAGCACCTGCTCCCCTCACAATGAGAATGAGCTCCCCTCTCTACACGTCATCCCTCACAAAAGTACCTAGCAGCTTCTGTTGTTTTGGTGTTTTATCAATTATTTTGCGTTTAATTTGACGAGGAAGTTTCCAATGCGTTTTTTAATCGTTCATATTGTTAAATGAATCGCGCTCGCGCTCTTTTCGCTCTGTCTCGTGAGCGTGTGTGTGTGTGTGTGTGTGAGAGAGAGGGTGGTCTTCATTAGTGCGTTAATTAAAAGCGCTCGCGGTTTTCAAATCCAGAGGAATGCAACAATGCGTGCACATCGGTGACACAGTTACGCGTTGTTGGGAGCCAGATAAGCAGATCTGATGAATGATGAAAAGAATGCATTTAGAAAATAATTCAGTCCTACTCTAAGCATGCATTCTTGTTTAACCGAACGCGTTTGCTGATGCGATGGGTGGGATGTTATCGCGCGACAGGTGTCATTGCATCACACTCCGGAGCGAGTTATTGAACCGCTTGCCGTAAATAAGAGCGGAACCGTGTCACCCAGCTATCATCACACTATTCTTTGCCCTGACGTTGCACACATTTCCCGATTAGCCCAGCAAAGCGTCACTGAAAAGCACGCTGAAACCCCTCAGATTTATGCCCACTTCGCTTATTCTTTTCAAGCATAATTTATGCCACGCGATTCTGTCCTGGTTAAATCAAGCAGAAAGCTCCTTTCTCGCATTCCTCCTCTTTTCTGAAGGTGGACTATGGGGAGACTGTTTAACTTAAGTGTTTCTATAGGGGGCTGTTGTACTTTAACTCCTGCCCACCAGTAGCTGCGACAAACAAAGCCGGGACTCGAGCTCTGACTCTTCATCTTTCTTTGCGCTTTAATTTTCATTGATTCTGAATACAAGGGGAGCCCTCGGGGACTCTCTCTGAAGACGCGGACAGCCCCCTCCCCAAGCCAACCATCTGCTACCAACCAAATGGCGTTTTTTCACATCACAACTGCATGTCTCCACTGCCTCTCTGGGCAGTGCGCGCGCACGCGGGCTTCCTCCGAATGAGACTGGAAGCATGTAAAGAAGCAGCACATGAATGCCGCTGATGGGCCATATGGTTAGGGAAGATGCTGGAAGTGGCCGTGGGAACACAGAGTAACGGCTTGTGGGAGAGTGTCTGCGAATCGGCGCAGATCCGTCAAAAATTAAGTAGAGCGCAAATGTTTGATTTTTTTTCTCTCTCTCTGAATGAGGCGGCCAAATAGAGTCCTATATTAAAGTGTTGTGGCATCAAGCATGTGAATATGTTTTAACCGTATGTTGTGTTCAGGAAAAGGACAATACAATATAGGGATAGTAGTAGATTCCCCCATCGTGACGCAGCAAGGACTCGCGCTGATTAAAATAACAAAGGATGTGTCGCGTGCATGGCTCGGGTGGCGCGCTCATTATGAAAAAACAAGAAGAAACAATAAAAAGCTCTGTGAATCAACTGCATCCGGTCTACGAAGTTACTTTTTCTTTCTAATTATTTAATATCAAATACTATTTTGAGAGAGAGAGAGGGAGAGAGAGAGAGAGAGAGAGAGAGAGAGAGAGAGAGAGAGAGAGAGAGAGATTTGATTTTTACAATCAATTTATTAAAATATTGTTAACATTTTAGATAATTTTACACACACCTAAAAAATAAAAATAAAAAATAAATAAAAATAAATTACATTAACTCTCTTACAAAAACAATTTCTTCATTGTCAACTGAACACAGAGCAAAGTTGCAACACCACTGAATTTCAAAGTCTTTCATCGTGCACATCAATTTATGAAAATTAAAATCAATAAGAATTCTAGATTTTACCATATTTTTAAAGACTAGTACAACATCTTGTCCTGACTTCTCTTCTATCTTATTTCTCCTAGTGATATAGACAGCATATTTTGCTTGTCCAACAATAAAATTAATAACATGACATTTGAACTTTTGTTTTGAACTGTAAAAAAAACCCAAAATATAATCTTGCTTTGAAAAACAAATATTAAAAGAATCCAAAAAAACACTTAATAAGTCAAAAAGCGGGTTAAGTCGATTACAGTCCATAAAACAATGGAAAATGGTCTCTCGTTCCAGACAAAAAGGACATTTGTCACTTACAGTGGGGTTTAAAATAGACACAAAAGCATTTACAGCAATAGCTCCATGTAAAATCCTCCACTGCAAATCACCAAGTTTTTTTTTTAATGGTGGTTTGTAAAGTGCTCTCCAAACAGGTTTAGTTTCAGTGCTGATTCCTAATTTTTCTCTCCATACTGTATCTGGTTTAAAACTTAAATTACGCTGATTTATAGCTTTCACAATGCATTTATACAATGTTTTCCCTTCTACTGTACAAAAATCAATATACTCATTAAATTCACATTTTAACAGGGGGCTATTAAGACAAGACTCTTCTATAACAGGGCAAATTTCAAGATCTGGAAAAAGATCTTTACTATCAGGGATTAAAATCCCTGTACTAAACTCTTCTAAAAGTGTCTTCTCTTCATCAGTTAAAGTTATAGTTAGTTTGTGAAGAAACTTCTGAGCAAAACGTATTGATCTAACTCTTAAAAGGGTAGCAACTTTTTCAGTTCTCAGTAAATTACATCCTGATTCATTTATGATATTTTTTAGCTTAAAAAGCTTTCTGCTACATAATATGTCTGTTAGACCAGGAATATCATCTCCTGAAGTATCAAGTCTAGCCCCAAACACAACTGGTTCTTCCAACAACCAATAAAGAGAAATTGCTGGTTCCATCCAGCGATGCTTAAAGAGACCCCACACTTTAAACAAGTTTTGATAAAAAGGAGGAATTCCAATAAAAGTCAATCTTTTTTGATCCATTAAAAACAATGATAAATCCATTTCCATATTGCCCACTCTTCTCAAGATGTGTAAAGCCAACGGTCTCCACGCAAGTGAATACGGCCCCATTAACAGTTTCTGTATGTACTGGAGACGGAAAGTGGCTCTTCTGCTTGCCAGATTAACCAGTCCTTGACCTCCTTCCTCTTTGGGCAGAAACAGAATGCTTTGAGGAGTCCAATGATACTTGTCCCAAAAAAAGTTTACCAGTTCTCTTTGAATGTTTACAAGCAGTCCATTTGGAGGGTCGACACAAGCAAGTTTATGCCACAATGAAGATGCCACAAGATTATTAATGATAAGAATGCGTCCTCTATAAGAAATCTGAGGGAGCAACCATTTCCATTTTTGAAATCGACCTTTTATTTTCTCAACTAGACCTTCCCAATTTTTCTTAATGAAGTTTTCATTTCCTAGATAGACACCAAGGTATTTTAAACCTCCTCTTTTCCAAATCAATCCACCAGGTAAAGCGGGAAGATCTCCACTCCAATTTCCCACTAGTAGAGCTTCACTTTTCTTCCAGTTCACTCTAGCAGAGGAAACGCATTTAAAATCATTAACAATTTTTTCTAACATAATAACATCATCCTTTCCATTTACAAAAACAATAACATCATCAGCATAGGCGGAAAGATGAAAAGAATTATTACACCCAGGGAAAATCAGACCTTTTAAATGAGCTCGCAACTTTAGAAGTAAAGGCTCGATGGCGAGAGAATACAACATACCAGACATGGCACATCCCTGCCTAACTCCCCTATCAACCTTAAACGGAGCACACAAACCACCATTAATCTTAAGAACACTCTCAATGTTACAATACACAGCCTTAATCATGGATATAAAAGCATGGCTAAAACCAAAAGCCTCTAAAGTGTTCCATAAAAATAAATGTTCAACTCTGTCGAAGGCTTTCTCTTGATCAAGAGAAATCAGACCAGAGTTAATTCCCAGGAGTTTAGAAGCATCCAAAACATCTCGAATTAAAGCAATATTATCAAAAATAGACCTGTTGGGAATACAATAAGACTGGTCAGAATGTATTAATTTACTTAAAACTTTACTAAGTCTTGTAGCCAAACTTTTAGATAAAATTTTGTATTCTGAACATAAGAGTGAAACAGGGCGCCAATTGCCAATACACTGAAGATCACCTTTCTTAGGTAAAAGTGTGATGACTGCTCTCCTGCAGCTTAGAGGCAATAGTCCTCCTTCCAGACTGTCATTAAGAACCGTCAGCAGATCCTCTCCTATGACGGGCCATAGAGTCTTGTAAAACTCAACAGGTAGCCCGTCAATTCCTGGAGATTTACCATTTTCCATGCTCATCATGGCAGTATACAGCTCTTGTATTGACAGAGCCTTTTGTAGCTCAGTGTTGGACTCTTCGTCCACCTTTGGCAGTCCTTGAAGGAAACCATCAGCATCTGCACCCCATTCCCTCAGTTCAGATTTATAAAGGTCTGAGAAAAAATCCACAGCACACCTACGTATATCAGCAGGCTCAGTTAGTTCTTGTCCTATAGCTGAACGTAAAGTGTGTATCATTTTACTTTGACCTTTTTTCATTTCTAAATTAAAAAAAAATTTTGAGGGAGCGTCCATCTGTGTCACCGTTTGAAACCGTGACCGGACTAAAGCTCCCTGTGCTTTAACTCCCAACAGGTCTAACAAAATAGCTTTTTTTTCCTTCAAGTCATCAATGTGTTTTCTACTTTTTTTAGATGCTAATAAATCCTGCAGAACAGTAATTTCTGTTTCTAAAGTCTTCATGGTCTGGGCTATGTCTCGAGTAACATTCACAGTGTACTTTTGACAAAAATCTTTAATAAGAACTTTTCCACAGTCCCACCATTGCAGTAGAGAAGAGTAAAAATGCTTTTGCTGCTTAAAAGTTTCCCAAAAAAAATTAAAATTATCTATAAAATGTTTATCATTTAACAATGAAGTATTAAAAGTCCAGTATGCACTTTTATACTTAACACACTTCATTAAAACACTGCACAGAACTAAACTGTGATCAGAAAATCCCACTGGAATAATTTTACAAAATTTAAAAAGATTACGTTGATGCTGAACACTATAAATTCTGTCAAGTCGCGCCAAAGAGATAGTATGCTCAGTACTGTGAGCCCAAGTGTACTGTCTAACATCTTGGTTCATACTTCTAAACACATCACATAAATCATGAATTTCAATTAATTGTTTAAGTGTTTTCTGAGAAGCAGCGTGTGGTTCTATATGATTCCTATCCAATTTGTCATTAGCAGTACAATTAAAATCTCCACCTAAAAATAACATGTCTTCTGGATTTAGATCTTTCAATACAGCGTCCACCTTATCAAAGAAAAGAACTCTTTCTAATCCCTTTGTAGGTGCATACAAATTCAGAAGCACCATTGTGACTTTCTCAAATTTTACTTTGATCTTTAAAAACCGACCACCGATTATGTCTTCAACTTCACAAGACAGAGGTAAAAAATGCTTTGAAAACAAAACAGCAACACCTCCACTAATGGAGGATTTATGGCTCAGGACAATCTGTCCGTCCCATTCTCTTCTCCAGTCGGTCTCATTTTTAAAATCACTGTGTGTTTCTTGTAGAAACAAAATATCAATTTGCTTTTGTCTAATAGACTCAAATAACATCATTCTTTTATGACCATCTCTGGCACCATTTAAGTTTAATGTTCCAATTTTAAAATTTGTCATATTTATTTTAGAGACCAAAACAAAAATGATAAGAAAAGCTGCCAAACAAATATTTTTGGGCAGAATTTTAGAAAATGGGAACCTCATCATCTTTAGTATTTTGTTTTTTTAGTTTGTTCACAAGTTTTCTGAGACGGTAGATCTCCACATCTTGAAAAGCTCCCTCTTTCATTAAATACCTCACATCATTGATGAATTGTTTATAGTCAGGAAAAAAATCTTCAACTTGCACTCCTTTCAATCCCTTTGTCTCTTGCAGAAATTTACTGATGTCATCAGCTCTATACAAACAGATCAAGTTATCATTTTGAGAACTTACAGACGGATTTGAACACTGAGACATATTTGAATCAGAGGAATCTCCATCACTGTCTGATCCCACATTCTCACCGACCCCTTCTTCCTTCTTTGTTTGTTTAGAAGCTTTCCCACAGCTTTTTTTCTTTCTTTTAACTGGGATCTTAAAGACAGATTCGGCTTCCTTTAAATCAACATCATTATTTCCCACATCAAATTCGTCAGCAACACAAACGGTGTCAGCATTTTCAGTCTGCTCATCAGACATCGGGAAAAAATCACTTGTAGGCTCGGTAACAATCTTAGTTGTATCAGAATTATTCTCGACAGCCGCACCTGCACTCGGCCCGAGCTCAGTCTCACCGGCCTCGACCACACACATATCGGCGCTGTCAGTGTCAATGTTCGCGATCTCAGCCGTGGGAAGAACAGAAACGCCCGGTTCCGTGCTTGTGCTCGCACCTGCACTGTCCTTTTTTTTTGGACAATCACGAACTAAGTGTCCGATCTTACCACAACTAAAACATTTAATTGTAGTGTCAGATGTTGCAAACACTGTGTAATCGAACCCATCAATTTTGAATTTAAAAACCAGATCGATCTCATCAATTCCATTTTTTAGCACCATGAAAACCTGTCTTCTGAACGAGACTAGATGCTTCACTAACGGCGACTTGCACCCGAGAGGGATTTTCTTTATAGGGGAAACCAGTTTTCCATACCTAGACAACTCTTGCACCAGTATTTCGTCATTGACAAACGGAGGTACGTTAGACAGTATGACTTTTTTGGACGGGGTACTCAAAGGTAAAACCGCCACAAGTGATCCATTCAACACAACGCCGCTCTGAACAACGTGATTTGCCTTTTCAACTGTTTTAAAAAAAATAACAATTGCACTGTTCATTCGCGATGCGGATACAATATGATCATGTCCCACAATCTCTCCTACCGCTAAACAACACTGCTCCACATTAATTTTAGACTCTACCCTCACTCCATGGCGACGGGTTAAATCTTTAAAACTCATTGTTGTGTTTTGGTTCGCCATGCCTCCCAGCACAACGCTGGTTGCAGACGCCCAAACACCCCTAAACTTTGATCAAACGAACAAGTTCAGCACATAAAAACAAACACAGACACACATACAAAAAAAGATAGAAGATAGAAAAGTTTTTTAGCACTCAGCCACAAACGCACTCACCCTCACCACGCTCCGTTCACTCCCAGCATGCACTCAGAGAGAGAGAGAGAGAGAGAGAGAGAGAGGTGAATTCTTCAACAGGCTCGAGGACTGTCGCGTGCCGTCGTCCTTTAGGGGACATCTGCCCCTTTCCCTGGGGTGGTTTTGTTTATGTGAGAAACTTTGGTTCAAAGAGGAAGAAAAATCAATAGTTCACCCGAAACAGAACAACTTGTGCTGCTCTTCTAAGCTACATTGAATTCCTGCGTCTGCCAAATGTGACAACACATCTGTTGTTCCTATCATGCAGGTAATTAATAGCTTAAATAGCTGAAGAGTTGAGAGGAAAAAAATCTAAACATAAATACATAGTTTTGTATTATGAATATCATAAGTTACGTTTTAGTTACATCTAGTTACGTTTTCCCTCTCCATCAGTGAAACTCATGAGGATTGCCATATTGGATAGAGCGTGCTAAGTTTTATGTAATGGGGGAAGATGCCCCCCAAGAACAATGTGGATTTACTTTTCAATTGTAACATATTTTAGATATAATGTGCATGATGATGATGCATCATCAATGTGTTATTATCTTAAATAAATTGGACCCATTTGCTAATTTTGTTGTTAGCACAAAATGTGAACCCCCCAGCCCATAAATTACCTTTGACATAATTCTTATTCATATCATATTTATATATATTTTCAAATTGCCAGTAATGTAAAATACTAATTAAACTTTAAATTTAAAAATGTACTTTGACAATTTAGTTGATAATAGTTGAAACGCAATGACAGACAAAGCAGAATCCCTGTAAAAGAGACTTATCTGAAAGGTAAAATTATTCTATGACTTATATACAGGCATATGAATTTTTACTTATTTAATTGCCCATATTTTTATTGAAAATAGGTCATAATAGTAACACCATGAATGCAAATTGTCACTTATCTAACTAGATTTTAATGAAAGTTAAGATGTCTTAAATGTACATCTATGGAAAAACTGAATAATAACCCCACTAATTATTAACTTAACAAATATTTACACTAGTAACAACTTGCCACTTGGGGCCTTCTGTGACAATTCTTCACACATCTAAAAACATGAAGGTGTCCACAAAACCCTCATTAACAGATAGACACAAAAAACTTTGATATTCAACATAATACACTGTCATAGATCACTAATTTCCAGAGACACAAAATTAGACCAATTGGCCTCAAAACTGTTTCAGCTGTCTAAATCTAAAAAAAAAAAAAAAAAAAAAAACCTATCGGGGGGCATCTTTCGCCACCCTTATTTTTATCCTTATTAATTTTTGATAGTGTTCATTCATTCATGGCCGGCACATTTTTGTATTTAAAATATGTATTTTGCAAAACATACAGGGGAAAAAATGCTTACTAAATACGGGGAGAGATACTGGGTGTTTTTTTCATACAATATTAAGTTTACATAATAAACAGAATAACATTTATTTATTAGCAAACAAAGTTCTCACATTAAAATAACGTACTAATCTAATAAGAAGAGGTAAATCTAAAGATTTGAAGAGGTTTTTTGTCAAAATACTAAATGTTTTACTGTGGCCAGAGTATTCAGCGATTTCTAATCGATGGATTAGCTTTTTATTTCGGATCATTAAAGGAATGCGCTGATTGGCTGCTGAGATCGGCGGAACAGGAAGTGAGCGCAACATTGTAAACAAACACTCCAGTCGCTTCATGTAGCAGCCGTTCGCCAGACAGCGTTCAAAGCGAACTAACTAGTCAATTCTAGTCATATTATGCGTGACGCCCCAACGAATAGTGAGTCAGCTTTTGTTTCTTTAGCAGCACTGGGTTAAATATCTGTGACATTAAGTGATAAAATATACTAGTTGTCCATATCCTTACTGGCAACGACGCAGCATTAATGGCGAAATTCCCAGCATTCACACACACAGGTGTTCACATTCACAGTAAAGGGTTTCATTCAAATTACCTGATGTTTCTCAGGAGTCAAAATTATTATAATGATAAGAATACCTACTAAGAAAGATTATAAACACCTTAAACTGTCCTCAGGTTACTGATTGCCGAGACATGGAGCATATGTGTTGTCAATATTAGAAAATCTAGCATTCCCTTCAATGAATTGAGACTACAGGATTGGTTCAAACAGATTTTATCATGGTCTACTTAATCGTCTCTAGTCGATTCAGACTCAAAATCTTGTGTTGATCAAATAATCACATCATTTATTAAATGCATTTGCTATTTGAGGTACTAATAGTAACAACTTAAAACGTGGGAGCATATTTAAAAATCCTCTAAAACTCAGTAAAAATGTTATGGTTTGTTGTTGAAGTCATAGCAGGTGAAATATGGAAAGGTCCTGCTCTGGATGAAGACATTTCATATATTGAATAAATGAATAATGATGAATAAATAATTGAAGATGAATAATTTAATAAATATCTGACCGCGTGAAGAACTAAATCTAGTATGTTTAAAAATCCACATGTACATTTTGGGGTGGTTTCCTGGACAGGCTTTAAGTCTAGTCCCAGACTAAAATGCATGTTTGAGCTGTCTTAACTTAAAACAGCTTGCACTGACATATCTTAAAATATATAATTTGCATTGTTTTGTCTCAAGATGCACACCAGTAATGTTTTTTTTGTAAGGTATGTTTGTAAAAACTACTGAAAAGTCCTAATAACTAAGGTCTAGTCTGGGCTTAATGTAAACCTTGAACAGGAAACCGACCCTTTATGTTTAAAGTTGAATGTAACTTATATTTTAATCTATATTGATTGACTTTAGCAGGTGCACTGAGATTTAACATGGTCATAAGAGAGAAAATGTAACGAAACGGTGCATTAATGTTCATGTACGCATTTTTATGTTTCATTTTAGGCGCATGAACTTGCAGATTACCTTTTTGCGCAGCTGAACATGGGTGTGAAGGGATTACAGTACTTCATGGAGACATGTTGCCCAGACACTTGTGTGCCAGTGGACCTGAAGCAGATAGCATTGAATCATGCCAAAGCCCATCCGGACAGCGCCGCCACGCTAGTAGTGGATGCAATGGCCTGTTTAAGGTACTGGTATCAATGTCAAGCTTGGGTTCATGGTGGTCAGTGGCGTGAGTATATGCATATCCTTCAAGGATTTGTCGATGCATTCACGGCTGCGGGCATACGCTTAGTCTTTTTCTTCGACGGAACGGTCGAGGAGCAAAAGCGGGCAGAATGGGTGAAGAGGCGTCTGCGAGTCAACCAAGACATAGCAAGAATATTTCAGCACATTAAGACTCACGGTGAGCAGCCAAACAGCAGAGACCTTTTCTGCCTTCCCTCTGGACTCGCAACCTTCTCCAGATTTGCCCTCAAAAGCCTTGGTCAAGAAACAAGATGCTCGGTCCGAGAAGGAGATTATGAGATTTCCGGCTATGCTTTGTCTCACAACTGCATAGGCATCCTTGGGCAAGACACAGACTTTGTTATCTACAACACAGCCCCATACTTGTCCATCAGTAAACTCAATTTAAACAATATGACAACAGTGCTGTTCTCCAGAGAGAGGTTATGCCAAGTTTTGAAGCTTCATATGACTGACCTTCCTCTCTTGTCCTGTCTGTTGGGTAATGACATAGTGCCAGAGCATCAAATGCAGCGTCTTCGCAACAGTGCTTTGGCGTCATATCGAAACAAACACATGCAAGTTCAGGGAGACAAGATCTACGCCATTGCAGAGTTCATTACTGCTCATCATCCCAGCAGGGAGGAAACACTGATGTTAGTTGAAGCAGAGGAAGAGGCTTTAGAAAAGGGAATACGCATATATTTACTTCCAGGGCAAACGTCCCCTTGGTTAAAGTGCAGCCGTCCTTTTCCTGAGTCTGTGCGTTCGATGGACAAGTATGTACCCGGTGAAATATTACAGGTAAGAAGGAAAAATGCAGTGTTTGAGACCATATTGAAAATATGGAATTTAAAATCTAATTTAAATGTTTAGAAGTTTTTACTCTGATGATAATATGATTTGTAAAAACATTGAAAATGGAAACCTTTTCACTGAGACTTGTATTGAACAAACACACCAGACCCAGCAGAAGTAACATGACTTTGTTTCTGTTCTTACTAAGTGTTTCCATGTCGCAGGCAGCGATAGAGAAGCACACGCGGGCAGAGTGTTTCCTGGTCTATAACGTGTTGTATGATGGAGTCGTGGACTGCAGTAACTCACTGGAGGATGAGGATGAGGTCGAGTTACCCCCGCAGGCCGTCTTATATCTGCCTGTCCGAGAACGCATCTATGGCCTGTTACTGCCGGTGCAGCCAGGTGCGTTTCCTCTGTATTTACCTAGAGTTGATGGAAATCGAATGTTTTATATTGCAAAAAAAAGAGAGCAACTTTCAACAAACTAATTGTAAAATGACCTGAGAACAACTCTCTGTACATTGAAAGAATTAAGCTTCCTCAGCACAATCTTTGGTGTGACTTTTTAATAATTGCATCAGAATTTTGGTCGAACTTTAACCTGTTACCAAAAAATTAATGACCACAGGTTGATCCTTTGTTGCCATTGTTCATCAGTGCATAATGATCATCTCTTTAGTTTTTGACACATTTAGATCTAGTTTCATACTACTACACCAATAAATAAAATGTACAAAACCACAAAATAAAATGTACAAAACCGACAGTTTCGTCTGCATATTTGACCAAATAACTATTATCTTTTGAACTTTAACAATCATTTGTATAATATAAACAAAATCGGAGAAAGCACACGTCCTTGTGGTGTACCTGTGTTAATATTTACTTCAGTATATCCGATAAAGCCCCATTAACCCTAACCCTCTGTTGCCTATTTGTTAAAAAAAGGGTAATAAAAATGACAATCACATAAAATTACAAAAACATAAGCAATAATTAAAATGAAAAATATAAATAAATACTATAAAAGTATATACATAATACAAAAATAGCACTGTCTCTCAGCGTCATATTTCCAAAACTTGGAAATATGATCATTTTAATTTCTAAGCGTGAAAAAGTTAAAATCTTTAGAAGTTATGGAAATTAAATAGAAACATTACTTGGTCAGTAAATGTTGTTCAAATTATGTTTGACTTGTGAATAATATTTAAAAAATCATTTTTCAAAATAAAATAAAAAGTCACATTTTGAAGAAATCTAGACTGTTGTACTGAAGTTTTTTAATGTAGTGATCTTAGGATAAATACTATTTGTGTTTTTTCTTTCTTAACATCTAGATGTTTTGTTGGAGTATAGAAATATAGGTTGTACTCTCACTCTGTTGTTTACAGAAAATAAATCTCCATTGCTCTATAAGATTCTGGGAATTGTCTCATGTCTGTCCAATATTTGTGGTGTGGGCAAATATGTGGTGAATGTGCTGTTGAAAAGAAGAGCCAGACCAAAGGGGACAAAACATATCAGATTTCAAACTGAGGACTACACTGTAATTTTGGAAAAGCTCTGTCAGTCACATTATTTCATAACATACGAGCTGATTGCACAAATTCCCTTTGTGTGGCACTTTTAAAGGACTTTAAGATGCTTTCAAGATGTTTTTTTTTTTTTCAAGATGAGATTTTTGCTCTCAATTTGCATGAACTTTTCTCTCTCTTTTAAAGATTGTTATGGTCACACTGTGTCAGTCAAGGAATGGTTCGTCTACCCAGGAAATCCACTTCAGGAGCCTACCAGAGTCACTCCAAAAGCCCTCAACTATATAAGTACATATAAGTTATGTTGCACATATTCGCTTGTCGTAATGAAGTACCTCACTTAGGCCGGTTTCACAGACAGGGCTTAGATTAAGCCAGGATTAGGCCTTAGGTCAATTAGGACATTTAAGTAGCTTTTATAAACGTGCCTTAGAAAAACACATTACTGGTGTGTATCCTGAGACAAAGCAATGGAACTGACATATTTTAAGATTTGTCAGTGCAAGTCGCTTTTACTTGATGCCTGGTTCAGATTACACTATTTTAGCCTGATTTTGGCATGATCCGTTTGACGTAGGGTGTCGTGGGGATTCGTAAACGATGACGGGCGTCGGGACACAAGATTCGATGGTTTCATCTCGTGTGTCTGCGCAAGTGAGTGAGCAAGAGTGAGTGTGTGTGAGTGTGTGAGTGAGTGAGTGTGTGAGTGAGTGAGTGAGTGAGTGAGCAAGAGTGTGTGAGTGTGTGAGTGAGTGAGTGAGTGAGTGAGTGAGTGAGTGAGTGAGTGTGTGTGTGTGTGTGTGTGTGTGTGTGTGTGTGTGTGTGTGTGTGTGTGTGAGAGTTTGAGTGAGTGAGTGTGCGAGGGTGAGTGTGCGCGTGTGAGCGAGTTTGTGTGCGCGTGTGAGTGAGTGTGTGTAAGCAAGCTTGTGTGAGTGAGTTTGTGTGAGTGAGTGAGCGAGATTGAGTGAGTGAGCGAGATTGAGTGAGTAAGCGAGAGTGAGTGAGTGAGCGAGAGTGAGTGAGTGTGCGCGTGTGTGTGTATGTGTGTGAGTGAGTGAGTGAGTGTGCATGGGTGAGCGAGTGTGTGTGCGCGTGTAAGCGAGTTTGTGTGAGTGAGTGAGTGAGTGAGTTTGTGTGAGTGAGTGAGCGAGCTAGAGTGAGTGTGTGTGTATGTGTGTGAGTGAGCGTGTGTGTGTGAGTGAGTGAGTGAGTTTGTGTGAGTGAGTGAGCGAGCTAGAGTGAGTGTGCGCGTGAGCGAGAGTGAGTGTGTGTGTGTGTATGTGTGTGAGTGAGCGTGTGTGTGTGAGTGAGTGAGTGAGTTTGTGTGAGTGAGTGAGCGAGCTAGAGTGAGTGTGCGCGTGAGCGAGAGTGAGTGTGTGTGTATGTGTGTGAGTGAGCGTGTGTGTGTGAGTGAGTGAGTGAGTTTGTGTGAGTGAGAGCGAGAGTGAGTGTGCGCGTGAGTGAGTGTGTGCGTGTGAGTGTGTGTGTGTGAGTGAGTGAGAGTGAGTGCGCGTGAGCGAGAGTGAGTGTGTGTGAGTGAGCAAGAGTGTGTGTGTGTGTGTGTGTGTGCGTGCGTGTGTGTGTGTGTGTGTGAGCGAGTGTGTGTGAGCGAGTGAGTTTGAGTGTGTGTTTGAGTGAGTGAGTGAGTGCGTGTGTATGTATGTGTGCGAGTGAATGTGTGCGTGTTAGACGGCAAGACTGGTCGGAAAGCAACGTGTAGTCTAACATATTTCTTGTCCACGACATGACAAGATTTTAGGATTTAGATTAAAATCGCGTAATGTGACACATTGACTATCATAACAGACAAAAAAATCGTGTAATCTGAACCAGGCATAAGACAACTCAAACATTTAGTCTGGGACTAGCTTAAGCCTTGTCTGTGAAACCGGGGGATAGAGTACCTCAAAGATCCTTGGACTTTGTCTCGCATGCTAAGCATCACACACTACCTGGTCTGATGCTGCTAATAATCCTGTGATAATCTCAAGAGATCTATGTTCTGTTGTTAGTGTACTTGATTCTCTTTGTTTGCCTGTTTGTGTGTCCTCGTATCAGTGATTACACGACACAGCAAAATGTGATCAAAACAAAAAGACTATCTGGTCTGATACGTTTATTTCGCACACTGCAAATTTCATCACTGCATTACAGGGTTCCCAACCTGGGAATAATAGGGAAATTTGAAATTGATTTCTAAGACCGATACTGCGTCCGAATATGCCTACTTCCTTGCTATATAGTATTCGAAAAACAGTGAGCTGAGTAGTATGTCCGAACAGGAGAAAAGTTCAAGGAAGACCTACTACTTCCGGCGAGATTCTGAAGTGTGCTTACGGTGGACACTTTACTATCCCTCAGGGGTCACTAGAGAGGAGTTGTGAATGGAAGTGAAGCTGCAAATTGACGCCGTAGGTCACATGACAATGACAACATGGCAAATGTAGTACATAGGGTTGCCACCTTCAGTGTGGCAAAATAAGGGACACCCATTCACCCCCCCCTAAAAAAAAGGCTCAACTTTGACAAAGTCATTTTTATTGTTATAATTGTGATTTCATAATATGTAGATATGAATCCAACTAAAAGCTATTGAAAATATGTATTTTAGTCAAATAGCAAATGGTGTAGCTCTGCAGCCATCTACTAAAGTGATAATTTCTTTACTTTTAAAACAGCATTTTCCAAAAGATGGGCAAAAATCTTACACTAAACCATGTCAAATTATCTATATCCATGAACGTTAGAAATGTGGGTCTTTTATAAAGTGAATTTAACTTTTTTTTTTTTACTGTTTTTGTTTAAAAAATATTTATTTATATAGCCTAAAGTAAAAAAATATATAATAAATCCTCCTAAAACTATAAATCCTAAAAAAAAAAACTATTATGTTTCAAAATGACATTTTGTTGAAACAACACAAGTGTGACTTTCCCCCCCACACTAACATAAAAAACTTTATTCAAATTTATTTTATTTTTTTTGTAGATGTAGAAAGTGTTGTCAACCGTGCAAAGTCTCACATCATTTGGACAAATATAATCTTGTATTTATTTCAGCAAACGTCATTTGGGGTCGAAAAGACCCGAACAGCGCGCTACAAGGGGTTAAAAAACGTGCAGGTTTACAGCGCATGTTCACGAGACTCAGTCGCTATAGAAACAAAGACGCTAAAATGCAATCACGCAATGAGCTTCTCTACTACGAAATTGATTTCTTTATATTTGCTATTAGTATTATCCATACTGCAAAATCCTTATGTTTTTATTCAACTATATGTGGGCCTAATGTAAAATACGGGACAAATCGCGTCCCTTATTGATTTGATACGGGACGCATCATCTTACTTGTAAATACGGGACGATTCCGTATTTTAAGGGACGGGTGGCAACCCTAGTAGTACAGTACGTCTAAATTTAATTAATAATACACACATAGAACTTACTTTTTAAACGGTTGTGAAGTCATTTTCAGACCAAATGTAGTACCTACTATATATGCCATTTTGGATGCAGCAAGAGTAATTTCTTAATAACGTTTTCTAGTTATGCTCAGCTAATATCCATCAGCTAGATTTGTGAGTGCAATAATTTTTCAAATGATATATAAAAAAATTCTTAGCCAAAATATATGGAAACCCTTGTATTAGAACTGTTATTTAATCATTAATTTACTCCCATACACGCCAACCCACACAAGTTAAATTTGCGGTCAATTTGTGATCAACAGAAGGGCCGCCTGATCTGATGGCCCTGTGGTTTAGGACAGACCCAGAGGTGAAAACAATCCGAGCATCAACACTCCTGGATGTCTTTGACCTGTATGAGTTTACTGAAGAGCTGAAGCAGTTTGACAGCCCTATGATTGCTGTGATTTGTCTTGTAACCTACATTGCCATTCAGGTGTGTTTAACTTTTCATCGTTGATGCCATTGACCACTGAGGTTTCTGCTTGAATGTAAACAAATGGCTTTGTTTGGGTCCATTCGCACCACGTACACTCTGTTAGCCTTTATTTATTAATGATGTGAACTCATTGCATGTCAAAAGAGTTCACCGGTGTCGCTTCAACACTGTTTATTGTGTGTAGCCCTTATCAGACAACTGCAATACCCTTGCATTGTGTATAGATGTGTGTGTGGTGACGCTTGATGCTTGTTGTGTATACTTGAATAAAAACACTGTTTGCTCTTGGATCTAGACGAGACAGCTTTCTCTGGAAGACGTAGATGCATATCTAAGCCAAGCTGTTTGTGTCAGATTCAAATCCTTCACAGAAATGCAACAGCTCAGGGTGAGTCATTTCAGCCACCTCTGCTTTTCTAAAAACATTGTTTTTACACTCGCATGCTCACCCATTATAACTGGGCTTGGTTTGGAGTCTTTTACAAAACAACTGTGGTCGTGCTTGTTATTTTGTAACATAGAAAGGGAAAAAAAGACCGGTTTCACATTTGGTTCGATTACTAGGTCCAAACCTTTTCTGTGCTCCCCGTAAGTGAGGCAGTAAAGATGCAGTCTCAGTTCTCTTTTTAATAGGAATAATGATCTGTAATTTTGTGTGATGGCAAAGGATTTCCTTAGATTTCGCAACAGGATTCGCCACGTTGACCAACAAAAAGCTGCTTAGTTTGAAAGTGATTTCTATGGCCCTGTTTACACCTGGTATTCAGATGCATTTTAGTCGATCGGATCACGAGTGGATGAGGGAGACACATCCTGGTTTACACCTGGTGTTTTAATCCATCTCTTTTGTCCACTTTCAACCACTTTCCTGATATCTTCGAGGGCAGGGTCTATGGGTGGGTAAATATATGGGATTTTTCAGATCTTTTGATCTACTGAACGAAATAAGCTCACACAATTTCATACAAAGAGCAGCAGCTTTAGTTTCGGCTCTGACAGCTGCAAGACCAGCCGAACGCTGTGAGTGTGTGTTAGAAATCACGAATGATGATTTTGATGATTATGGCTTACAGCTATGAAAACATTTTCACAATATTCTAATTTTGAATTTGGGGTTTTCATAAGCTATAAGCCATAATCATCAAAATTATAACAAATAAAGGCTTGAAATATCCCACTTTGCATGTATATATATATATAATATACATATATATATTTATATATTATATATATATGAGTCTATATAATATTAGTTTCACCTTTTAAGTTGAATTACTGAAATAAATGAACTTTTGCACGATATTCACATTTTTCGAGTTACAGACGATATTCAAATTTTTCTGTAATATCATAGTAGGCATTGCCCTATTGGACGCCATTTGAGTTTCATTGTATGGACAAAAAAAAACATTGACACTGTTCGAAGAAAGAATGTCATACAGGTTCGAACAACATGAGGGTGAGTAAATTATGACAGAATAAACATTTTTGGGTGAACTCTTAAACATTGGAACATTAAGCCATGGTTTTATGTGAACTTTCAAGTTGGGATGCACCGAAATTTCGGCTGCTGTAAATTATTGGACGTAAATGGCATTTTCGGTTTTTGGCCAATAGAGAAAAACAGCGGAAAATATACGCACAAAATTATGTCAAAATACCGTCTCTGCAAATATTCTTCTAAACACAGTCGGTTATGTCTTAAGTGAACATAAAGAGTTGAGAAAGAAATCGGATGTGTATCATTATTTTAGAGCCGTGCATTCGGTCTTAAAGTGACAGCAACCTATAAATACCTGCTGCCAGTGCCAAGTCATTAATCAATCAACAAACACAGCTTTAACAAAGATTAATCTATATTTAATTTATACAGTGAACACTAGTTTCATTTTTTTATCTCTGTACCTGAATACACTCCAGTTAGACCTTACTTTATTTGTAACTTTGTTATACTGTATCTATCTATGCTTTTAAAGAAGTGTACTTGATCTCACCCCCGAAATGCACAAATATACAAGCTAATTTAAAAAAAGAAATAAATAGAGCATCCAGAATGTTCGGTTTCGGCCCAGAATTTTCTTTTCGGTGCATCCTTACTTTCAAGTGTTGTTGATCCCATTAGTTATGACAAACTCTGTGCCTCCATGTCAAAATGGCAGTTGCAACAAATCATGGCCTTTTTCTTAAAGGATATATCCGATTCTTTTGCTAAAGAAACTGGAGGGATAATTTCTGGTTGCTTTGCGACATTCCTCCCCAAAACTACTCTAATTGTGGTCTGAACCTGAGAGTGATGCTCTGGTGACGGGCTCCGCGTCGTCCCCGCCGGCGACCACAGGGCTATTTCAGCTCCCACCCTAATTTAAGCCTCCTATGCGTGCTATTTCAGACACGACCAAGGGCGGCCTGTGGTTTTGCAGTGCTTGGATTGAGAGCCCTCCCCACAGCACAGATAATGGATGATAGAGGGCCAAATTAGAGCCTCTTGGGAGATATCCAAGAAGCCACCTCCTAATTTACAGATCCTCCTGTGTCTAGTGTCAACGGCTGTCCTTTTTGCGTCTGGTGTGAATCCCTCCAGTCTGTTGTATTCAGATGCTGATGCATATCTCACACTCGACTCTTGTAACGTCAAGCTGTTGACAATACAAATTAACTGTTAAGTTGTGTTTATATTTTTACAGATCGTATGTTTAATTATGTTTGCTAATGTGGTTCCAAAGCAAAGAGTTTCAATCACTCCGGTAAACAATGACTGGCTCTGTATCTTTTATGCCCTGTAATGGTTGTTTATTGTGAACTTGGCTGCGGTATTTATTTGTATATGGTATCGCGTGTTTACGTTTTAGCTCAAGTGAAGTGATACAGGTCGGTTTATGTTGCCCACAATATGTTAGGTGATGAATGATAGCGTTGAGGGATTGTGTGTTTAGAAGGCGTGCACGGCAACAGGTGTTGGATTGCTGGCTGACCCAGAGACGCGTGTGTGTTCAAGGCACAGTGGCGACAGCCTGCCGCTGGCCAGATGAAAGTGTGTAAAGCTCCTCTGCCATGGGGTGGTGGGAGCACCTGTTACATGCACCATTGTTGTCTCCCATTGGGAGTTACACTGTCACATCTGCCTGAAATGTGAAAAGGGCTGGGGGGGGGGGGGGGGGGGGGGTATTAGGAGGCAGAAGAGCCAGACAGATGGCAAGAGAGTCTCCAGGGGCGTCCTGATTACCCCCGTCTAATCAGTTTCCCCCTGTGTTGCTTTGTCGTAGTAGGGGAATGTAAATGCAAGCTAAGGATGCCATTGCATCTGTTATTGATGAGAATCATAAGGAATTTAGCAAAAATGATTCTGATTCACTTGATTCAGGTTCAAACACAAAGTACTTTTGAGGAGCAATATATATATATATATATAGTTTGAAACAAATTAAGTAAAGATGCATTAAATGCCTTTTTTTTCCTCAAAAGATTTCTATTCTATAATAAATGCTGTTGTTTTGAACTTTCTGTTCATCAAAGAATCCTGACAAAAATATCTCAGTTTCCACAAAAATATTAAGCTGCACAACTGTTTTTTATTAAAAACATTTTTAATTAAAAAAGATAACCCAATGGCTGTGTTTGTCCATATTTGACCCAACTTTTGGTTGAAACAACCCAGCATTTTTAGAGTGAAATAAAAGTTATTTTAAATTGTTATACTATTTCACAATATTGATCAAATAAATTCAAGCTTGGTGAGCATAGGAGACATAAAAAAAAAAAAAAATCTTACCAATCCCAAAATTTTAAACTGTAGTGCTATATATATATAATTTATTGTTATTTATTACAACAGTAATTGTCATTGATTCAAACTGATTCATACTGACAACACAAAAATATTAAGCTGCACAACTGTTTTCATTGTTTCTTTGATGATATTGAGAAATGTTTCTTGAGCAGCAAATCAGCATATTAGAATGATTTCTGAAGGATCATGTGACACTGGAGTAATGATATTCAAATAAAAAAGTTATTTTAAATATTGTGAAATAATACTATTTCACAATATTGATACCAACCCCAACATTTTAAACGGTAGTGCTATATATATAATTTGTTGTCATTTATTACAACAGTAATTGTCATTCATTCAAACTGATTCATACTGACAACGCATAAATGTAAGACTTTTTGATCAGTTAAACTGGTTTAAGAACCAGTTCAGAAACACTTGAGGCAAATCATTTTCATGACGTACAGTTCCACACAACAAACACAGTAGTAGTTCAACTCATGAACAAATGACTCTTATGAGTCACATCTTTTAAAGAAATCGAAAAGATGCACAAATCAAAGTTTCGAGCAGTTCAGAAAAATTTAATTCCTTATGATAAAAAAAAAAAAAACTAAAGCAAACCTTTTGCATTGTGCTTGTGGTGATCTGAATTTGGTGCATTGATGGATGAATGCAGTCATTCAAAAACCATTAACAGAACCAAATCATTCACCTCCAATATTTTTCTCTTTTTTTGTGTGTGTTTAAACAGAGCCAGTTCTTGACTCTCAACCCTTTAACTGAACAAGCCTGGTTATGCAGCCCACTATGTTTATTTAGTAAATCTAAAATTGAAAGTTCATTGAAATACCACACAAGATTCAGACAAGCCTTGTCTTGTCATGCATTGATGTTTACAGTAGTAACATTGAGCAGATGTGCATTAAGGTATGGCACAGGTGCGGAGCCTGACACAAGGCTGTAGTTGGCCATTAGTGTTGATCTGCGTGTCCTCAGGGGGTCCAGCGGTCCTTCGGGCATCTGGAGCAGCTCTCATTGTTCACTGCTGAAATGCTTGCAGAGCAGCTGCTGTTCTGGTTTGTTGTCCCTCTCTATACCTTTACAGCAGCAGGGTGGCATCAGCTTTGTCCCGGGGCCTATTGACTTCCACGCTGAGCAATTAGTGGCTTTAAAGGTGCTAAGACTTTTACGTGTCTTTTTAAGTGGTTTAATCAAAGCCGGTCTACTTCATCCCGCTCTCTAAACCTTATGCATAACAGTGAATGTGATTAAATGCTCTCATTTTACTGAAGAGGCATGGTCTCAAAGAGGAAGTCAGGCCAGAGTAAACAGCGTAATATTTCAAACGACGGCCTGGCTCTCAATCTGTGCGCCTGGAAGGCTTGGGCAGTGGGTTGCTGCTGTCACTTCGGCTTTATCTCCAGGCTCCCTTTTGTTTGCTTTAGTCTAAGCTGTGTTTGAGAGCGGAGCAGGTGGCAAGCCAATTTCACATTTTCATGTCACGAAAGCTAATCAGCCCCTCTCTTATCTCCTGTGGGTGTGGGACCAGGTGACCAGCGGACAGTCTGGTGGGGGGTGGGGGTGTCCTTTGTAAACATCCCCTTATCCACACGGCCACTTCAGGTGAGCTCTACGGGTCACGCCCTGCCTCCCTCCAGTTGAAACACACAATAGGTAATAACAGCATGATGAATTTGAAACCAAGTTGCTGTAAAAGTGCTGTCATTTAATTGAACAGTTCAACTAAATATAAACATTCTGTAATCTTTAACTTGCATTGTTTCTTAACCGTATGACTTTCTTTCGTTCGTCAAACACAAAAGGAGAAGTTTAGCATAATGTTCCAGGTGTTCTTTTCCACACAACCTCGGGGATGCACAGTTTTGGGAGGGAATCTAATTGCAATGAAATGAAAATATAAAAATGCTAAAAATACAAACTATTTCTATTGTAATATTTCTCTGTAAAAAAAAAAATCAAGTATTTAAGAAAAATACTAATATTTTATTTTACAATACAACTACAATTTCAATACTAACATTTCTGGCTGTCTTTATTTTGACAGAAAACCGCGAGGAGCCCTTTAAGCTTCTCTTCTGTTAATAATCGCTTCTCATTGCAAGTATGGGGAGATGGTGAGCGCATGTTGCTTTCCAAAATGCATGTTATAAGTGTCCCATACTCAAAGCAGATGCAGAGATGAAGTTTGTGTGGAGGAGCATTGTCTGCAAAAAGCGGTGGATCATAAGCTGTTTATGATCCGGGCTTTACTCTGAAACGCAGCACATGAATTCATTTAATTTAATTGTAGCCTTTGCAGTTTAAGTCATATTGCTATTCCAGTTTTATTTTGATTAATCCTGCAATAGTGTAGCAATGCTTGAAGCACAGCTCACTCAGAAGTCACTTTCAAACTAAACTTCCAGTGTGAAAGCACCCTTAGGCTACGTTTACACGGCAACGATATGCTAAAAACTGAAACGTTTTTTCTTTGTACAGATGAAAATGTTATCAAAACTATTCCCATTCATTCACACGAATCCGCGAAATTTTTTTTTACTACAGTGCACTTGAGCCGAGCGCTCATGCCTATAGACAAATTACATAATCTCTAATGTTGTTGTGCTAATTTCATTTTTAAGGATGTTAATCTTGATAATACTATATTATTACTATTTCTTGTGGGTAAATTTCATATTTACAAAGCCAGAAACATTCACTGTAATCCCATTTTTATGATGTTCATTATAAAATTAGTTTGTTCGTTGGTTGGTTGGTTCGTTCGTTCGTTCGTTCATTAATTAATTAATTCATTCATTCATTCATTCATTCATTCATTCATTCATTCATTCATTCATTCATTCATTCATTCATTCATTCATTCACTCATTCATTCACTCATTCATATAAAGTCCTTTTTTACTTCCTTTAAGAAAATGATAAAACCTTTGAACAAAAAAGGCTTCGAAAACATATATCGTCCTTGAGTCAATGATGTCACCATTTTCACAGATTCGCGTTTTTGTAGTTTACGCGGAGATGATAAGGGTGTCGTTTTCAAAAACGTGCGTTTTCGGGCTACCAAAATGCCGTTATCGTGTAAATCAACGGCCAAAAACGCATAAAAAGTTTTCCATTTTTAGTTGAAAGCGGTGTTGTGTAAACAGCCCCTTAGTCAACACCATAGACTGTAAAAAAGATGGACGATGTGTCTCCACTTCCTTCCACTGTAGAAATGTCCCAGGAATTGCCGTTGTCATCTTGCTCCGATTACGTCATTCGGATCCTGAGTCTGTGCAGTAGTGCTCCGCCCACACTCGAGTCTGTGCAGTAGTGCTCCGCCCACACTCAAGAGTCTATGCAATAGTGCTCCGCCCACACTCAAGAGTCTGTGCAGTAGTGCTCCGCCCACACTCAAGAGTCTGTGCAGTAGTGCTCCGCCCACTCAAGAGTCTGTGCAGTAGTGCTCCGCCCACACTCAAGAGTCTGTGCAGTAGTGCTCCGCCCACTCAAGAGTCTGTGCAGTAGTGCTCCGCCCACACTCAAGAGTCTGTGCAGTAGTGCTCCGCCCACACTCAATCGCAAGCACAGCTGTCAATCATGATGCTACACCCCATTTTTATAGCATCAAATAACCAACTAAAATCAGCATTGATAAGAACTACCTTAAGTGACAGAAACCATCAGTTTAGTTTGGCTTACGTCCCATGGGATTACATGAAGAGGCGGGGTTTGTGACCTATACTGCAGCCAGCCACCATGGGGCGATCAAAATGTTTTGGCTTCACTTTTCAGGACGTGTTCGGCACACTTGGTCAACACGGCAAATGTGCGTGACCAACTTCTACGTCATCAAAATCTATGTTGGAAAATATTTTGCCCTCACCAAAATTCTCATGCAGATTCCTATTGAAATAACTGGGTTTTGTTCGCATAATTTCACAGAGCAACAGTAAATGTGACCGCTCCTTTGCAAACTATGGTGTTTTTGTACTTTATTTCTTATACCATGCTATAATCCCTCCCCCATGCAGACCCCTGTTGTAGACCCTAGGGCCGTCCAGCTCGGCTCTCTCTTTGTGCGCGGTCTGACCTACCTCATCGCAGCCAACAGTGCATGTGGTTTCCCTTTCCCAATGGGTGAGCTCATGCCGTGGAAGACCTTTGACGGCCTGCTCTTCCATTCAAAGTATCTGCAGGCCCACTCAGGCAGTCCAAAAGAGGAGCTTCTCGAAGGCAATGTAAGTACAGGAAAATGCCATTGGCCCTGTTTACGCTTGGTATTAACATCCGGTGTTATCCGATCACAAGTGGTCAGTTGAGACAGATACTTACATTTCAATCTCACCACAAACATGACATGACATTTCATAACCAGCCACACAGAATCCTTGTTTTAGCAAAATGGTTGATTGACAGGTGAGTGGGCGGCCTTTTACTGTTGGCTTGGATGCATCTGAACGGATTGTTATTTCCACTACAAATGCAGTGTGGTCGCATCTTCAAATGTGGTTTGATTGATCAAATCGCAAAATGTCTTTAGCCCTGACAACTTAATATCAAATGTAAACAGGACCTAGCATGATCTTTTAAAAAAAAAAAAATTTTATGTTGTCATGATGGAGTATGCAGCTCTACCGAGGCCTATTAACATGCTGAACATCAGGGCAAATGAAAATCAGTTCATTGTATGGCCCACACATATTTTGTTTACTGGATTTTGTTTAACTTTTGTTTACATGTATTTGGTTTACTGCAAAACAGTTACAGAATCTCTTTTGTTTTTTCCGGAGCCAAGGGACCAAAACGTCCAAATAATTTTTTAACCCACACATGATGATGTAAACATGGGTTTGTAATTATAAATGCAGTCAGAAACTAATGCAGACTGTGCCTGGTCACCTCTTGTCTTCATGGAGGTCTCCGTACAAACCGAGTGTGCGTCTCAATCAGTCGTGAACCAGTATATCATGAACACAAATTCAGGCTCCGGTCAGGACAGTAAGGATCACTAAACATTGGCACAATGATGGTCACATGACAATAGGTGCATTGTCAACATCATTACTGATATTTATGAACAACAGCAGAACTGATATTTTTCTGGTCTGATTTTTTATACCTGCAACATTTCAGCCATAATTTCATTCTAAATATATTATGTTCATTACCTGTCTAGCAATGTATATTTATGCTAAAATGTAATGAAATGTAATGTTTCTTTTATTTTGAGCAGGATTTGTTTCCTGCTTCAGAACTTCTGTTAAGGAAACACACTGAGCATCGATGCTCCCTGGTATTCACAGTGCATGTCGGGGACTTTTTAGGTAGCAAACATTTCAGTGCATTGGAAAGATCTTGCAATTGAGACAGTCCTTAAAATGGCTGACTCCCTGATTAGTGTCCTTACTACTGAACTAGGGAGCTGATTGAGACACACCCATTGACAGTACTTTAACACCTTGAATGTCAAAAAAACTAAAAAACATCAAACCAAGTGACATTTGCAAACAAATATTGCAGGACCTTTTCTCAGAACTAACTTTTCTTTTTTTTCTTTTTTCTTTTTTCTTTTTTTTTTAAATGAATGCCACTAGGTATGACACTCATACATAGTTCAAAATATGAGTGTTCAAATATCAATGGATTTGATCTATTATAGATACACATGTTGGATTGAGACTTTTAAAAGTTTATTGTGTATGCATTATGCATAAAGGTGCGGTAAGCGATTTCTGAAAGTTAAAATCAGCACCTAATCAAACAATTTTGTGAATATTTGCTAGACGTCTGTTCTGTGTGTGCTGAAAAAAAAATTATGTTTGTTACATAGTCTGATTAAATAGGAGAAGAAAAACAAAGTGGATCAGACTGATCCACAGAGCACCAAAACACTCTTGTAGCCAATCAGCAATAAGGGGCGTGTCCATGCATGATGGGGGAGGAGAGATAGTGGGCAAGAGGGCTAAATAGAGAGATGACTGAGATATTACCAAAGAGGAATATTATTGGAAAAAGAAGGGTTACGATGAGGCAAGAGCTTTAGGATCTGCGTGAAGTCCTGAAAACAGACGCCTAGGATTCTTTGTTTCTGCTCGATATATGAGTAACATTGTTTTGTTTTTTTCTGTTTCAAGGAAGATATGCTGTTGTTGTTGAATCACAACTGATTCATCCATACTTGCTCATGCTGTCGACATACATACATGGTTTCCTGTGTCGCTTAGCATGTTTGTTATGAAGGGAGGGGTGTGTTTTTCGGGAGTCCATTTCAAATATAACAGCACGACTTCACTATCCAGCTAGACTCAACTTTAATCACCCCATCAAGGTCGGTCAGAAACCTTGGAGTAACATTTGATGAGCATCTGACCTTCACAGACCACATCACAAAGACAGCTCGATCATGCAGGTTTGCACTGCACAACATCAGGAAGATCAGGCCTTTCCTAACTGAGCATGCAACACAACTTCTCGCCCAGGCCTTGGTTATCTCTAGGCTTGATTATTGCAATGCTCTTCTGGCTGGTCTTCCATCATGTGCAACTAAACCTCTACAAATGATCCAGAATGCTGCAGCCCGTCTTGTCTTCAACGAGCCCAAAAGGGCCCACGTCACTCCTCTGTTCATCTCTCTGCACTGGCTACCACTCGCTGCTCGCATCAAGTTCAAGGCATTGACGCTTGCTTACAGATCGACCACAGGCTCAGCTCCCTCCTACTTTCACTCGCTCCTACGAGTCTACATCCCTACCAGAAGCCTGCGATCGGTCAATGAGCGACGGCTCATGATACCATCACAGAGAGCCACAAAATGACCACATTCAAAAGACAACTAAAAACTCATCTCTTCCGTGAGCACTTGACATAAAAAAATAAAATAAAATAAAAACCTTTTCCTTTATTCCTCCCTTGTTTGGCTTCTGCTACTCTGAGCAATGCCTGAACTTTGTATTTTGAGCACTTCTTGCATTATTTTTGCCTCTTCACGATGACTCGCTTTCTGTAGTCCTCAGTTGTAAGTCGCTTTGGATAGAAGCGTCTGCTAAATGTAAATGCAAATATCAACAGTGTTTCTCAGAAATCGCTTACTGCACCTTAAAATATCTAATTTGTCTATGATCTTTTAGCCCTCCTGGATATCTTTGTTCCTGTCCGTCAGAGAGCTGGTGCTGGGAGCCTGCAGGAGACGCGGCAGCCCCGTCCAAAGCCGACCACGCAGACTACAGTACAGAGATGGTGCGGATCACTCTACATTTCCTCATCCATTAATTTTCAGCTAACATGGAATTCTACAAAATAGTTCACTTCAGAATGAAAATTTCCTGATAATTTACTCACCCCCATGTCATCCAAGATGTTCATGTCTTTCTTTCTGACCTTTCAACGTGATTAGGTAATGCGTGGGGCATCGCAGAGCTAGTGCAAGATGAGCATTTGTGGTTAAAAAGTATATATATATATATTTTTTTTTTTTGAAAATTACTGATCGTTTCACTAGATAAGACCCTTATTCCTCGGCTGGGATCGTGTAGAGCCTTTGAGGCTGCATTGACCTTTAGCCCGTTGATAACCGTTAAAATCCAGTATATGGAGAAAAATCCTGGAATGTTTTCCTCAAAAAACGTAATTTCTTTTCAACTGAAGAAAGAAAGACGTGAACATCTTCGATGACGTGGGGGTGAGTAAATTATCAGGAAAATTAATTCTGAAGTAGGGCTGTAAACGATTAATCGCGATTAATCGAATCCAAAATAAAAGTTTGTGTTTACATAATATATGTGTGTGTATTGTGTATAATTATGTTGTGTATATATGAATACACACACGTGCATGTATATATTTGAGAAATATTTGCATTTATATACTGCATATATATATATTATATGATTTATATTATATAATATAACTATTTTATATATAAATAACACATTTTTCTTAAATATATACATGCATGTGTGTGTATTTAAAATAATTATACACAATACACACACATATTATGTAAACACAAACTTTTATTTTTTGGGATTCGATTTACAGCCCTATTCTGAAGTGATAATCCTTTAATATAGTAAATGTTGTAATGCAGCTGAGAATACTCAGATTAGCCAGAATTATTTAATCCTCAAACAGACAAGGGTCGGTACATTTTGTATTCGTTTTTGAATGACGAACATTTAATTTCTGTGGGCATCAAATTTTTTTGTGTGGAAAACCTGGTTGTGACTCAAACTAATGTAATGCATGCAGAAACGTCCAGGTTACTCGCACATAAACAATACCCAGCAGCACTCTTCATAAAACTCTCCATCTGGTCTGTGACAGTGGAAACGATCTGTTTGGCACACTCTTTTAGATCGAGGGGATGCTTTGTCATAA
>NC_136889.1:29676626-29701626 GCF_949152265.1 Phoxinus phoxinus
TCATTTCCTGTGCAGCGTTTTGCTTTGATTCTAAATCTGTTTGCTCAGACTGCCCCGTCCTGGCACGGGCCGGGTGCCGATTGTGCATCCAGCCCTTTTTTAAACTAAATAAATAAAACCACTAGATTAGCAACACTACAACACATTGTCCTTTTCATCTGTTTAATTATAGCATATGTTAGAATGTGTGCACTAATGGTAAATATAGCCTGTACGCTCATGGCAGTGTGGTCACAGCTCAGAGTTAGCGTGAGGGTGGGCGGCAGTCGCCTCGGCGGGGAAGCGAGCGTTTGTTCTGCATCAGGCACTGTAGGGTGGAGGTGGGGACACACGCTGCCACAAGAAGCCAGACTTTGGCACGCTGTCATCACTGTTTCCTTCACAGAGCACGAGAGAGACGGAGGGAGGGAAAGCAGGCATGATGGAGCCAACAATTATCTGGCGCTCGCATATTCTTGTGAAATTGAGGGCAGGAGGGGCAGCTCTTCAGAGTCAGGGGTCTCTATACACACTCAGACTTTTTTTTACCAAATCAGTCACCAATATGTTCCAATATGTATCTTTTAGGTCCTAATATGTCAAATTTTGGTACAAAGATGTACCATTTGAAACCTTTGTAAAAAAAAAAAAAATCTGAAAGTGTCCTTAGAAAAAATGTCTAGGCTATGACGAAGAAGAGGGATTGTGGGCATTTTTTGGACTTTTTTCAGTCCCCAAAACAACAGCAGCCACTGTAACATTTGACTTCCTGTGACATTTAATAGTTCTGGTTTATAAGGTCGTTCTGTTCTGGTCGATTCTGCTCAGTGTGTGAATAATAAAACGACTCAGTCAACTCTTTTTTTAAAGGATTTTCAATAGGTGCTTTTTATGCTGCAATCGTTTGTTTTGATGTCCCGAGCGCCGTTAGCCAAATGTCAGCTATCTTAAAAAGTTGATTTTTTTGTTATGCACTTTAATTAAGTGATAAATGCCGTGTTTGTGGTGCTACCGTTTGGTACTTATCCTAACAGAAACCACTTGAGCATTGTGTTGTAACCCTCTCAGATGATCAGAATGTTAGTTTATTTGTCTGATTGGCTACTAGAATAAAGTTTGAAAATCTTATTGGAACGTGTAACAAAATTAAAGGCTCTGGGAAGGAGAAAGCAGGAACCTGCGAACGTTCAACATAACTTAAATAAACATAACAAAATGAAAAGTAAAGCGACATCCCCACACGGATGACTGCCAAATCAGCCAAAATGCGTCTCTAGCACGCAGTGTGTTTATCGTGCAATTTATACGCAAAAATTAGTTTTTATGTGGATATGATACGCAGTTTTGCGCGTGCATATGATACGCACTTTATTGCGTGATATACACACGCACCCCACACCACTAATCCTACCCAAGCGTATAATACACACGCACCCCACCCTAAACCTACCCATGTGCTATACATGCGTATACTATGCACGTAAAAACTCATTTTCGCGTATATATTACACGATAAACACACTGCGTGCTATATAGACGCATTTGGTGTGATCGGGTTGGCCAAATAGACTAAGACCTTGTCCACACTGATACTATTTTGTTTGAGAAAACATATTTTTCTGTCCGTTTTGACCTTCCGCCCACACTGAGACGGTGTTTTTATTAATGAAAAAAGCTTATTGAAAACGCTCTCCAAAGTGGATACGTTTGAAAACGCCATTTTCGCATTGTATTGTGGACTGTCAAAACGGAAGTATTTAAAGACGATAAAGCATGTTTAGTCATGTGATGTATATTGAACAAATAGATTTTCATGTTTATACCAGTATTGTGCCTGTTATGTGCTGTTCACTTTCACACTGTTGCTAAAATATATTACTTTACACACTTTTCATGTCGCAGTCCTGCAAAGATGACAGAAAAGTTACTCGCATTTGCTGTCCTGCGGCAATACATTTAGTCCAAACATATAATGGTTACTTAGTGCTATCTGGACGCATCAGTGAATGGTGAGATATATTGCTAAATAATATGATCCTTCCAGAAGAATTGCGCAGAAACGTTATTATTTATTTCAGTAAGATTTTTGTACGCATGCACAGTAAGGTTTATTTAGCGTGTTCCTATGCTTCCGTGTGGTTGAGAAACTTTTGGAAAATGTCTGAAAACGCTAGTGTGGACCGAGAGCGTTTTGAAACGAAAACGCCGTTTTAAAATAAATCTGGATTAATGTAAACGCAGCCTCAAACAAAACACCAACGTAAAATCCAGGCCTGGTCCTCTCTCGTCCTTCACTGTCGTCACTCCTCCTTTTATCCTTCAGGAGTTCCTCCATGGGACTCACGGCCGGTGTGGCGCAGATGTGACTCGCTCCTTTCCCACTTCATATTTTTGTGGAAACTGATCATTTTTTTCAGGATTCTTTAATGAATAGAAAGTTGAAATGAACCGCATTTTAGATTTTATTTTAGTCTTTTCTGACACGTTTTATCTATTTAATGTGCCCTTTTAAAAAAGAAAGGTAATTTATAACAAGTGTCTCACCCTAAATCTTTTGTTTTGACTCAGTTTAATTGGGGGAGCCAGACCCATAAAAAATCGTTTAATATTTCATGATAATAATGTAACGGTACACCATGAGGACACGGACATGTTTGTTTGATAATGGTGGTGGTAATGATGATAATTATAGTTTGCTGGATCTGTTTTCTGTAATAACCACCCTCCCGCGACTTGACTTTTGGTTTTTAAGTCAAAACACAAGTCGTTCTGTAGTTAAAAATGACCCAGTGTTACTGTCTCGGAAGACCTGTAATTGCTTCCTGACCGAAATAAAAACGGCCGTCTAATATGACTGCAGCATCAGATAGTGTGTTATGATTTACTGCGGGGATTTATCTCTCTTTCGAGACCACTGCTTAAAATGCAAAAAATGGCTTTGCATGATTCTAAAAATACTGAAGTGAACTGAATACATATTTAGCCACTGATATTTACAGCAGTAGCTATGAATAGAGACCTGTAAAACTCAGGAACTGGCCGCAGATTTACTTTCGCTGTAATTGTATGTGGACTCACACCAAGATTCAAACCAACAAAAGAAAAATAGACAACTACTGAAAAAAAATAACTCGGCTCCTTGGGCTTGTTCGTTTTTTTTTGTTTTTTTTTGGGCTAGGGATGTGCGATTCATATGACTAATGATTACCAACTTTCATAGAACTTAGTTTCTGTGCTGATATAGACAAGCCAGATGGAAGTAAAACATTTACTGTGATTTCTTCTTTATTAAAAACATATATGTACATTTATAATTCATTTTGTAACATAATTATGTTTTTGCCAATATACCATCCAATACTGATCCTTGTGGAAACCGCTCAAGCAGCGAACTGTTGCTACTGTAAAAGTGCGGTCACATTCACAAAATCCAGAAATTTCAATAGGAATGGAATAAGACATTTCACATGAGGACGAAAGATTTCCTCATATAGATATTGCAACAGTAACAATAATGTTACTCTCTCAAGTGAGCACAATTTTGTTCATTTGTCCTTTTTGGACTGAGATATTGTTAGAAATTTCTATTGAAACAGTCGTCATGTAATTTATTGAATTAAAAAGGAGAAGTACTTCTTAACGGCCCATTCACACCAAGGACAAGATATGGTTAAAAAATCATTCTAGATATAAAAGATTAAGCTAGCTTGTTTCCGCCACAGAATAAAACGGTTTAAAAGATACATGATATGCGAGATATAAAGCTGCAATTCTCGCAATTCTGACTTTTTTTTCTCGCAATTGCGAGTTTATATCTTGCAGTTGTGACTTTATAACTTGCACTTCTGAACAGGCCTTATGATTACCTATAATTCTAAGATACAGATAACTCTAGAATAGATTCACCAGCAGTCAAAGAAGTCACAGTTATCATGGAAACAATTTGTTTGATTTGATAGCTTTGGAACAATTAGAAATGTAGGTTACCTATGTGAAATCTCATTCTCCATATTGCATATCAACAGCTTCTTTTACGTTAAAGCTACACTGTGTAGGATTTTCTCCCATCTAGCGGTGAAATTGTATATGTCTACCAACTGAATATTACTTTCTAGCCCCTCCCATTCCGAGGGTGTTTTAAAGGGGGGGTACAATGGTGTTTCATATATTCAGAGTTGTTTACAGTGTTAAAGAGATGGATTCTCATGCTAATAATGGCCAAAGTTTGAAAAGTTATTTTGAACGAATAACAGAGAATTTCTGTGCTGAAAATCATACTTCTGGATTGCAACACGTTTCGGCTGGTTTTTTTCTATCGTAGATCTAATGACGTAGACCAGAGTGGAACTCCTTATATGAGCATTGCTCTCGGAAAAGCGCGTTCACGCACATGTCGACCAGAGGAGAGAAAGACCGCGCTCATCGACGCGCTACTACCGGAAATCAGCAGCAGCAGCGCTAAATAGGAATGGTTGATGTCAAGAATGTCTCCAAAAAAGTGTGTTTTGGGATGTGAGGGAAAGTTTACCTTGTTCAGCTTCCCAATGAACCCAGTGTTACTGGAACAGTGGATGCAGTTTGTATGTTGTGGATGCTCCCGCTTGACTCTATAGCTCCGCCCACGCCCAGAATCAAGGACCTCGGCTTTTTCCGGATAGAATCGGAAAGCTGTATTTTTATTTTATAAATATGATGAAACTAAAGACTTTTTGGAGATATGAAGGACGCACTATTACTCTATAGGTACTCAAGATTAACATGAGATTGACTGAAACCTGGTATTTTACCCCCCCCTTTAACTCCTACGGTGGCCGTATTTATTCCAAGATTAACATGGCTTCCAGTTCGACTTCGTCCATGAGTGTTCCTTCAAGTGATGAGGCTACCTAGACGTCGTTCTAGCGTTATGCACAACCATGCTATAGTTAGCCAAGCAACTATAAAACTTTGAATTTACACAAATAGGCTGAATTAACTGTCGAGAAGAAAGCAGGCAACTTCGAGAGAAGTTTTAAAATCCTTGCTCCTCATGAGCTCTTTCCAACTTGGAAAAGCCACTCCAATATTGACTTTGGTCTTGTTTATTTGCCTGTCGCGTTGTCGTATTAATTCTCTCTTTCGTTTCCTTGGCGACTCTGTTACATGTCCTCGAGAATAGGCGTGATCCTGCCGGCAGTCACGAGTAATCTCCCCTCGCATTCGTCACGGTGCCACTGAGTGTAAAAGCGCGAAAGGCGAAGCTTGAATTTCCAGGTATGTCCCTCTTTGGCTAATGTATTTTCAAGATGGAAGTGCAACATGGCTTCCGCCATTCGAGTAGCTCGCCCGTATGTATTATAAATGGCAGATTCTACGCTTAGAAGAATACTTGATTAGTTGGTGGAAGTAATTACACATGAATGAGCACATACAATTTTGAAAGTGTTTTTGGCTAAGAATCAACTTACAAAATTACACCGTGTAGCTTTAATGACACATTTTGAATCTTAACTCCAATGAGATTTCAGAGATTCTGCTAAAAGTTTCCTTTTGTTTTCCAACTTAAAAATAACAGCACACAAGTTTGAACCATGTGAACGACCCAAAAAATGAAATCTGTGTCCTCGTTTACCTTCATGTTGTTCCAAACCTGCGTGGGTTTCTTCTGTGGAGCAAACAAGAAGATATTATGAGAAATGTATCAGTGTTTTGTTTTGTTCTTTTGTCCATAAAATGGCAGTGGGAACTGACACCAAGCAACCTTCTTCAAAATATATTTGTGTGTGTGTGTGTGTGTGTGTGTTCAACAGAAGAAAGTAATACAGGATTGGAACGGCATTAAGGTGAGTAAATGATGACAGTTTTAATTTTTGGGTGTATTATCCCTTTAAGAAAGTATACAGGGTCAGTTTAGATGAAACTTTGGGGTTTGTTTGGATCCCTCATCATTTCGCTGGAGGCTTGTCAAGTCATGACATGCAGAATCATCCCCTTCTCCTCAGAAGTGGCATTAAACCTCTCCAGGAGAACAAGAGCGCTGTATATCAGTCATTGAGAACAGTCCCAGACCCCCAAGTGAAATACGGCCCTTCCGCCTAGCTTGGTTAAGTAAAGTGTGTGGAGAAATGCGAGGGACTCTTAGTAATTTGCCTTTAAAGAGATTTTGCGCTGCTATTCACCGCTTCGGGCTAATCTCTCTTTGTGATACGTAACAATGCGGTGCCAAATGAGGAGGAAATGTCAGGTTATGTTTCAGAGCCGGCCTCCTTCCCACCCTCCATCTGTAGTAATGGCCTCGGCTCATTGGAACATATGTTGCCTGTTGCACACACACCATCTGTTCACCTCGACTGATGAAGTGATCCTGTTGCCACGGCGATCCGGCCATTCAGTGAGCGGACCCTGGAAAGAGTTTCCTTTTCCCCCTCTTCATGTGTGTGTGCAGAGGAACGCGTCTCGCTACAAGGTCATGTAAAGGTTTGTTGTTGTTGACCTGTGTGTTTTGCGCCGATCGAACTGACCCCTCTTGAGTCAGTGACGACTGCGAGCACTTGAGGCAACCAAACAAACATCCTCATCAAATGTTTAGATTTTGCAACAGTTGTTTTTATTTTGCATTTTTTACTGCTTAAAATGATTTTGTTCCTTGTGTAATGCTGCGGTGATGTCATGTAGGAAGTTTGAGAAGTTTATATCCTCAGACTACTTTTTTATTTTTATTATTACAGTAAAATACTTATGGGAACAGTTTAAAAATCATTATTTACTCACCCTCATGTCATTCTGTTACGTATTTTCTTCGAATAAAGAAGAATATTTTAACTGTTTTTGTCCGTCTATTGAAAGTCACAACATTGACCCCCTTGACTCTCATTGTTTTGGAAAAAACATTAAGACATTTTTTCAACTTATTTTGTGTCTTATGAGTTTGGAACAACATGAGTGTGAGTAACTATACCTTTCACCTCAATATGTTCTTGTAAAAATATTGGAGAACAAAGAAAGTTTACACTGTAAAAAAAAAATATATATATGTATATGGTCAAAAAGTCATGGCAGCATGTGTTTTTAGATTTACTAAGCAAAATAATTTAAGCAATTTCAACTTTTTTAATAAGTTATGCTAGATTCAACACTTTTTTTTTAAGTCAGTTTTGTATAATTAAAGTTGAAATTACTTGTAAGCCTACAGCTAATTTGATTGTAATTAAAAAATGTAGGCAGCAACTAAATTTTTTCAGTTGAAAATAGGTGAAAATATTTTACAGTGTAAATATAATAATTATATGAATGTTGGCACCTAACTACCTTTTACTCTTGAGGCTGCTGCCATTTTAGTTTTTACGTGACAATCAAGTGATGAAAAGTAAAAACTTTTATAAAATTGCGAGTTTAGTTTGTCCAACAAGCATTAATGGTGTTTGCTTGTTGAAACCCGCAATTTCTCATAAGTAAATTTTGTTGAGCACTAAAACAATTATAAATGGATGTTGCAAAATCAAAACATTTGATGTTTGTATACAAATTTGACACAACATTTTCTTACTTGTTGTAAATTGGGAATTCTAAGCAAACAAAATATTAGCACACAGGTCTATGGAAGACTGGCAATCTGTTTTATTTATATATTTTATATTGTTTAAAAAAGTTATTTTCTTCCAAACAAAAGAATCATCATTTGAACAAAATACACCTTGTAACCAAGTAAATTGAAACAGTTTAATGCAAAATACAGTAAAAATCTACTTACAATTAATTACGGCAAACTTTTCAATATAATATAACTTAGTATAAGAAAGAAAAATTTTCAATTATACAATCCAATTTAAAAATAAAATAAAAATTAACAACATTTACCTTCATATAAAACATTTTAATAAATGAAAAGGGAATTGCAATGGGATTCACAAAAATCAATCACACTCTTAAAGGGATAGTTCACCCACAAATGAAAATGTTGTCATAATTTACTCACCCTCGTGTTGTTTCAAACCCGAATGAGTTTCTTAATTCTGAGAATATTTGTAACCAAACAGTTGATATAGACCATTGACTTCCACAGTATTTATTTTTTTACTGTCAACTATTTCTTTAAAAGATCTTCCTTTGTGTTCAACAGAAGAAAGAAACTCATACAGGGTTGGCACAACTTTGAGGGTGAGTAAATGACAAAATGTAAATTTTTTGGGTGATATTTAATGTCAAGTTAAAGTAAATGATGACAATTTTCTCCTATAAATTGTAAATCTTAACATGCAGTCTAATGCAACCGATTTCCTTCATAACTGAGTTACTCTTGTCGCAACAATCCGTGCTCAGTTTCTTCCCACATAATAATTTCACCTCACACCAATGTTTCGTGTCCATTTATTTGCTAAATAACATTGGCTTTATTTTGTGGATAATGACCGGCTGACTGTGCAACGATCCTGCCAACAGTCACAACAGTCCTCCAAGAAGTTCTCGTTCATCAGAGCGTCGTTCAGCATCTGTGGTGTTACTGCTTGAATTTTATGACCTCACTTTGCACTCCCAGGTGCATAGACCAACGGCCTACCATTGTAAAGAAAGCTGTCCTCAATGAGGAGCTCTTTGTAATGCTACTGTCTACAGCACAGACGCTGACGGTGTCTGATGACGCTACGCTACAAAACCCACACAAAAGAGCTGAGAAAGAAGTCGGTGAGCTCTGAAACAGAACCTCAGTGACTTTACAACTCAACTGTATCTAACTGATTACACTCGAACAGCAGCAGCGCACACGTACGCAGGACTGTTGGAGGGCCTGTTAGCCATATGTCAGACTTCAGCCATTAAGTGCGATACTAAAGCTGTACGAGCCTACTGGGAAATGTTTCAAGTTTATCAGTATAATCAGGACTCAACGGCTCAACTGCAATGGTTCTCTGAAATGGGGACTTCAGACTGTAAACAAGTTATCTCGTTGTATTGCATAAGTCAGTCATAGGGAACATGCTAACTCAAGACAGCTGTCTGTTTCCATCCAAAGTTGTGAATTTAACTCAAAACATTTGCAAATAAAGTACCGTTTCCATCCCATGTGTTCCAGAGAACAATATCTCCACTTCCTGTGAAGTTGCCCCAAAATATCTAATAAAAATGGAAGTTGCTGTAATCTGGGAAGCCAAATGACTTGCGTCTCAGAGCGGCAGATGAAACGCAGTAAACGCTGTCATGTTCTCTTGCGTTCGGATGTTGGTGTTCGGGAACATAATCGCGTGAGACGCTTCTGGGAGGGAATCAAACCAAATCATTTTGATGACAGACTTTGGCTCAGACATCTCAGAACAACCAAACCAACATTTGAGATGCTGTGGTTGGTCCATTGGTTAGTCCAGTTATCCAATCACGTCCACCGTTGAAGCAAAGTCTCCTGAGTTTTTGTTGCACATCGAGGGATTCATTCAGTAAATGTATTTCCAACATAGTTTATGTGCATGTCTTCTTATCGGATAAAAACTCAATTGAGCGCATACGTTTTGAGCGTCCAGGTGGATGGAAACATAGCTAATGACAGAGTACAAAAACAAAGTTTGAACAGACTTATTTAGTTGACTTACAAATCTCACAATTACAGTAAACAATAGACGGCAACCTGTGACGTTCTTCCCGGAGCTGTTAACGTCCTCAGACTTGGATTTGTGCGTTTCTATGTCAACAACACTATCAATCAATGTCGAAATGAATCTGCAGCAGTCCGGTGGTACAACTAGAGCTCTTTAAGTTGTTCTCGTTCATTAATATTGTAATGTTATGTGCTTTGAGACATGAGGTAGTTTAACGCCGTCTCTCATGACGCATTTGTTTGCTCCATGCTGTACGCGTTCATGTGTTTTTAAGGAGGCGCTCTGGTGGGATGGTGGGATCTTATGCTCCCAAAGTTAGCTTGCTATTGCTAGCCTCGCCAAAATTGCTGTTTACATGCAACCAAATAATCCGCTAGTAATCGGACTGAAAAGCCTTCGTGTAAACGCTTAAAGGAGAACTCCGGTCAATTTTAACATTGAGCTCAATTTTTAGTAAATTTGGAGTGCTGTCAATACAGAGAACAACGACAAAAATCGGTGTTGCCTACACTGTGTTATCCTATTTTTAAAATTTGCACCCTATTGACTTGAATAGGGTCTAATTTCAAACCTGCTTTTATCCTCTTAACATCTTTGATGTGTCATTACAAGTGCCCAGCCATGTTGAGTGATTCCTTCAGAGTGAAAACGAGTGAATCTGACTGCAGGAGATGTGAAAGATATTAATAAAAATGTCAGCCAGCGCACATACCTGTGTTTACATCCTGTTTTCGGTCGAAGTCCAAAGTAGTCGATTGTCGAGTTCACGCGCGTGATCATAGGTAACTAAACCTATGCGCGTGAACTCGACAATCGACTACTTTGGACTTTGGACCGTGATACACTGTTTGCATATTTACGTACGTTTTACAAACATGCATGTGTTTATTAATTGAATATTCAATTTATATTTACTAAAAAGCACTTGATGTGGCACTAATGCAAATTATGCTCACGTATAGCTCGGACGACATTATCACAATGGCTTTCTCGACAACACTGCGCATGTGCTGATGTAATGCACAATGGAAATCAATGTGTTAATCTACTGCACTATTTTTAATCAGATTGATGACAAATAGTGCATGAAACATACCAAATGTTACTCAATTTTGGCAACATTGAAAATCTGGGGTAGCTTGTTAACTTAAGTAATGTTGATAACTCTTGTGAAAAAGAAGTGTGCATAATTGTAGTGAAAATGCATGGGTAGTGTACTTCAAATCTTTGAAGTATATATATTTAAAAAAACACTACATGCAGATAATATAATTTGAATGAAATAAAAAGCCATTTTCGTGAGAGTACACTTTCATGACTGTTTTTTTAACAACCTTAAGTTCTTAAGTATGGAAGCTTGTTTCCGCCACAAAATAAAAAAAATAAAAAAGGTAATTGTGACTTTATCTCACAATTCTGACTTTTTCTCACAATTGCTAATTTACATCTTTTTATCTCAGAATTGCGTGATATAAAGTCGCTTATAAACTTGAAAAATAATCGCGCAATTCTGACTTTCTAACACAATTGGGAGATATAAAGTCAGAATTACATTATATAAAGTCACAATAGTGTGTTATAAAGTCAGAATTGGGAGATATAATCAGACTTTAATTGAGACTAAACACGCTATTGCGACTTTATATCACGCAATTCTGATGTTATATGCGATGTAAACACAATTGTGAGATAAAAAGTCGGCATTATCTTTTCAAATGTTTTATTCTGTGGCGGAAAAAGAACTTCCATACTTCCAAAACTTAAATCATTACGTTTTTAATAATCTTTTGACATGCCTTAATGTACTTATTTTGACTAATATACTAAAGCACATGTAAATACTTGATCATAATTACAACTGTAGTGTGTTACTTGATATAACAATTTAATATAATGTTATTATGTAGTGTATTATGCACTAAATTGCAACTTCATCATTACAAATGTGTAATTAATTACACGTTTAAATACATAACATACAAATCGCAATACACACAAATACACACTGTTGTGTTTTCATGTTTTATTGGGACTTTCCAAAGACATATAATTATTATTATACTGTAAAAACTGTATATTATATCCTCTTACACTTACCCTACCCCTAAAGCTGCACATCACAGAAACATATGCATTTGTATTTGCAAAAAACATCACTTCGTATGATTTAAAAGCTGTTTTCCTCAGGAGGACCAAACAAAGTCCCCACAAGGACAATGATTTAGGATATTGCCATCTTTGTGGGGTCCCCATAATGTAGGGTTTGCCAGGACCACACGCACACACACACACACACACACACATGTTCAGTCAACTGTAAACATGATGCACAGACAGTAGTAGCTCTGCTTTAATACTCCAGCGTTTTCTCTCTCTCTTGTTTTTTTTTTTTTCCCTTCAGGAAAACAATCTTACTCCAGCACACAACCGTCCCCAGACAAACGAAGAATTAAATTTAGTTCAGTTGTGATTTACTGGAGCCTGTTCGTCCAGTCGTTTGCTGGAAAACCTCATCTCACAAAACAAAAGGAGAACAAAACCCCACAGATTGCATGCGGTGGTCAACCCCTCCCCAGGCGTCCACCAGCAAACACATCTAAACCAGCTTTATTTTACCCCACATTTGAGCAACTTTGTTGGTGATGAGTCAAATATATTTCAATGCGAGACCAATGGCGCAATAAAGGACAATAAAAGAGGACAAAGCACTGCAGAGCCCTCGGACAACCTCTTATTATCGTTTCTTTTCAGCAACACCCCTCTTGACATTTGGGGAGCTTTGTTCCGAAAGACTCTGGAACCGGCTCAAACCCTGTTGCTTTAAATAAGCATTACTGTTTAAAGATTGTTTCTTGCAGAGAACATTGTTTACTTAGCAGCTCTGCTTTATAAACAGGCTCTAGCTGTTTTCTCCTTTTCCATGCACACGAGGTTAGGCCATCGCCGCCGACTAGCTTACATGGTACTTTGATATGAATATCTGATCAGGGGTGTAGGAGCCATAGATGTATATACATAGATGCCTCATTAATTTCTGTGTTTATGGGCCGCTATATGTAAGCCGTCTGCCATGTTGGAATGGTCAAGTCCGGACTGTGACACTCGAGAGCGAGTTGACTGTATGTGCAACCTAGTTATTTACATGTATAAATATCTATATCTGCAATAGACATTCGATTTTCACAGCATTTAGTTTATGATTAATGTGATTGCTCGGCATGTGTATATTCATATTGAGTTAAACATGCAAACTAGCACATTCTCGTTTTCCCATTTCGTCTGGAATTTACAGCTCAGTGGCTTTTAAAGCCATAGGCTGCTCAATGCTGTGACATTTTCAATGAAAATTTATATATTTGTTAGTGTTCGGCTGCATCCGAAACCTTGGCATCTGACTTGTTGCCTTGCTGCTACAGTAAACAAATATTTTCATGATTTATCACAACTTTTTATCTTTTGTCAAATCAATTTTGATAACTAATGTGTGAAGATAACATACTATTTTGAGTTTCTGCTTATTAAACCATTCGTCTTCATTGTATTAACTCAAATTTATTATTACAACAAACTCAAAATTTTAAGGCAAAAAGGTAACTTGCTTTTTTTAAGTTAAACCAACATTTTTTTTTTTTTTACAGTGAGGCGGTGACTTTGCAGGCAGCATTTGCGCACGAAGGCATATGACCCAAGTTATATGACCCAGGAAAAAAGCACATGCATTCCCATATTTTTAGATCGGTTTCAGGCCACATTTATATGTTGAAATAAGTCTGATATTATTTGGATATGGGCATTTGCATCTGCCATGTAAGTGGACAGATCAGATATTTCCTTGTCGATGCAAGTAGTGCATCATTGGAAAAAAAAATGGTGGCGAATGACATCAAATCTGGTGGACACCAACCGTGATCACATGACTCTTTTCAATGGCGGATGATGACTTAACCCAATGTTTTGTTGAGCCTATGGTGCGGATAGCAAAAGCTTGTATTATCATTTCGTCTGCGTCCATTGTAAATCACGCCATTTCGGCCTAAGCTTTTCCGGATCTGTATGTCTACTTTTTGTCCGCCAAATGTATAATGTAAAACCAGATATGGGATATGGGTCACTTTTAAAAGATGGTCGTCAGAAAGCAGATATATCGGATATAGACAACAAATTGGAACTGGGCATCAAGACCTGCAGTGTAAATGCGGCAAAGATATCTCAAAAGTGGAAAACATTGGTCAAAAAAGCAAACTGACCACCAACCACAACTTTCAGAAAGCATCTTTATTTTTTAGCTCAACTGTTACAGAATGAAACGCACAGGATTGAAGTGAAGGCCTTCAAAAATCCATCAGATGAAGGTCTCAGGAGTCAGGATGGGGAGCTAACGTTGGATTCGGACGTGTCTTGATGCCTTCTACATTGGAGTGTATCCTACGAAGGCAACGCTTATCAGCTTTTTGACGCAGCCTATGTATACATATGGTAGAAATCTGAAAAGTGGCTCATGAATATTAATTAATTGATAGGATGTTTGTCCAGCAGTCTTAACTTATTTGCAGTTAAGTGGGTGCGAGTCATTTCAGGATTATTGCATGTCATCATTGTCATGCTATAAGTTGGCACAAGCTTCTGGTTGGTCTTAAAGGGATAGTTCACCTAAAAATTAAAGCACATTTACACAGGGCCTAAAATGAACACTCGCCAAGCGCCAAATGCTAGTAAAAATCGGTGTTGGCGAGTACATGAAACGTTGTCAATCGGCAGTTGACGGTAATATTTTTATGAATTCTAACAATACAATGTTGTGAGAACATGAAAGTGAACAAGCGTGAATGACGCTCGGATTGACGGACCAGCGCTGCATCGTCATGAAAATTTTAATATTCAAGCGCAAGAAGACACAAAGGGGGACCCAATTCGTTACTCGCTGTATGGGAAGTTCTCTGTGCAAACATCTGAAGCATGCCCTGAAATCTCGAAAACTGAATTGAACTCTTTCACATCTTGCGCTTAAAAATGCCCGTATTGGCGAGTATCCTCGTGAACATGGTCAGTTATGTCTTAAGTGAACATAAACAGCTGAGAAAGAAAACACGTGTGACAGTATTGGATCTGTGCATTAACTCTACAAGTAACAGTATTTAACATCTGATTACTTTATTACATTTCCATACCTGAAAATTGTGAGTTTTCCCTGGTATCTAAACTTTTGTTGTCATAACTGTCTGTTTTTTCATGGCTGGTAAAAAGTATTATTTTCCATTGGCAGGTGTGGCAAAATGTTAGTTTTAGGCCCTGCATTTACACAGTTTCTCTTTTCTTTTGTCTTATCTTTTGGGTAATGCAATAAAAGTCAATGGGTCCAATGTTTTAAGTTAAAACAATCCATCTGATTGTGTGTTTTTTTGCAGAAGAAAGAAAAGTGAGACGGTTGTGGAACAACATGAGGGTAAAAGTCAATAAGGACAGACTTTCCATTTTTGGGTGAACTATCCGTTTAAAGTCTTTGTTTTACATGGACCTCTTTCTGCAACAAAACAAAGCTCTTAAAAATAACACGTATTTCTAAAGAAAAATACACAAATAATGTAAATAAATAGAATATTAATATGATTATTTATTTTAAATAAATAAAAAACATTATTTTTATAATGAAATCAGATTTTTTCTATATAATAATAATGAAAATAAATTTTTAAGAAGTGTGGAAGGGTGAATTTAGACATTTCTTAAAGTGAGGGTGACGTTATAATGGTTGCTGTGCTCCTGTATGTGTCAGTGTAATCGCATTGAATAATGAATGTACTGTAGACATGCAAATTTCTAAGCAAATGTTGTCAAGACATTCTTCATTTCCCAGGTTTGTTGTCTTGTCTGATATGTACAGAGCAAGCAGCGATGTGTTCAGCATATCATGCTAGTCCTCACAGACTGAACAGAGCGCTTTCACTCAGGCAAAGGTCAGTAAACTCCATAAAACACAAAACTTACAAAACATTTTAACTGACACTAGGAATGTGACCTCTCTTCTACCCTGAAGCCCCAGTTACCCATAATGACACAGGGCGAATGATAAAATCCTGGAGCTTTCATCTGCCAAAGATTTATGCAATTCAAAATAGGGATTGGTGGTCTTTTCCCTCAATCGTTACCCCTTATTATGTTTTGGGCCGTTAGGAAGTGCGGCGCGGACATCTGGAGCGCGCCAGAACCGTCGCGGGTGTGAACCCTAAACTGTGATCAGCAGGATCCGCGAGACGGGACCCTCAGTGGCACAGGGCTTTGTAGTTGGACCCGTCGGGTTTAATAACTGCAAATTGCATGTGTGTTTTAAAAAGCCAGCGCTTCCTAATGCTCCAAACATGTTTTCGCACCCTAAACCTCCTCAACCCCGTGACCCCCCGATGGAAATGTCTCCGAGTGACACTTGCTGTAATTCCACACAGATGGCAGCTTGGACAGCCACGCTCTTCCTGTGATGTTATGCCAATCACATGCATGAATCCCGGGGTCAAAGCACCAGAGCAGGGGTCACGTTCCACGGCTGTTCCTCGGTGACCCCTCAGACGGTCTCTGAAGACGCGGGACGGGGAGGTGTCCGCTCTCAGGTGAGGCGTCCATTATGATAATTCATGGTGGAAGTCATGGCTGCTATTCCTTTGATCCTGCGCTGGCTTTGATGGCACATTAGCATCGTCCATGGTTCAGTTTCTACGGCTTGAATAGAAAGCGTTACCTTGTTCCTGAAGGGACGTCGGTGTGGATAGAGAGAGGTGAGAGTGGAAAGTGTGAGTGCAAGAGTTTCCTCTCTTCCTTCAACAGTCATGCTAATTTATAATTTCCCACAATGCAATGGCAGACACCTCTCTCTATGATCAGGCAGACGGCCTTCAAAAGAACCAACACGTACCGATCTATTAACCTGCATTTCTGGTCCTAGATTAGGTGATAGTTGTCACGTATAGATACACTAACCCTTCAAATGTTTTTTAGGTCAGCTAGATTGTTTTAATGAAGAAATGAATACTTTTATTTGGTAAGGATGTATTAGATTCATCAGAAGTGACCGTAAAGACTTTTACGCTGTTCTTTTGAACTTTCTATTCACCAAAGAATCCTGTAAGAAACCATTAGGTTTTCAGCTAAAACTATTTCCGATAATAATCCTAAATGTTTCCTGAGCAGCAAATCATCATATTAGAATGATTTCTGAAGGATTATGTGATGCTGAAGACTGGAGTAATGATGCTGAAAATTCAGCTTTGATCACAGGAATAAATATTAATATATATTAAATTAGAAAACAGTTATTTCAAACTTCTCTTAAATTAGAATTGTGACTAACTAAAACTAAAATAAATATATTTTCATCATTCTAATGCTGTTTGGTAATGCTATGAAATCATACTGACGGGCAGCAGTCAACTTTATAAGGAAGTTACATTTTAACAGAAAGGTTTAATTTGTCGCAAAAGTTGTAATTTTATACATATAATTTTTTTAGCTATTCATATTTGTTGACCAAAAATGGTTTGATAAATTTGTATGCTGCCTTTTTTTATTTTATGATTGATTTTATTTATTGATTTACTGTTACATAATTTACTGTTTAAATTTAACTGAAAAAAAGCATTGATTGATACTTGTCATTTTTTTGTAAAAAGGGTAAAAGTAAATTTAGCTATAACATGCTAATAACATGGTGACAGCCAAAACATTGACATTAATTTTGTGCATTTATGCATTATTTAGAAAAAAATTTAACTGCCCCAGGAATGCAAAAGGTCTCAGCAGTTTTTGAATGCATTAGAAATAATTATGCGGGTTTCATTAATTCCATTGGTACACCTTACCCCATAAACTGTGACAACATGCCCCAAAACCTCAGTGTATGTTAAATGAACTGTATCTTTGTTCCTGTGAAATAATACACTGTAAAAAAAATAAACCCGTTAAATTTACGGTAAAATACCGGCAGCTGTGGTTGCCAGTAATTTACCGTATTAAATACGGTAGCAACATTTTAGGTTTTACAGACTTAATTTTAAATTTACAGTAATAAACCGTATTCCATCATCTGATATAATGTTAATTTACCGACCTATTGAAGGATCAATATCTGTTTTGTACCATACAACAATCACAGCAGTGATGAGTCACATGATCAATCCAAGCTCAACACAAGCAGCTCCTCCACAAGAAAGTTCATACTAATGTATAGAAGCTGCGCATTCACACAAACATTAAACACCATAATGCACATGAAATTTAAAAAATACAATAAACATTAATTTAACAACATTAAATGTAACACAAAACCCTAATGTACATAACTGATTAGAAAAAACTAAGAAAACTATGAAGAAACAGTTATTTCAACAAAAATACATAAAATGTGAAGTGTCACGCAGGGAATTGTGGGAATGTCAATTTACAGTTTTTTACTGTAAATTATACAATGAGTTGTTCTTTTTCACTTTCAAAAACTGTATTTTACAGTAAAATTACATTAAATGTACCATCAGATCGATCATAGTTATTTACCGTATATAGTAAGGAAACTTTCTGTTAACCAATTAACAGTTTTTCACTGTAGCATTTTTACAGTCTTTTACCGTTAAGATCACGATGATTTTTTACAGTGGGAAAGTGCTGAAGACTTGTGTGTAATTCCTCTAAATCTTCTCATGAAACACGTGAAGAGGAAGTGTAAAAAAAAAAAATTCGGCAGCTGTGGTTGCCAGTAATTTACCGTATAAAATACGGTAGCAACATTTTAGGTTTTACAGACTTAATTTTAAATTTACAGTAATAAACCGTATTTCATCATCTGACATAATGTTAATTTACCGACCTATTGAAGTTTTAATATCTGTTTTGTACCATACAACAATCACAGCAGTGATGAGAGTCACATGATCAGTCAAAGCTCATCACAAGCAGCTCTTCCACAAGAAAGATATTACTAATATATAGAAGCTGCGCATTCACACAAACATTAAACACCATCATTTTAAAAATGCAATAAACCAAAATTTTAAAAATGCAATAAACATTCATTTAACAACATTAAATGTAACATAAAACCCTAATGTACATATTTCAACAAAAATACATCAAATGTGAAGTGTCACGCAGGGAATTGTGGGAATGTCAATTTACAGTTTTTCACTGTAAATTATACAATGAGTTGTTCTTTTTCACTTTCAAAAACTGTAAATTGAACGGTATTTTACAGTAAAATTACATTAAATGTACCATTAGGTCGATCACAGTTATTTACCGTATAGTAAGAAAACTTTCTGTTAACCAATTAACAGTTTTTCACTGTAGCATTTTTTACCGTTAAAATCACGATAATTTTTTACAGTGGGAAAGTGCTGAAGACTTGTGTGTAATTCCTCTAAATCTTCTCATGAAACACGTGAAGAGGAAGTGTTAGCAGTCATTCACTCGAGTCGGGACGAGGCGCTGATTTTCCGTGCTGTGACCCAGGATGCTCTGATCTTTTACAGAGTATAACTGTCTCAGCGGGGTTAAAATATGTGACCCAGGTTAGACCCGCCACATTCCCTTCCCAGCGCAATAACTCATGTGGATCTGGATCAGGATGAGGGTCACTGCAGGGAAACACACAGGTAAGTGACGTGATGCCGCTGGCTTTGATTAGTGACCCCGCTTCCTCTTCACAGAAGTGTGTCAAACAGCGGCCTGGTCATTCACTTCTGCCAGAGACGTGCTTCAGACCGACGTGTCGTTCTGTAAGTCTTCCTAATACAGGCTGTCATTAAACACACAGGTGATGATAGAAGCGCTGCAGAACAAAGTCCTGTTTTCTTTTGTTCTCTTATCAGGACAATTCTGCTCATTTAGCAAGAACATGCCATGAGCCGCCAGAGACTGAGCAATGCTGCTTAATCTCTCTAAAATATGTCAAGGTTACATTTCACTTAACACAATGATGTGTTTTACAGTGTCCGTGTTACACACGTTACGCAGCTAACTATTAAATATGCATAATTACATGCAACTAATCCTTCCTAACCCTATAGTAAGTACATGTAGTTAATGAATATTACTCGGGACTTAAATATATAATATATTTTGCGAAAGAGAAGTAAACAATCGTAAGACCAAAAAATGCATTGTGACAATATTTCAGCTTATTTCTCATCATTTCATTAATTTGATAAATATATATACTGTATGTATGTGCATCTCACTAGATTCTAATTAATAATACAGTGCAATTCAAATACATTAATAGAAATTCAGTACAAACATTGTAATTGTTTCTACATTTATTATTTCAATCAATAATTAATGCAAAACAATTGGAGTGTGTGTGTGTGTGTGTGTGTGTGTGTGTGTGTGTGTGTGTGTGTGTGTGTGTGTGTGTGTGTGTGTGTGTGTGTGTGTGTGTGTGTGTGTGTGTGTGTGTGTGTGTGTGTGTGTGTGTGTGTGTGTGTGTGTGTGTGTGTGTGTGTGTGTGTGTGTGTGTGTGTGTGTGTGTGTGTGTGCGCGTGAAATTAATATAGCATAAAAATAGTTAAAAAAAAGAATAAAAATTCAGTACTAATGCTGTAATCCAATTATTTCTACATTGAAATAATCATAGATTAAAGACAGTACAAAAATTGGTGTGTACTTTTGCCATTCAAATGATAAATAGATGCATTAATAGTTACAGTAATGAGAATCTGTGCTTAACTGGCATGCGAATAATGTAACAATGACAAAAGATGATTGGTCTTGAAAATAGACTTCTTAAAGTAAAACATCATTTCCTGTTTATTTCTTTTGATTCGTGGGCTGACATGTGTTGTGTTGGGACTGACCCGCGTGTGTTTGGGATGCTGGAGGGTTCAGACCCTCAGGGTGAGCTGTGTAAATGTTCCCGGAGTCCCTGCTGTCCTTACGGTGTGAACGAGCTTCATTCTCACCTCCGTCACTTCTCACACACAAATGGCCCGTCACCTCGCAGAGCCTTGGGAACGAGCGGCTCAATCCCACTCTGTCACATGGCATTCACTGAGTATAGCATTAAACACACGCTAATGACGGCTAGCATCTTCCCTCACATCACGTCAAAAGCTCTCAGAAAATAGCATTGAGTGGTAGCATGACAGATTGCTAGTATAAAGTAAATTACTGAAAATTAGCTATTTTATATTAATGTACCATAAATATGATTTCTACAGCTCCTTTACCTCATAAGTAGCGGTGTAGCATGACAAATGATACATTGTTGTACATAGTTTTGAAGGTAATAATCCTTTATTCTGTAGCCTACTCTGGAAAAAAGTTTGGTGTAGAAACAATGTTCGCTCAGAAATTGCTGTTAAAATTCACCAATCGTTACTAAGACACAGTAAGTAGCTAATGCATTGAATCAAATGTCAAATTTTAAGTCGATTTTCTTGTAAAACGTAACCATCTTTGTTTTATGTACACCTTTTTTTTTACTCCTTTTTTATATATAGTGTACTTGAAAAAGGAGGAGGATCAGATGATGGTTCATTTGTCCTTCTCCACTGGTAATCTAAAGTAAATGAACCAGTTCAAGGTTCAATAGTTCAGTTGCATTCATTCATTTCCATTTGATGTGGATGATTATTTTGCCTATGTTTATTGGTACCAGTTTAAAGAACAGATTCAGTAATTAATTTGAGTCTTTTTTTAATAAATTTAGCCTAAATTGAGATCTTTCTGGTTTTCTGCCAGACCGCCATCAGGTAAATGAAAAAATCTATATTAATTAATAAAACTACTTTAAATCATATTGAGTAGCTTACTTGTTACATGGTGACGTTGTTACATGTACTTACCGGTATAATTACAGTAAATTATACATTAATTACAAGCAACTAACCCTAACCCTTAGCTTAACCCTATAATACATGTAGGCCTATAGTCTTATGCAGTACGTATTTGTGTAACTACACTGTGGGACAACATCACCTTAAATTACTAGTGTTGAGTAATGTTAATGAACTATGTACTTACCGGTACTATAGGGTTAGGATTAGGGTTTGGTTTAGGGTTAATTGCATGTAACTGTATAATGGATTACTACAGTAACTACATGTAACCAAGAAACTGCGAAATAAAATGTTATCGACTACTCTGTTATTACACCATATTCAAAAGAATAATGGAAATTTTAGAATATGACGGCTCAGCTCTTTAAATTGAAATCTGAATCATTAATATTAATTTACAGTATCAGATTTTTCTTTTATGTGAAAGAGTGGCAACCCATGGCAATCCGTATGTTATTGGCGAATTTATAGAATTTGTATGAATCTCATTTACGGTGAACATTTCTTTCATGGCATTCGTGTTTTGTATTGTTTTCTAAAAAACGTCCGTATTCACTTAAATCACAACACATGTATGCGAAATGGCCACATGGTAAACCACATCCGTGCTGTGCTGGAACCTGCTGATTTAAACTTGTGCAATAAACAAGCGCCTGGAGTGAGTCCTGGCAGGCCTGGCCGAGCTGATAGTGTCGTCTGAGAGGAAACACTACACACACATATCTCACGTCACATGATTAGCGGCTGCTTTTAGAAACGCTCGTCCTGACTCCTCTGCTCCACCTATTCCCTCCCTGATAGTCCTGTCACTCACACAGTCGCAGAAGCTGATGTCTAATAATGAGCTAATAATTAGCCATGTGAGATAAGACGAGAAGAACGGGATGTTTTCCTAACACACTTGTGTGTATCTCTCAGTCTCCTGCTGTGCCATATCTCTCTCTCTCTCTCTCTCTCTCTCTCTCTCTCTCTCTCTCTCTCTCTGTCTCTCTCTCTCTCTCTCTCTCTCTCTCTCTCTCTCTCTCTCTCTCTCTCTCTCTCTCTCTCTCTCTCTCTCTCTTTGTGCCATGGGGTTTACACGGTGATGTAAGGAACTCAAAGGAATATTATTATCTTAAAAGGGTATTGTATTGAAAACAATACTCTCATGTTCTTTCATACTCCAAAAATATCAAAGAAACCAAAAAGACATGATATCACCATTCTGCCAAAAAACACGGTAATGCCATAATGATTACTATATTCATATAATATATGCCATGGTACATGTCCAAAAAATATGGTAGCATATATATCATGGTACTGAGCAATTCATACGATGGTATTTACATGGTATTGTCAAAGAATAAGATAGTATTATTACAACCATGCATGTGCAGAAACATGGTAATACCATGGATGATTATTATATTCATATATTACATAGTATTCCAAGGCTTTGTGAAGAATACCATAGTTCGTGTCCAAAAAAACGTGATATTACCATGGTAGCCTCATTCCAGAGTACAAAAAAATTGCATATTCATATTCAAATGATAGATTGTCAACAATACCATAGTATTACAATGCATGTGCAAAAACATGGTAATGCCATGGTACTGAATGATTGCATTTATTATATGGTATTTACATAATATTCCAAGGCATTGTGAAGAATACCATGGTACAGTTACTAGCACTATGCAAATTCATATTCATAAAATGTTATTAACATGATAATGTCAAAGAATATCATAATATCACAATATTGCATGTGCAAAAATATGGTAGTACTATGATTACTATATTCATACCATGGTATTTACATGGTACTCCAAGGTATCCTCATGTATACCGTGCTATTGAACCATTCTCATACACTTATCACATATCATGGTGCATAGTCATATTCATATGATGAGTATTTACTATTGTCAAAGAATACCATGGTATTACAATAGAGACATCATTTCTATTTCCCGAACTTTGATTTCACAAACACACTCTGATGATTCTCTGTCCTTTGATATGGACTGCATTTTTGGGTTTGAGAAGGTTTTACTTTTTTTCCCAACAAAGGAAGTGTATTGTTGTAGGCCCATTATGGATGTGCGTTTGTTAACTTGGACTTGGTTAGAGCGTGCTAACCTAATGAGCGTATCCATCTGCCTTTTACTAACACACCAGCTACTTTGAATTCAGTGCAGCACTTCATGACAACAAAACCGGTCTTGGCCATTTTGCGATCTGATTGAATTATATCTCTTTCCCACAAGCTGGTGTCTGCTTTCTCCCCTTGACACCCCTCCTCACGCCACGCTGTGGGAAAAGAAAGCCGTCCCGATTGCAGTGTATAGCCTGCATTGTAACAGGTAATTCAATTTTACACCATAGCCGGCGACTGCATAATGCAAAGGCTGATGGCATGTAAAGACACAGAGAGGGCTTCACTAAACAGCCCTTCATGGCTCATGTATCTTTGTGCATGTGTAAAGTCATGTGGATGAGGGGATGAATGGGCAGAACGAGAGAAAGCAGCGAGTCTGACGTCATGCGCCCTCTATTGGCCGAGTGGATCTCGACTCAAACTGCTTCGTCACCTCAAATCTGACCAGAGCTTTTTGGTGGAAACAGATTGAGCCTATGAAAAGTATGACATATTTTCATATTTCTTGACATAGGCTATCAGTAATACTACAGAAACAAACAAAACATTGGTATTCTGTTTCTAGAGAATGTAATTGTGATGTGCATTGTGGTGTATGAGGTAAAGGAGCTGTATAAATCATATTTATGGTACAGTAATATAATGCAAAGAATATTGTCTTCATCAGTGTAGCCTATTTTGGTCTTGCTTTCCAGTAAAATGCCTAAATGTCCTTAAAACAAGATACTTTTATGTGGTAGTTACTAATATTGGTAGTATGTGATACATTTATCCCGTCTCATAATGTGTGTAAATTAAGGTCAAGGTAAGTTTATTATTATATAAGTTTATTATTTTTATTATTTTCCTCATTTGAAACTTGCGCTTCTCTTTAACACTACTCAATTTTTAGCTTAAAAACAGAAAGAAAGATAAAAAACTAAAGATGAATTTTTTTTTATTATATTATATAATTTTGCATCTCGAGTAGACTAAATGTATCTTGTTTTAAAGATTTTACTGGAAAATAAAACAAAAATACTCTTATTTAACTTAAATAATTCTTTGGCGATATTATGTCAAGTCACATTTATTTATATAGCGCTTTTTACAATACAGATTCATTTTAACCCGAATAAGTTGGTAAAACTCAAAAACTTTAAGGAAATGTTCAAAGTTTAAGTAAGCAGAACTGGCATATTTTTATTTTGTACTTAAACATTTCAAGTTAGGAACAATTAAGTGTGTACACTAATTCATACAATTAAATTCATACACTTAATACTTTCATGTAATCTCAATGTGAACACGTTCATTAGTATAAACTTAGCTAGCTTTAACATGCTAGTTTGCTAAAATACTAATTTGTTATCATGTTAGCAATAGTATGTTATACAGAAGCACTTGCTGTATGAGTGCAGCGATATAAATGGTTTATTTGCTCTCACATCAAGCTCATGCACCACTCGTTACCATGATGGTAAACCAGCTTTACAGAGATAACAGGAAAATAA